>NC_136795.1:14031737-14131737 GCF_951216825.1 Electrona antarctica | reverse complement strand
CACACACAAACATAGGTTAACACAAGTCACAAGTCACAGACATTGCTGTTCCTTGGAGTGGTTGCACCACTCAAAAAGTGCCCTTCTGGGCACAGGTCTCCACCAGGACGATAGGAGTGTGTGTGAATGTTTAGGAGTAATATAAACATGTTTTTGTTTTGTTTTTTGAGGAAATGCAGATCCAGATCACTCATAGCATCTCTGAGGATAGAATTCTGGATGAGCAGGACATGTGCAGAATTTTGTACAAAATGGGCCACTCCTGAAAACTTTGGAAGGCAATTTAGCCAATCAGTGTAGGATCTGAGAAATCCAACAGACTCGTCTTGATCACATGACTACAGAGATCATGTGTACCGATTTGCGTGAGATTTGGATGAAATCTGTGCGACTAACATAAACAATGTGTTTTCCAGAAATCGGCCTCATGGTGGCGTTATAACCGGCAGATGTTGAGGGATGCAGGGAAAATGTTTTTCCATGGCCTCTAGGGAGTGCGCATACATAAGTTGTATACAGATCGATGCAGTTATAGGTGTCGCTATAACAGGGCAATTGCCCTGTTATAGCGCCACCGTGAGGCTGATTTGGAAAAAATTAGTAGCATGTCATCCTCGGCCTAGTGGAAATGTGCGTGCATAATTTCACGGAAATTGCACACTACGTTTGTGATTTGTGGCATTTTGTTTCGAAACGGATGTGAGCTTTGGAAGCCAATCTTAGCCAATCAGGATGGAAGATGGGAAATGGTGCAGATCCGTGTTGATCACATGACTATGGAGATAGTGTATACCGAATTGTGTGATGTATGGATAAAATGTGTACGAGTAATCTACAGAAATGTGTTTTGCCTAAATCGGCCTGATGGTGGCGCTATAACAGGTCGTTGAGGAATATTTGGGACAGAGGTTCATCGTTGGCATCCAGGGAGTGTGTGTGCAAAGTTTGGCATGGATCGGGCCAACGGTGCCGGAGATTAGCTGGTAACGGACGGACGGAAGGAAGGAAGGAAGGACGGACGGACACACGCACACAAACACACGCACACACAAATGGACGGAGTGCAAAACATACTCTCTCCCCATGCCTTCGGCCTGGTGGAGATGAGCACCAGCCCCTGTATAGAACTGCAGCCAACTGCAAGGCACATATAATACTATGTTGTACACTAGGTAACTCGTGGACAGATAGGCAAAATGCCAGCTTCGGCACAAACATGCTGCTGAAGCCTGATTGAGATGTATGCTTCGGACGGTGGCAAGTTGGCAACGTGTCACGTGACCAACATTATACTTTGCTGGGTTCTGAGAACGCAGTGGGTTCAAGGCATTGTCTATCTATGGGGATGAGCGACCACTGCTTCCCCCTCTGCGGCAGAAGGTCTAGCCAGCAAAAAGCAGAGCGTCAAAGCTGAGAAAAGTTCAACTTTGCTGCCGTCATGATGAGGTGAAACAGAGTGGCAGGCAACCAGAAGCGTGCTGTGCTCTGAAGTAGGCATGGATTAGGCACACACACTCCACACCACTTGAGAGGGTCAGAAATGGACTACTGCAAGAGTAGAGAATATTGATAACGTTTTAAACTAGCAGTTGTAGATGTAAAATTAATCAAGATTGAGTAACTACATAGCCTCACGTGTCGCAGAACGATGCGAACACCTGACCCGAACACATGCAACCAAACTATTCTTAGTTCTACTGGATCTCTTCTCCACTAGTGCCTCCCTAACATTTTAGTCTAGTTTTCATTTGTTGACGAAATTGTCAATATATTTAGTCTTAGTTTTAGTCGGTCATCATAGCTTAGTATTTATTTCGTTTTCGTCAATGAAAAAAGGTAGTCGACGAACATTTTTTTTGTCGACAAAATCAACACTGAGTCACAGGTTGACAAGGAGCAGGGTGTTTTGTTAAAAGTGCACATGTATGAAGTAACAGAGAATACCATCACTCACGGAACTGAACTTTATGTACTTTTATTGATAAATTGGCATGGTACTGTAAACTAAAGACCAACAAACAATGTACACGTTTTGACGTCAATCGATGAAGGCTTAACACGCATACGTGGATTCTCTGTTATTCGTAGAGCCGTGCTCGCATACCTTGTGTTAAGTAAGTAGCCTTGCCGAGCCATGAGGCCCATAGGGCAGGAGCCTATCTCCTGTTTCTGTAGCGTGAGGCAGCTTGATGTACAAGTACACCCCCTGGACATGACGCTAGTATGTCGCAGGGACTTACCCCCAATCTAACCCTTGATGCTGAGTGTCAAGCAGGGAGGCACTGGGTCCCATTTTTTAGAGTCTTTGGTATGACCCGGCCGGGGATTGAACCCTGACCTCCCAGTCACAGGGCGGACACTCTAACCACAAGGCCACTGAGCTGGTAAATACCATACCTTGTGTACATATATAAAATTTAGATTTAGATTTATGTTCACATAAAGTGATGCTGAAATAAAGCTACAGTATAGGGAGAGGCAGGCAGAAATCTCACAGTTGCAGCTGCTTCAGAAATGCCTTGGGGCAGACCAAAACATCACTGAGCGCTTGGAGGGGCAGCGTTGCACAACCGGGCGATCAAATGTTATAACCCTCATGGAATCAAGCATACGTCTGCTTTTATAAGAGGAGGTAATGATTCCTACCAAAAAGCAATGGTCTGGGGTTCATTAAGTTACACGCTTAGTTGTGGCTGCAGAGAGGAATGCTGCTGGCAAAAAACATATTTTGATATGAGAACTAAATTCATGTTATATGTTTTAAAAGATGAAAATATTATTAAATGTCTGCAAGGGCATAAACTGGCACGCACTTCCTCAGGTCCTCGGGGGCATGCACAGTGCACACTGCATTAGAAGCTGATCGGTTCACGAGATACGTGGGGGACACACATGCAGAGATTTCACAAATTTATAGAAGGATATCCAATAGCGCCAGACAGACAGACAGACAGACAGACAGACAGACAGACAGACAGCCGAAACGCGGCAACCACCAACCCTGTATAGCCATACATGGTTTGTTTGACATCTGCATATATGGAGCCGGCCAGCAACTTTACATCTGACCTCACTGACACCAGAACCAGATTAATAGATTAACTCCTGCTTCTCAACTGTTCCGTATTAAGAAGCTCTGTTGGCTTCTCGCCCTCAGGGCGTCTTACTGGTATTGTCCCTGGAAAATAGGTGACACACAATTCTGTCATTGCATTTTATCAAGAGGCCAAAAATAGTCAGTAAATTATGCAAATAAAATTAACATCTGGCCAGATTATAATTTCTAGGGAAAGCCTCCTGCATGCAAGGTCTAATGTAATGCATAAATCCACCCAGTTTACTGGTAACCATGAACAACATGAACAACCAGCCAGACCACGCTTATGGAGAGAAGAATGCATGGAGAACGGAGGTCACACTATCATGCTGTCATATTAGCACACATTCTGGGCCCTATTTTGGGACATGTCGATTGGCGTGAGGCGTGCAGCTAACGGGTAAATTGACAATTTCTAGAGGCAAAGTGGCGTGTTTTCCACTGCCTGTGGGACGGGTGTGGAAGGAGAGATGCAATAGACGGTGTGTCATTTGCAAATCAGCAGCACGCTAGTGTTGATTTTGACAGAAAATTTTGATTTAGTTTTAGTCATAGACTTTTGAGTAAAATGTTAAGTTTTAATTATATTTTAGACAACTGAAATGTTTTAGTGTTAGTCTAGTTTTAAGATTTTAGTCGACTAATTCTACAGTATTTTGGCAGGCCTTGATGTCGTCGTAATGGCAGATTTTACACTTGGTTGGATGCTGAAAATAGCTGATCTACAAGCTCACAACACAGCGCAGCGTGACGCGTTGTGAGCACACATAACAATGGTTAAATGCTTGTAACAAACAAAACTATGTTGTGCATCACAGAGAATAATGTGGGCATAATATCCATAATGGTTTCTCCTTCATAAAACTCAAGTGATTGATGAACAAAATACATTACTGAATATATCGCCTGGTTCTGTTTGGCAGACCTCAGGACACCATGGAATTGTTTAAGGTTCTTATGTAGTGTTTAAATCAGGGAGCAGACATGTATAAGGAGAATAGAGAATCTAGACCTTTGCTTCTCTTCTTGTCCAGCGTGCATACTCAAAGTGACATTGCTCATGGACAGGTATGCGTGGACACAGAAATGACTGCTGCATGCTCACGGTGCGCTATATAACACTTTGCATCACAGCAGATGTTCAAACGAAATATTCATGGTGTACCCAAATCGGACCGTGAGCAGACGTTTGCCTACTGCCTAGGCTGACGTTTTGTGCATTTCCATCTGCCTAGTAGTTTATTTGGCAAATATAAATTGGGTTTAAATGAAAAACACTTCTTATAGGCTTCCGCCATAACTGTGCTTCTCGCCTGTTCGCTTCCCCAAAAATAGCACCCTGGGTTTCTGGGTGGAAGAGACAGATAGAACAACTCACTTGTACTGTGCCTGGAAGTGTTCCTGGACAAAGCTGTGGCGCACACCGGCCTGCTGGGACCGCAGCAGCGACGGGTCAGCGGACAGTGTCTCCTCAACCCCACCAGGACCCTGCAACAAAGGACAGAACATCCAGGAATACAAGAATTACAAGTGATTCTGCTTCAAATGGTTTCTCTGGAGGAGTTCCACACAAAACCTTTTATTTGAGGATAATAGCGTAGCGATTCCAAACTGCTGCAGCTGAGCTCATCATCGTCAGTAGCACTAGTGGAAATGGATACAATGAGAACATGGCTATAACTTTGAGAAGGTATATACGTAGGTAGAAAATTGCTCTGCACATTTTATCTAGATCTAAGTTTGCTTAGATCTAGCTAAAATGTGCTGAGCAAAAAGAAAAAAAGAAAAACTCAGACCTGTCTTAAGTGAGTGGTGCTGTACTGTACTGTACTGTACTGTACTGTACTGTACTGTACTGTACTGTACTGTACTGTACTGTACTGTACTGTACTGTACTGTACTGTACTGTACTGTACTCCTCCCTGGCCTGTGTGTGTGCTCTACTGGCCACTTTAGGTGTTGCAGCTACGTACACATACATACATACACGTACGTACGCATACATACGTACACACATAGCTCCGCATAGGCGTGGCTAGCAGTGCACCACTCAAAAAAAGAAAAAGAAAAAAAGGATATTCAAAAGCTGCAGGAAATATAGACCTAAACATAACCCCCAGGGATGTTTCTCTCTATAATCTTTCATCTGCTCACCTAAGAGACTGAAGCCAGCCTTGGACAAAGATAAGAGGAGAACAGACAACGATAAACTAACTGGGACCAATCAGTAAGATGCTTACAAGGTAAAAAATTAAAAACATTGGGTGTGTCTGTCAGATGCTGCAAGGTGGCAATGAAAGAAACAACAAACTAACAGAACAACAGTCTTTCTTCCTCAGCAAATAAGATGCATTCATTTCACATTCAGGGCATTGATTTCCCTTCAGGGTGTGGGCCTACAGTCTGAAATGCTGTTTAGCAAGGTCTGACAAGTTATTGCACCTGAGTTGGTGTAAAGGCAACAACAACACACAGTACAACCTCATCAGCCTACCACGTCTAACCTCAGCCCCTCTCTTGGTGTTCTATCAGGGTCATAGACATTTCATGGAAGCATCTTAACCCTTGACATGAGCATAACACGGGTCATGTGCATGGGATGGAGTGACAGCATAGAGACTGTGACATGTACATGACTGATGAATGCATTAAACCAGTGTTTCTCCAGTGGTGGTTCAGAGGTACTAGAGGGTAAGTAATTGATTCCCAAGCCATGTGGCCCACAGGTCAGCAGCCTATCTCCTGTTTCCTTAGCGTGAAGCAGCATAACGTACAAGTACACCCTCAGGACATGATGCTAGTACTGTATGTAGTAGCGACGTACCCCCAATCCAACCCTTGATGCTAAGTGCCAAGCAGGGAGGCATCGGGTACATTTTTATAGCTTTTGGTATGACTCTGTCAGGGATTGAAGTTGAACCATGACCTCCCAGTATCAGAGAGTGGACACTCTAACCAGAAGGCTGGTACTACGTACGTGGGGAAAAAGTGGAAATTGGAAAAATGCTGTTACTGTATGTTTAACAAATTTACAAAGTAAATGTGATGATCTATAGAGTTTGTTAAACCAGATAAAATAAAAAAAGGTTGCATATCACAACTGTTGTTGAATAGAAAGCAATACAGTGAGAGCATTGTGAGCATGTAGATTATTTTTTAAACATTTTTAAATATTTGTTACTATAATTACATGCCCAAAATAGGAATGCCAGATTGAAAGTGTGTCTGTGGGTTTTATAAATATTCAACCGATTAAAACTAGTGCTTGACTAAATACTGCAACTACACTGGATCCATTGAACACAGGTTCAAATGAACCTGTGTTCAAATGAAAAGAGACTTGACAACCTCCATAAAATGCATCTCCTCATGGTATTATGAACAGTAAGCATTAAGAATTAAGTACAGTAAGCATTTCAAATTAGCTGTGCTACTATAACTGTCTTGCTGTTACCACTGACAGCTGAGGGAGAATTAAAAATGTCATCCTCAGCCACCATAAATTCCACTCCACATCAGCTAAAAGCATATCAATACAAAATCACACCCGTGTGAAAAGCAACTATACTTGTATTGTCCTAGTTACTACCAAATGAACATACAGACATTTATTTATTATGCACTAACATTGGTCATATTATGCACTTTATGCTCCTCTCTTTTCTCTATCCTTTTCACTGCATGATGAGCCTACACAACCAAGTTCTTCACCCACCTTACTTGTAATGTGATGTGACAATAAAGATTGATTCTGATTCTGATACGGACATAGGGACATACAGTACGGACATAGGGACACACAAAGCCAGTCATTGGAGCGGTGTGCACCGCTCAAAAAGATGATGAGATTCGGATTGAAAGGGTGAGTGACTGTGATTTTGGAGCCTGCCTTTTTCCCACCTGAAAGAATGTGTTAACTAGAAAAAGTGCCCTTCTGGGCACAGGTCTCCACCAGGAGGATAGGAGTGTATGTGATGTTTGGCTAAATGTTTAGGAGTAATATAAACATGTTTGTTTATATTACACACACACACACACACACGTGTGTGTGTGTGTGTGTGTGTGTGTGTGTGTGTGTGTGTGTGACGCGGCTTGGCCTGTTGTAGCGCCACCATGAGGCTGATTTGAAAACTGTCAAGTGGCATTTCTTCCTCAGCCTAGTGGGAATATGCATGCACAGTTTCACCGCAATCGGACGCTGCGTTGAGGAGTTGTGGCGATTTGTACAAAACGGGTATAAAAGCGGGCTACTCCTGAAAAGTTTAGAAGCCAATTGTAGCCAATGAGGGTGGATTATGAGAAATCAAACAAGCCCGTCTTGATCACATGACTATGGAGAGCATGTGTACCGATTTGTGTGAAATTTGGCTAAAATCTGAAGGAGTAATATTAGAAAATGTGTTTTACATATGTTGGCCTCCTGGTGGCGCTATAAAGAGCAGATGTGTAAAATTCCAGGCAAAGGTTTTTCCTCGGCCTGGTGGAGACAATAAAGAAGTAGATAGAATGTGTGTGACAGCCATCATACATCTGCCTCCCTTAGTTAATTTGTCAGAGTTAACCTGGCAATCCTAGCTGTTCAAACAAACTCAAGAAACACTCTTGAGAACTATAATGAGCAATCATAACGATTGGACATGTTTTCACATCACTGACACTGCCGTGTTGATAAATGCCCTTTTCATTGACTAAGTGGTTCCTAAAAGGCCATTTTGGTAAACAAGGTCTTTGTTAACAGTCCTCGGTTTGCACGTTATCAACATCACAAGAGCACCTTGCAAAAGTCAGCCACTTGGAAATGCATTAAGCCATCTTAGAGTTTCAGCGCGGCTTTAGCAACCGCTTGATGGAGGCAGATGGAAGTGTGCTCTCCAAGCCTCGTCTATTTACCTTGTCTCTCTCTCCATTCCCAGCTCCCAGTTTCTCTCTCACACACACACACACACACACACACACACACACACACACACACACACACACACACACACACACACACACACACACACACACACACACACACACACACACACACACACACACACACACACACACACACACACACACACACACACACAGTTTACTATAGCTCTACTCTCGAACAGTGCTCCTTGTCCTAAACTGGCTACTGCTGTTCCCAGGCCAGCAGCTCGACCATGACCACTCACAATTGAAGCTAAAAAGAGCTCTAGAATTTCTAGGGGCCAGAGGCAAGTCAAGTGTGCATGTGTGTGTGTTTGAGAATTTAAGGGAAAGGGGAGAAGGGGAGCGAAAACTACAGGTTGTTTCTCTGCAGCCCAATGCCACCTCCAGCCCTCAGTGGGGGTTTATTCTTACAAATACATTTTGGCTCTGTAAAGAGTGGGACCGAAACCTGACCGCCCCCCTGTGCACTGTGCTTCATCAAGCACACAAAGACAAACACGCCCTCCTCTCTCACTCTTTACCGTTTGCACATCAGTCATTCTCTTGTGTGTTCTAGTTCCAGGAAACATCCGCTAGTTCTGTTACATAGCGGGGAATTCAACTCTTGCACTTAGTTGGCTAAGGTCAAATGAAGAAGGTGAAGGCATTGATACTAGGTGAACGTTCAGTGGTGCACTCCCTCACAGTAGTTGCAAAAAGCTCACCGGGTTCTTACTCATGCATTTCACTCCCTCTTTCTCTGAGCTAACACATTCCAGGGCTATCTATCTCCGTGGTAAAAGATAACATGCTATAACAACATTCAGGCCAATGAGTCCAGAGAGAGACACAGTTGGTCTTATCGACTCTAAGAACTCCCTGCCCAACTCTGGCTCTGTCCATAGACTGCCAGGCATCAGCAGTGTGTAAAGTGCTTGGAGACATGGACATTAAATGCAGTGAGAAACCGGGGCCAGGTTACACGCCCGTCTGACTTCCGATAAGGCCTCGGTCATCTAAATGATCGCCGTCACTTAGATAGAGCTACTCCCACGCAATGAGCTGTGACTGCCGATCACTCAGAGGAAAATCATTTTACAGGTTGTTCTCAGCCAACGCACTGTTAAAGGCATCCGTCTCCAGAGAGGTGCCACACGCCTGTCTGAAATTGAGATGCTATCTTTGAAATTGGTGGTCAGGAAAATATGCAGACTTCAAACCGATAAAAAGGTAAAAGTAAACAGGCAGACAGCGGGAGGTTGGGGCGTATGTGGGGAGGGCGGGTGGGGGGGGGAGACGCAGCATTGAAACACTATTTTTAGAGTCAGCCTGCCAGGCTAGTCTATTGCTGCTACAGGGGAAGAAAATGGAAGAAAGTCCTGCATTAGGCGATAAATGTCATGTCCTCCCAGTGTGTATTTGTAAACTGTAAAATGTTTGGGAATGAAGGTACAAGCCTGCCCCCCCCTCCCCCCCACGAGGTATACAGCATGTACAAAATGAAAACATAGCAGATATACATGCTCATAGCTAAGAGCTTGTTGATCTGCTATTTTTTGTCTCCACCAGGCCGAAGGCATGGGGAGAGAGTATGTTTTGCACTCCGTCCGTGTGTCCGTCCGTCCGTCCTTCCTTCCGTCCGTCTGTGTACAGCTAATCTCCGGCACCGTTAACCCGGTCGATGCCAAACTTTGCACACACACTCCCTGGATGCCAACGATGAACCTCTGCCCCACATTTTCCAGAACGGCCTGTTATAGCGCCACCATGAGGCAGCTTTTCAAAAATTTTACCTAAAACTGCACAGATCTGCGTGAAACGTTGCATGCACACTCCCTAGAGGCCAAGGACAAACCTTTGACCTGCATTTTCCGCATCTGCCTTTTATAGCGCCACCAGGAGGCCGACTTTTGTAAAACACATTTTTTGATATTACTCCTCCAGATTCTGTCCAAAAATCTCACAAATCGTTACACAGTATCTCTATGGTCATGTGCTCAACTCGGATCTGTCTGATATTTCATATTCCATCCCAATTGGCTATAATTGGCTTTCACAGTTTGCAAGATTGCCCCGTTTTGAACAATAGCCTCAAATCATGAACGCAGCATGCAATTTACGTGAAATCTTTCACACATTTTCTTACTAGGCTGAGGAATATATCCCACCCTTTTCACATTGGCCTGTTATAGCGCCACCAACAGGTTGATTTTTGCAAAACACATTTTTGGACAAAATGCCTCAAATCATCCAATTGCCATCAAAGGCATATGAAGAAATGGCAATCGGTACACATGATCTCTGTAGTCATGTGATCAAGACGAGTCTGTTGGATTTCTCAGATTGTACACTGATTGGCTAACATTGCCTTCCAAAGTTTTCAGGAGTGGCCCGTTTTGTACAAAATGCTGCACATGTCTTGCTCATCCAGAATTCTATCCTCAGAGATGCTATGAGTGATCTGGCTCTGCATTTCCTCAACAAAATGAAGCAAATTGTTGCAAAAACAAATACAAAAAAACATCCTCCTAAACATTTTGCCAAACATCACACACACTCCTATCCTCCTGGTGGAGACCTGTGCCCGGAAGGGCACTTTTTCTAGTTTTATCTTGAAATTGTGTGTAAATCTTTGAATATATATTTTTTCACAGCAACATTTTTTTAACTCAAATCTTTGCTTCTGGGGGTCGCTGGAATTAAATATTTTGAGATGGGGTCCGCGACCAAATTCAAATAATTTGAATTTGAATATGAGTATAAGTATGAGAACTACTAATAGAAGACATTTTTATAGAATCTGGTCTCAGGTCAATAGGTTAACCATTGTCATCGTCATCATCAGTCAAATATAATGAACGCTCAACGCTGACACTACTACTAGATCAATTGATCTTCCTTAAGTGCAGTACCCTAATCAATGATAAACAGATTATCCTACCTCCTTGGATGCAAAATGTGTGAATCTACACCAAAGGTACTGTAGGGCCTATATCACAGTGTACTACTGTAAGTCAATCAGTAGTACAGTATTACATTACATGCATCACGGTTATGTTTGGAGTGCAGCATGTGATGTGTTGGACTTAGAAGCAGTACTACCACATTTCAGGCCTTTAGAGCCTAACAGTTCAATTCATCTACAGCGTGGTCCCTGGAACTGTGGATTGGAGCAAACATCTTTAAGCCGGGGGTAAGGATGTCAAGGGTGAACTTATCCCTGGCTGTGTGGTGGAGATAAGATAAACTTGATCGATCAGCAGGATTTTGTTCTCGACCACAATTGGAGCCATTCAAGTTCTGAAAGGGAAACACTGAGGAACATAAGGCAGCCACTGCCAAATATAGAACTCATCAAGTAGACGGAGACGTGCCAACCGCTAATATCCAAGATATGGTAAGCCACAAAATTGTCTACCTCTGCTCAAAGCGTAAGCCACAATGCCGGCGGAGGAGAGGGGAGTCTGCAGTGGTCCTTGGGCAGGGGGAGAAAATTAAAACTCAAATCCCTCACCCTGGCACCTCGAGCGCTGTAATTGATTTACAGGATTAAGATAAATGACAAAGATACAGTGGTGTGCCACTGAGTGGAGGGCTGGACTCCCGGCCACCGCCTCAGCACTGTCAGCAGGAGACAGACAGACAGACAGACAGACAGTCAGCAGGAGGCCAGAGTTAATTTATCCTGATTTCTGAGGTAACTGGGGGGACAACACACACGACCGACAGACAGACAGACAGACAGACAGACAGACGGACAGACAGACAGACGCACATTGTTGTTGGGGCTAAATATTGAGCAGTCGCCCAAAAAGGTCTCCCTGACCAGTAGAGCATTGAAGAAAGTTATGAGGGCAATGAAGGCAGAACAACACAGTTTTAGGCATATTTCCTTGTTACATCCTAAGCTGGGATGTCAAACCGGTTCTTTAGAGAAGGTTGGAACAGATTTGGGACAGATGGAGAAGGATTTTCTTTTGTTGGTTGATTTCCTTTTGGTTTTGATCTTTGGAATATACAGATCCCTCGATGCCACAATCCAGATAAAAGCAGCCCATAAAAACTCCCCTTCACTTTCATAAGAGCAATTCCAGACAGTGCACCAGCATGACATTATGCATGGATTTCATACTGTGTTATTGGTTCTCTGGCATCTAGCTTTGGGTTAGAAAATCTGCTCCCCTAAAAGATTCACGTTCAGCCACTAGTAAGCTGCATAAGTGCAGAAAATCTAGATAAGTACAATGTGATGAAACAGGATGCTGCTATACATCAAGAGGCTCTGCGTTAAGGACGTTCCCACGCCGGGATCGATGTTAGCTTGCCAAGGAAACAGTGTTGCTAATAGTGGGTGCATGTGTTTGTTTCCGACGTCCTAACAGTCCGACAGGCATTAGTCTGACACCCTACCCCAAACCCTAACCTAACACTAACCTCACAGGGAAGCCACGGGTGATTCTTAATCAGCCCCGCATGTGTCGGACTCGCTCGTGTGTGACGTGTCGGACTGTTGCACGTCGGACCGACGTCTGTGCCCCGCTAGTAGTGCATATGCTGCTCACTGACACCCCTCACTAACATGGACCCGTAACTCACTGACACCCCTCACTAACATGGACCCGTAACTCACTGACACCCCTCACTAACATGGACCCGTAACTCACTGACACCCCTCACTAACATGGACCCGTAACTCACTGACACCCCTCACTAACATGGACCCGTAACTCACTGACACCCCTCACTAACATGGACCCGTAACTCCCCCTCACTAACATGGACCCGTAACTCACTGACACCCCTCACTAACATGGACCCGGGCCGTAACTCCCGGAGACGCAGAGACTGATGAACACATTTGTGACAGGCCTCTGTAGATGACCGTTGACTCCGGCGGGGTCATCCGTCTTTCAACATGTCGAGAGCCTGAAATCACACAGATTTAAGAGAGCAGGCCGCCATCTTCAATAATTCACAGAGACATCACTGGGAGTGATTCATCTCTAGTACACAGAGACTCGAGCACTTTCACTCCATTGTGGTGAAATTCCGGAAAAAATGTCCGCACCCCACCACCCTCCGATCCTCACGGACCACCTGTCTCATCCTGATGGGTTTTCGGGGCCGCGGTACAGGGTGCGGGGTGACGGGGTTGGTCGTAAAGGGGGGGCGAGTTCTCCCAGTAATGGCCCTGATGTGAATAATTTAACAGAGCCGTGGAAACTCAGCGATGGACGTGTGTGTGTGTGTGTGTGTGTGTGTGTGTGTGTGTGTGTGTGTGTGTGTGTGTGTGTGTGTGTGTGTGTGTGTGTGTGTGTGTGTGTGTGTGTGTGTGTGTGTGTGTGTGTGCCGGCTGAGGAAGAGCACTATAGTGGAGTGATTGAGAACAAGGGAATACAGTGTGTGAGGAAGAGAGAGGGAGAGAGAGAAGACAGATAGAGAGAGGGAGGACAGAGAGAGATAAATAGGCCAGATATAGATATAAAAATACTATTTACAGTAGATAGATAGATGGACGGACATTGTGTGTGTGTGTGTGTGTGTGTGTGTGTAGGGGTAACAGTAAGTGAATGAGTGAAGTGTAGTACACATGGCTGACATCAGTGACATGTGAAGTTCTGATGAATATTGGTGTGTGCATCCGTGTTTGCACACATGCGTGCATGTGTGTGTGACACGTGTGTAAGTGTGTGTGTGTGACTGTGTGCGTGCGTGCGTGCGTGCGTGCGTGCGTGCGTGCGTGCGTGCGTGCGTGCGTGCGTGCGTGCGTGCGTGCGTGCGTGCGTGCGTGCGTGCGTGCGTGCGTGCGTGCGTGCATGCGCTGCCAGGTGTACACCTCTCTATAAATAGTCCCAATAACGCAGAAGGTGGATTTGTGCAGGGGGCTTTTTGCCCAATCCTCCACTCCATCATCTCACTCTGGGAGGGCATGTGTGAGGCCAAGATCTTGTGTCTCTCTGCTGCTGACCATTTCAGCCGACCCACCTCAGTGGTACACCTGCCATGTGACTGCCATGTTTGAGGCATGGTAATCTAACTATCAGTCCAACTAGTCATACAGTATCTGTTATCCTGTACATTTTACATTGATATCTCCCACATGTATAACATCATTGTGAAGTACAGTAAAAACACTGTTACATTTAAACACGTCTGAGAAACGGATATCTATGAGCAATGATAAAATGTAGCTAGTGCAGGTACCACAGGAAGCACTGCTCTCTCCCCCACTAGTTACGGGGTTTGATTAGACTACAACCCACACCGCTAGGAGGACTCGAACCCCACAAAGCTATTCTTTTTACAACAAAGGGACTCTAATCCACATAGTTATGGGACTTGAACCCACAACAATCAGTGTTGATTTTGAGTTTTAGTCAAAGTCATATTTTAATTTTAGTTTTAGCCGACTAAATGTCACATGATACAGTTGATTTCGTCGACAATCAAGGCGAGGCCTTGATGGCGTCGCAATGGCAGATTTTACTCTTTGCTGCATGCTGAAAGCTCACAACAACTCAAAGCATTGTGAGCTTAAATGCTTCAATGACTAAAACCTCAGGATGCTGATGGTAAAGAAATGACAACCTGTCCTGTAGACGTGTCTATACTCTACACTATACAGCAATACAGAATTCGCCCTCTGGCTCTACGAAAAGTTAACCCAAAGTGATTGGGCTCCACACAGATACTGCTGCACTTTGTGTCAGCTTCAAGTGTTTATGTCGACTTCTCGCCCTTCAGTTTATCATAGCGTGGCAGCAGACTGCATTCAACGCTCAGGGACTTTATTTCATTTTGGACCGTGTTCTTTCAATTCTGTTTCAAAGGTCTAAAATGATGTCACACGTCCCAGTAAAAAAAAAACAACGACCTTCCAGAAAGCCTCATAATCTTGTCCTCTGAGAAATTTTAAATGAGGATATTAACATGACAATACAAGCCTGTACAAAGTGAAAGCAGCAATACGCTATGGCTCCTCATGACATAACCGTTTCTCTGGCTCAGTATCAGTGGTTTTAAACTTTTGTTCCCAAGGCACACCATTGGGGAAGTCAAACTACTACACTACGGTAGTAGTGTAGTAGTTAGGTAGTTCAAGGAACTTGTCACAGTTCAATCCTCTACCTGCTCCCTCCGCTCCTCAAACACCAACCTCCTCAAACCCTTAAAAACAAACCTACGCACCATGGGTGACCGGGCCTTCTGCTCGGTCGCCCCCAAACTGTGGAACGCTCTCCCCGCCCACCTGAGAGCCCCACAGTCGGTTGACACTTTTAAGAGAGGACTAAAAACTTTCCTTTTTACCAAAGCATTTTTATAGCCTTACCCTTATGTTTTAAATGTTCCTTATGTTTTAAATGTTCCTGTTTTATTAGATGTTTTTAATGGTGTGTTGTTCTTCTGCTTTTATTTTGCTGTAGCACTTTGAGATTCCATGGAATGTAAAGTGCGTTATAAATAAAATCCATTATTATTATTATTACGGTAATAGACTAACACCAATAGAAATTCCCCATAGAGAAATCTTAGATCGCGTCATATAAGAACAAAAAAATAAACAAATCACCGCCCCCGGCATTACTCATGTGGATATGAAGCATCAATTGGCGGGGAAAAAGTAGCTGACAAATGTATCCAAATTGTCCAAACACAGACGTTATGAAATGTAATCCTTACAGAATAAAAATGACAGGGTCACATACCTGACGGAATCGCCTGGCTGATGTTTATTTTTGGAACACAGAACTAAAAAACATCGCTATGATGCAACTGGGACGTATCCTCAGTGATGTATCCCAAGGTCATTGGGGTTTCAGGTCTTACAACATCATACCCCTCACTCGGGTGACCCAGCCGGGGTGATCAAGTCCCGAATTACGTCCCAGTAGCTACCCTCGATCAGTCCCATTAGGGAAAACCCAGGGACACACAATCCTCTGCTCCAGAACTACTCTGCCGGTACTGGGCGGGCCATCCGGCGGGTACCGGGCGGGCCATCCGGCGTGTGGAGGGACTAGGCACTGTGGGTTGACTCCTGGCCGGGCACCTCCTCACAAAATTCACAAAATCCCAAGGCACAGATGGACTTGAATCACAGAACACCAGCACATCATTTAGGAACCACTGCTGGAGTTCGTTTCTGCCAATGACATTGGCCGTGGCAGGATTTCCATCATTATTAAACAAGCCACAGTGGTGTGCCAGTAATGAAATCTAACTAGGCACAGTGGAAGCATTCATGGATTCATCATCAAGTCCAGATCTTGATGAAAGGTACTTCAACAAGAGAATGAAAAACGGAAGAATTAAAAAATAATGGATGAGAGCGACACCGAGGGACAGAGGGCCTGTGAAGAGTTTAGCCCAAGATGAGAATCCATTATTGCCGGAGGGAGCTTCTATCCATGCACAGCTCAACACATTGTCTGCTTCCAGATCAGAGACCACATTCATCTTAGCTTCCCTATTGAGTATGTCATAAACAAAAGGTTAAAACTAAATCCCCCAAATAAATATAAAAATGTGCAAATAGATGAAAAATAGCAATCTACAAGCTCAGAAACACGTTGCATAGCAATGCTTTGTTAGGTTGTAGATTGGCTATTTTCTCTATTCATCGTATGGCAAAGTATATAGGGCTTAAGTGGTAAAGTGTGACACCCCTACAGACATCTGAAACCATACACAACCAAGAAAGGTTACCATAGTGTTTCGTGTTGACTACCACCACATGACTCATGTCTGCAAGGC
Organism: Electrona antarctica; assembly: GCF_951216825.1. Taxonomy (NCBI): domain Eukaryota; kingdom Metazoa; phylum Chordata; class Actinopteri; order Myctophiformes; family Myctophidae; genus Electrona; species Electrona antarctica. The sequence continues at coordinate 14,114,984 of NC_136795.1, read as the reverse complement.
AAAACTGAAGAAAACAGCGAAGGTTGTCAACCAAAGTGTTGAGAATGATGTTGATGGTGGGAAAGTGTCAGACTACAGTCAGTCACCTCAATCACAGTCTGGTTCTCCAACTCACTGCAAATCCTCTGACTCTTAGAAAAGAAGGATTTGCGGACACCTGCTGCTGAGGCTGCATTGCTGAGTTCCCGTTCTTTTCCATTTGGCCTTTGAATCCGGATAATGACACAGTGGTCACTTCAGAATGATGACACAATGGGATAGACCTTTATTGTGGGGGGGGGGGGGGGGGGGGGGGGGGGGGGGCATTTAGGGGTTAAGTGTCTTGCTCAAGGACACTTTGACACATTGACTGGGCAAACCAGTGACCTTTCAATTCCAGACAGCCTGTCTACACACTCAACTACAGTACTGTTGCCTGACAACATGACTGATGTACTCTACGCCTGCTGGTTTTGGCTTCTTGCCTGTCTCAGTAGCTCACTAGCTTTCACAGGTGATCTCATCTTAAATGGTGCATTTATATAGCACCTTTATCCAAGGCGCTTTACATAGATTGTGCATTACATTCACCCATTCACACACACATTCATACACCGATGGCGGCGGAAAGCATGCAAGGCACCAACCAGCACATCAGGAGCAATTAGGGGTTCAGTGTCTTGCTCAAGGACACTTCGACACTAACTCTGGGGAAGCCCGAACTAGCAACCTTGTGGTTACCATCCGGCCACTCTACCCCTGAGCCACCGCTACCCCGAATGTTACTTACTTAGATAGGAAAGACTGCTTAGGGCTGACTTTTAAGGCATTTTATTCATTTCAGGCAATAATATTACATTACGTCGTTTTCAAGACAGTCTGACAAATCAATTATAACTTAATTATAAAACCATTTAATTTCACAGATTAATAAAAAAAAAATACATCCATTAACCTTTGGGTTACAAAGAACTGTCTCATTACAGCAACAACCATAAGAGCAGGATTCACCCTAGGCTCCTTGATTTGTATTTCAAGGAATCATACATTTATTCCTGCGCAGTGTACGATAACCTGTAAGGATATACCATGCGCTGAGACCGACAACCCGCAATTATTTTTAATATATAAAATACAAAGTCCAAAAACAGTTTGTCCATTGTATGTTGGTCAACTTTGTTCGTTGGAATCAGGGTTGATTGGTGGGAATATTCAGCTGGTACATGCTGATTTCCGTGCAAACTAGAAGCACCATGAAGCGGTCACACGGCGCTATCATTTTAGGTTGTCTCAATTCATGTAACTTTTTGGATTTTTTTTTAAAAGTTTTTTCTTTTTAATTTTTTTTTTAAGTTAAGTTTTTTTTTGTGTGTGTGTGTGTGTGTGTTTTGTGTGTGATACAGCTTCGCCCTCTGGTGGCGGGCGGGTGGTGTTACAGCGTGACACACACACAGGCAGACACACAGACATGTTCTGCTAGGTCTCATAGTTAGTGCTCATTGCGTTCGCATTTTCGCAATAATGCTGGGCGGCAGTGGCTCAGGGGTAGAGTAACCGGTAGAAACGTCAGATGGAAACTGCGAGGTTCCCACTTTGATCCCGGGCTCCCCCAGAGTTAGTGTCAAAGTGTCCTTGAGCAAGACGCTGAACCCCTAATTGCTCCTGATGTGCCTTGCATGGTTTCCTCCGCCATCGGTGAATGTAATTAAATGCACAATCTATGTAAAGCGCTTTGGATAAAAGCGCTACATAAATGCACCATTTACCTTTAGAGTATGCACATGCATCACTTTTCCACTGTGACATGGCCCCCTCATCTAGACTGAGCAAAACATTGAGCAGCATGGAGCATTGGAGTTTGGAAGCACTCGTTGTAAATCACTTGGCCATCTAAATTGCACATAATGCAGGAGGCAGCAGGACATTGCATTATTGAAAACGAGCGCTTCCAAACTCTGAGACTATCATCTGCACATAATTTCTTGACAGAAAGTAGCTCATAACATGTCTATGGTGGATTTTTATGGAACAAACACGTTGCAGATAGAAAGAGGATAATTCAAGCTTTCCGTACACCTGCAATGTTGGTAAGTTTAACGTTGTTTAATACAATCAGTAGGCATTCCCGCATAACTTCCTGGTATGATGATGTCACGTGCATAGCCTCCATATCTCTCCCTCTTTCCATTGCGGCACAATAGTGTCCATTACCACCACACTTAAAAACTGCACTGCACAGTACAGCGTATATTTGTGTAAATTAAAGAATTTAAATTGTATGGAACTGGGACACAAAACAAGAGTCCAAAGGCCCTTGTAGTGGCCCCTAGAGGCTGTGCTGCTCCTCACACCCAACTGAATCAATTTAACCGAGCGAATCCTTAGAACACTGTGCTCTCATAACAAGCAGGTCCAAGTGGGACTTACAGTATAAAACCTTATGTCCCCCAAACCTTACTCAACAACTACTCAGTCAATGCAACAACTGACACCGTTTTCAGTTTAGCAGGCACAAATCACCTTTAGAACCATTTAGCAATGTAGGAGCAAATTTTAACTGACCGACATTGCTATCCTTAGAGCCTCGCGCTAAAAAGACTGTCCCCTTTTCAGCTGAATACAGTCAATATATAGCAACAGAAACAGAATATAAAAGCACAGACACTTTAAGCCCAGTGGATACAATGATCTTAATATCTTATCTACTCCTATACAGTATGTCTTGTTTCTATGGAAATGCCAATGGCACAGGAAGAGATGTGGGTTGCTCTGTGTGTGTCTGTGTGTCTGCGTGTGTGTGTGTGTGTGTGTGTGTGTGTGTGTGTGTGTGTGTGTGTGTGTGTGTGTGTGTGGTGAGGGGACTCAAGCAACCCTCTTTGGACAGCCAAGTGCAGGCTTGGGAGCAATTTCTCTGGGTGCCATTGTGGTGCTGTCCCATTTTGCGGCTGAGTATGACTTTGTGAGATGAATCCTTAGTGTGTCTCCTGAGTGGATTTTTATCCTGCCTTTAAGAGAGCAGCGGGAGACAGCGAGGGAGGAAAATTAATTCTAATGAAGGGAGGTCCGCCTCTCATGCTGATGAGCTTTATTACTGCCCTGCTGCCTCCGCGGCTGATGATGATGACGACTGTGGTGGCAAGCAAGAGACTACACCCACACATGAGGATGAAATGACAACACAGCCAGGGAGACAAGCCTCCATTTATGGTACCAAACCAGTTAGGTAACAGGTTTATGGTAAGTTGTATTAAAAAAAGAGCACAATAAGCAGCGATAATCACATTAACACTTACAGTATATAGTTAATGCATAAATACTATATCATGTACGCATTGTACGGTATATTGTAGTAGGCCTATTTAATGTATACAGTGCAGTATGCCTTGATTGGGACAAATGTTTCTAATATGCTATGCTGTTTCTTTTCAATTATTGCAGGATAACACGTTACACTTCGGTCTTACTTCCTTCTAAAATAATCTAAAGCTGTTTTTATTTAACTTTTTAATTTTACTTGCTTGTTTTGGTAAACCAGCCAGGTCCTGTATATTGAGTGTTTTGTGATTTATTATTCTGATAATTTCACGATATAAGCTATTACCCAACCCTTATATGATTGAATAACAAGCAAGCATGTCATTCTACTGTAATACTGAAACAAATTGAGGAAAAGTTAAACAATTTAGTTTTTGTAGTTGACGGTTTCACTGTGCTGCTAAGGTAATGTAATTCGGAATGTCCTTTTTCAATACACTCTTTTGTCTCAATATGATTCAACACCACCAAGGCACACAAAATTAAATACATGTTCACTGTGTGAAAGAACTCCTCTCGTTGCTATTTGCTTTACTACACAGCATAGTGACCTAGCTAGACCATGGCAAACGCAGTTTATAGAATGTCCTTTAACTGATCCTGTAAGCAGGGACGATACATTGGGGGTGTCTGGGGCATTCAGACAGTGAGAACTTCACTGAGCCTGTGCCAGAGAGCAACCTCACTGACTTACTACAAAAACATGCTTTTTTGAGAACAGTGCTCCCGGCAAAGAGAGGACAATAACCTCAAATTAAACCTGTGAAGTCAAAAACTGACAACTGTAATAGTCCAATGATGCATCACTCTGTAAATGCACTCAAGTGTACACCTACAGTAGTATACAGTAATGGACAAAAAACAACGTTCTTCGATTCAATTAATCCGAAGTAAGTAATTGATAGAATAATCGCTAAGAAGATGATATTCAATAGTTGCAGCCCTACACAACCACAAGCATACAGAGTAGCACTGATGTCTCTGACTCTGTGTAGGGTGACCTGTGGGGGCGGGGAGATTTAGGGCTCTTAGCCAATCGACGTGAATTTGGATGGGTGGCGAGAGAGCCAGTCAGTCAAACACAGAGCGGTGAGATTAGACTCAAACCTATGAACTCCCTCTACAGATGGGTGACTCTGAGCCACGGGAAGCCATTTCAGCTCGGAAGGGCAGACAGAATCAAACGGTGGGGGAGAGAGGAAAAGCACATGCATGACGCACAGACACAGACACACACACACACACACACACACACACACACACACACACACACACACACACACACACACACACACACACACACAATAGAGATATCTGCATTCAGCCTAGACCGACCACACATGAACCATTGTCTTGTTGTCAAGGGCTTGGCTGTGTGGTTGGAGATGCTGTTGTGATTATGTTACTGATGGAGAGAGACAAAGTTCTGAAGTCTTTGATGCAACACCTCAGTGTCAAGAGTGAGCCTTTGGTCCACTGCCCACATAACAAGGACAGAGAGAGAGAGTAGACAAGGACAACACAGAGGGTAAACCAGGATACTGCTGTTCTGAGACCACTGCGTAGTCGCTGACATTCTCTGGACGGATGAGAATAAATGGTGTAACTAGGGGTCCGTTTCCAGGGCTCTCGGAACAGTGAATTCCAGTGTTGTCAGGCTTGACCAAGGTCCATGCAATTCTGTTGTATAAGAACTAGTTTAGCAAGAGTTCTTGGAGTAGTATTAACCACTTATGGCCTATGTTATAGTTCAGCTATTTTAAAATAGCCAATCTGCAACCTCAAAACACATAGATGTGCCATTTTTTAAATGTTTTGAAAGATTTGGGGAAAAAAAGAAAAACTATATATAAATCGGCATGCAACCAGGCCTGGCGGAGATCGTGCTCCGAGAACCATGCTTTTTTAGGCAGGCTGTAATGTTGCACGAAAAGGTACAATATGATAAAGCTGTATTGATCCCTGGAGGGAAATTCTGGTGTCTAGCAGCAACAGAAGTGAGAATAAAGATACTGGACACTAACCCTGGTGCTAGATATCTGCACTGGATCTCTGAATGAATGAGTGAACATAATTATACTAGGGATGTACCAATGAGACAATTTGGCCGATATCGATATCCGATATAATTAATTGCTGTTATGGCCAATAACTGATATTACCGATGTCGATATGATCTCATTCTTTATTGAAAAATTATAATAATTTTGTCCATTCTGAACAATACATGTAACAGGGTGTCTGCACCTGCACCTAAGCACTGCAGGCTTAGGCAAGTCAGATTTAACTTAAATACCTTTTGTGAGCTGTTACTTTGGGCTTGTTCATCTGTAAAGACCGACCGATTAATCGGACCGATTAATTAATCGGTCTGATTGATTAATCGAACCGATGCCGATTAATCTAAAAACAACTAGAATCGGCCCATACCGATGTGTTTGCCGATGAATCTCCCATCACTAAATTATACTGTATGTACAGTGATTTCTGATTACCAGTCTATCAATAAAATATAAATAGTTAGTGAATTATATAAATCAATACAGATATTTTGCTATACATTCATCCATAACAGGCATTTGTTAAAGTTCAGCAATGTACATCCTAGTCCTACTAGTCCGTGGGTTAGTACTCTCACTTGTCAAAGTTAGTAACAGACATGCAGGTCTTAAAGTTCATATATGGGGTAATAAAGCGTAGTTGTGGAGCCTGATGGCTACTGACACAAAGGGCTGACCAAGGCGCTTTGTGGTGTGCCGAGGAGGGATGAGTCTGTGGCTGAATGTAATTATTCTTACCTGGTAGGGCAGACACATTGATCAACAAGGACCTTCACCCAGGGTGAGACGCGGCCACAGGACTCTGACCACAAGGACAGCTATTCATTGTGGTCAGTGTGGCCGGAGTGCAATGGCCACGCCATGGGTTGGTGACCAATGACCATGATCAACATGTAATCATAGGATTCTTCGAACAAACAGGAAGGTAGGAGCGCACACCAGTAGTGGGGAGGTGCTGACCGCAGGAGATAACTATGACTGAAAAAGGAGAGAGGCCGCACAGCTCGTAGTCACGATGCCATCAAAATCTTTATTTTTCCAACGTTTCGGCAACAAGTTGCCTTCTTCAGGGAATGGATCATAGGATTCTTAACACAGTATTGTGTGAGCGTTTGTTAGCCAACATGTTTAATGCTAAACCTGAAATGAGAAATGAGAACCTAACTCAACTAGCCAAATCTGGCTAGTTGAGTTAGGTTGTCACTTTTTTAGCTGCTTCTCTGCTTCAGCTGGGAACCTGTCAAAATAAATGCCGCTCTTCTGCCCTTCTATTTATACCTCAAAATGCAGAACATGAAATAACCATTTTGAAACATTTGCCTATTGCTAGCCTGGAAACCAGATGAATCTGCCACAGTTAAAATAAAAAATAGCAATATCTACACAGTGATATTAGTCTGATCATGGCTAGCCTATTGCCAGTATTACAAGGTAACATTTTACCATCCAATACAAAAGTCACAAGTCTGTAAATGTCATCTGCACTGCATATCCTATAGCCAAGCACATCATACACATGTATGGCAATGAAAGTGCTTTACGCAAGGCATAAAAAAAGGTATTTTATCTAATTAGCAAAAAAGTCATATTGTCTAAATACATTTATCATGTTTCTAGTCTGCACTGCAGATTAGGTATAGCCTCTCTAGAAAAATAAATCATTTTTAGTAGAAGAAAATAGGCCCTAAAATGTTGAGATACCCGACCTGAGGTACTGTATAACAATGCACAACTTATTTTTGTCGTAAGTTTAATATGTCTAGTTATTCAAAAGGATGGCTGTATCAAAATGTGTTTAATTAGTTGATGTTTGGGTCCTCCCAAAAACAATAATTAATAGGCTCTGACGAAGGCTCATAGCCGAAACGCGTAAGCGTTCGTTTTGTTGGTGTGTGCCAATAAAACAAAGTGGAAATGTGAGTACTTTGTCCTGCATTTATTTGGAATTTGCGCTACCTCCAGGGGATTTTTTTCAATTCCTACTTGTGATGTATCCTGGATTTTGGGTCTAGCACTAGAGAAAACCCATTGTTGATGCCCAACCTCTTTTTCATATTTAGTGATAATGTAGGATTCTTAAAAGGACAGTGCCTGCCTTATCACTGTACATCATGGTCTTTGTGCATAGAGGCGGAAGATGAACCGTGCTGCAACTTCCATACTACAGTATACTGTAAGAGGAACACAAGGATGTCTGTTGTCATCACACTTGATGACTCTTGTGTGTGTCTTGGCGAGGAGAATGGCAAGCATGTATAGTACTGTAGCACGTAAGTAAGACACGTAAACGCGGGAAGCGAACGAATCTGTTGTGGCAGTCTCACACACACACACACACACACACACACACACACACACACACACACACACACACACACACACACACACACACACACACACACAGACAGTTCCAATTTCAGTTCCAATTTCAGTTACCCTCTGGTGGCGGGCGGGTGGTGTTACAGCATGACACACACACACACACAGACAGACAGACAGACAGACAGACAGACAGACACACAGACAGTTTTGGCCAGCTTCTATAGTTAGTGCTCACTTCGTTCGCAATCACTTCGTTCGCAACTATCCTGATGTCTTCCACTTCCTAATTACTCATGAAATCGCCTAGCCTCAATGGTTCACCTGTGCCCCCACTGGCCACTGCAATATAGACTGTGGATCAAGGATCGGCCTCTACAGCCACCTGAGGAGTGAAGACCCACAGATGACCAAACCCACCGACAGGAGGACAAGATGTCATCCTCGTTTCGAGTGATTGCCGATGATGATGGCATGCAGCACTATCCTGGTGTCTGCCACTTCCTGATTACTCATCAAAATCGCCTATAGTCTCTGTCTACGCTGTCGACTGTTTTGGTTTCTTCCGCATCTTCAAAACTTCTGGATAAGATGATCATCTCTTCTTCAGTGAGTCTACTCTATGTAAACCTGAGCTGGTTATGTAAAGCAACAAAAAAGCCATGCATTGTCACTGCTTGTAATGTGGTACTGAGTGTGCCCTCACTGCCCTGACATCACATGTTGGATGATGTAATCTGGATGGTCATATGAGTAAAAAACCATGTCAATTAAAATTAAATAAATCTCTCGCAATAGCAGTGAAAAGATTATTGTAAGAATGCATTTTACAAGGTCATTGAATTATTTGAAACCCTGAATCTTTCACACTGAACTGAAGTAAGGCCATAATGTCATTATTAATTACTTTAATAATGACAGAAATATATGCATACCCTTTGGACTTTTACTTTCGTCTATGTATATGCGCTTCAAATATGAACAAATAAATTGATGATGCCTTATTGTATGCAATAACTGCCTGTGAACACAACAATCCCTTTTGAATAGGTCTACATTTTCACAATTTATGAATAATTGACAACTTAATAAACACATTTTTCAGTCAAATACTTTTACAAGTTTACAGCCATCCACAAAACAAAATAAACAAAAAAAAGTTTGGGTTGTGCTTTGTTCGACCTTGGATAGGAGTAGACGCAATTTGCAACTCTAGATTTTTTTATAATGGGATGAATCTAGAGTTGCATTACCCTCCATTGACTCCCTATTCATCCAAATTGCGTTTGCGATCTGCTTGTATTAAACAACATTAAACTCACCATCATTGCAGCTCTAGGCCAAGCTTGAATTATCTTCTTTCAATCTGCCGAGCTTTTGTTTCATAAAAATCCACCGTAGACATGTTATGAGCTACTTTCTGTCAAGAAATTCTGTGCAGGCGATTCTTTTTCTAAGTGCTGGAGTTTGGAAGCACTCGTCGTAAGTCACTGAACGGCCCTGCGTACCACCTGTTTCGAATTTGCACATAATGCAGGAGGCAGCAGCGCGACCCGTGAAAGAAGATAATTCAAGCTTGGCCTAGAGCTGCAATGATGGTGAGTTTAACGTTGTTTAATACAAGCAGATCGCAAACGCAAATTGGATGAGTACGGAGTCAATGGAGGGTATTGCAACTCTAGATTCATCCCATTATAAAGAAATCTAGAGTTGCAAATTGCGGCTAGGATAGGAGTATCTAAAAACTAAGCCTTTACCGGTCAAACCGGTAAAGCTACCTCCACATTGCCCCGACAGTCAGCTGTCGGACAGTTTGAAAACGTTGCTTGCCTGTCGGCAGGAGACTCCATATCGCCTTAGTTATCGACACGTCGGAACCCGTTGATGAAGAAACGAACATGTCCGGTTGGTTGCCGATGTCGGGAGCGACCCTATCCATGTTATAGTGATGAGGAGGTAAATACTCCACTGTAGTGGACTTAGTGTGAACTAGATACCATATTCTCAATATCAACTCTCAATTAATATATACCGATAAATCTCCAAATCAACTCCAAAGCAAGACTAGCGAAAATAATTCTGTCTTTGTTTGTTTTGGTGTGAAACTCCGTGTTGCCAGATTCTGTGAGGGAAACAAGCGACCAGGTCTATGAAAACAAATCCAAAAGAAGCAACCAGTTTCACTACTTGACCCCTATTACATCAGCTACTTTTTTTTTTAAAGAATCATGAAAGCAAGCCCAAATAAGCAACTACACTTCAAAAAACTATAAAGCAATGGGCAACTATGAATATTAAGCTATGTTACAGGACAACTAGCCCAAAGTCCTTATAATAAGCAGACCTGGCAACACTGCAAACCAGCGCTGCTGCTGACTGCAATTTGCATGGGGGAAAATAATGTTTTGTCGGCAGACTGTCTTTGTGCAGATAAAAAATGCTAGTCTGTTGCAATATGAGAGTTTTAAGTAGTCTTTGACTAGTCTGAACGAGTTTGTTTGGTCTGAAGTCACCTTAAAAGGTTTTTGTATTAGCGTTGTAATAGCCCAGCTAATTTAATCCTCAATCTCCAATGACACTTTCAAACTCAAACTGCCTCTTCATTTGGATGATTTACATGCAGTAATTCTTCCAGTAATGTACTGCACAGAGTAGCTTTATTTCACATTCTGTCTGTCTTGTCAGTCCAACCACTGCCAGTGTTGCTCAGATCCCTGCTTCACCCTGCTTCATCCATATCTGTACGAGCAGTGCACAACAAGTGCTTCTTTCTTCATCTGACTTACAAAGAGCCACATTCATGACAGACAGAGAGAGAGAGAGAGAGAGAGAGAGAGAGAGAGAGAGACAGAGGGGGGGGGGGGGGGGGGGGGGGGGGGGGGAGTGAGAAAGAGTTTCACACTTGTCCTGTTGCCTAAGTGATAAATGATCAACAAACTAGAAGAGTGTGCCAACCACGTGATGTAAAGCTATAGGGAATGTACGGTAAATGTTAGAATGTGTTTGAGTCTGTGTGTGTGTGTGTGTGTGTGTGTGTGCACACAGCACATTTGTGTACATGCAGAATTGTGATTGTCACGCTCCATTACAATCGGGGGGTCGAGTGAGGTAGTGTTCGTGCTGGAACGAGGAAGAGGGTGGGTGGGTTGGGGGATGGTGGGAGGGATTCCCTCTTCCTCCTTCCCTCTGGGCTCTGGGTCCCCTGTGTTGGGTGACTCAACAAACGCGTGGTGAAAAACAATTAGCTTTTCCCCCACGGGGCCCTGGCTTTAGCTGCAAGAGAAGCAGTCAGACAGGGGGAAGTGAGGCTAGCTAGGACTTCTGGGCTGCGAGTACGAGCGTGAGTGGATTTGTAAACAGGCCTAGGCTACCCCCAATCCCCACCTCACACAGACACACAGTCACACACTCACACACGTGCGCACATGCATGCACGTACGATCACACACACAAGCTTTGGTAGTGACCCTGGATGACTCGACTGGCTGCCCAGGCACGAAGGTAGCGTCGGAACAGGAGGCGAAGGACCGCAGAGGAACAGTAAACAAAACAAATAAACAAGCTAAACACAATAAAGAAAATCTCCAAAGACCTCAAAGCAGCAACAACAAGGGCAGCGGCAGCCAGCGTCTTGACACAGATACGGCTCCAATGGCAAACACATTTTGATATAATAGACAGTAACACCCCCCTTGTGCAGCACACAATTAGCTTTGTTATAGGCTATGTTTCTCAACAAGTACTCTGTGAAGAAGGGGATGCGGCCAAGAAAGAGGTAAAGAACATGACCCTTAATCATGAAAGCTGGCATATTATATATTATTGGAACTATATCTGCCCGTGCTGTGGCCTATCGGGCTACATGTTTCCTCACAACTCTAGCGTCTGTGAGGAGAACACACCGGCCAATGGCAGACAGCCTGGACAAACATGAGAGACAACACCTTTATTTAATTCCTATTTATATCCAATATTTATTTGTAAATACATTGTTTTATTTTGATTGTCTTGTTCCACTTCTGCTTTGGCAATGTAAACGTACGTTTTCTCATGCCAATAAAGCTCCTTTGAATTGAATTGACAACCGTCACAGGAGATTTTCTGCTCTGAGTCTGGATGGAGGCCACAGTGCAGACCTGTGCTCTCTCTGACTGACTGTGTGTCTCTCTCTCTCTCTCTCTCTCTCTCTCTCTCTCTCTCTCTCCCCCTCTCCCTCTTCCATTAAAACACATTATTCTTCTGAAATGATCCCAAATTACACATTGAAGCCTGTTAGAGCGAGGTTTATGGTCCCATAAAACAGCACAATGAATAACAAGGGAATGGGGTTGGTAGTTATACGGAATGTATTGACACAACATATTATCTCTCTTGTAGCATAAAGATTAACAAAACACGATCAGATATTTAAATTTATCTTGGTTGTATCTTGTTGTTAAACTTGTTATTACATCCAGTATTATCATTATTAATACCTTGTAGTTACAATGTCATTTCTGTTATTAGCATAGTTTGCGGAGCATGCCACAGCACAGTTACATCTCACAAGTGCCTTTGGGTCCACCAGCAAGGTACAGTATGCCAAATCTATGGAAGGGTGCTAAATTACTATCTACTATCTAGTCATTATTTTATGGCACATACACTGTACAGATAAGTATTTAAACCCAATAATACTTGCATATTAGTACAGGGTACAGTAGAGGGACCCCCACACGGTAACTCTGTCATTTCTCAACCATTTTGGACGTGGGGCGGCTCGCCGGAATCGGCCCGGCCCCCTGGGCGCGTTCCTGGGGATCTGGATGTTCCGGGGACTCCCCGGGGACCCCCGGAGACCTCCACATGGTAACTCTGTCATTTCTCTAGCGTTTCGGCCTAGGACACTAAGTAAAAGCATATCCCCCAGAACACAAAAATTCAAAACAAAATAATAATATTACTTTGTACTGTATGTCTGTGAGGAGGGGGCTCACAGATGCCAATGAATAATTATGAGAATAAAAGTCAGATAATCATCAGATAATCTAGAATCACCAGCTCAGTGGCCTTGTGGTTAGAGTGTCCACCCTGAGACTGGGAGGTCGGGGGTCGATCCCTGGCCGGGCACTCAGCATCAAGGGTTGGATTGGGGGTAAGTCCCTGCGACATACTGCGTCATGTCCAGGGGTGTACTTGTACATCAAGCTGCCTCACGCTACAGAAACAGGAGATAGGCTCCTGCCCTATGGGCCTCATGGCTCGGCAAGGCTTACTTACTTACTTAATCATTAGAATAATGTAGGCACATTTGTCATGTGCAACAGCACAAAGCAGTCAGCCATTCTCAAATTTTAAATGATACACGTTTATTATTCACAAAGGAATTGAGGAAATAAAACACAGCAGGTTTACAGAATTGTATTACTCAAATGAATGGGCTTATCCATGTCCTCTTTTATTTCTTGAGTTATTTTTACGTCATCAGCTCCAAGTCCCATTCCCTCCATCACGTGTGTGTCTTATAAGATGGTCTGTCACAAGTTTCAGATCTGTGATCTGTCCTGGGGGTTCCCGACTGTCACCTGACTCTGACTATTCGCCCACAAACCCCAGGATGCCCTGCTAATCACACCAGCAACATCTGATACTAAGTTGATTTACTAAGTCGCCTTAAAAATCAGTTTAAGGCACAAAAGAAAATGCCAGTCTGCATTAAAGCCAGGTGTTTGACTTTTTGAGGTGCTATTTTGTACCTGCAGAACTTAAATTGCTACGGTAGCCAAACAATATATTAAGATAGTTTCACATTGATTGTACCATTGTTCAATATTGTAGCCTATCTCTGTGTTAGGTTGCATTCAACATTGTTTTAATATATCTTTTCCTTCCTCCCCCATAGCGTAATGTCTGGTGTAATTACACATATACATTAAAGTGAGCTTATAATGTGGACAACATTTAGGATGGAAAAAAATATACAGCAATCAGTTAGTTAATTATTTTGTAAATGTGTATGTCAAAACGTTAACCCATTTTGGGCAGGAACCCTTTTTGGTGTTTTAAGCATTTTGTTATGCTTTAGCTATTGAAAAATAGCAGATCTACAAGCTCATAGCGCGGCACCGAGTGCCGCGCTATGAACTTGTAGGTCTGCTATTTTTGAAAAATCGTGAAAATGTGCCTCAAATCTTTTGAGCACCACTGATACAGAAACATAAGGACATTTTTTTAATTTCGACGTCAGGCCTAAAAGGGTTAATACTGTGCCAATCACTCACTGCAATCATTACCGAAGAACAATTATTAGATGATCTCCCACGGAATGTTCCGTGCAAGACTTCAGAGGAACGTGGCCTTCTGTGGCAGTGCCATTTCTTTTGCTACAGCAATGCTGGTGGTAACCATCTCTAAAGCCTATTTAACTATGTTGCACTTTCAAAAGCTATGAGGCTGTTTCTGATTCACACTGATGCATTTTGAAATGGCAAAGCTTTTTATTACTCACATGAAGAAGTGCAATCAGGCTTCAAAGTCACGAGAGTAAGTTGAACAAAGCCATTTGTGGAATGTAGATTTGCCCAGGCTAGGCAGTGGGAATTTGTGTTAGTAGTTCATAGGAAAAGGTCAACCATTATTAATGCTTAAAGTACATGAATGCTTATAGGATGTACTGTAGCTACTGTATGATGGAAAAACACATCTGACACCACAGAGAGACAGAAACAGGATTCTGTTACTGCATTGCCTAGGTATTTCCTGCCTACATTTTCAGAAACATATTTTAGTGTACACTTTGGCTGTAATATGAGAAAGCTTGTGACCAGGCTGCCATTTTTTCTTGATTGAAAATGGCGAGCTCATGTCTAATTGCGTCCAGAGGCATGACGGGTTTGGGGCTCCAGACTCATTTGCATTAGCAAATTGGTATCATGGTAATGTAGTGAAATTGATATTCTACATTTCTCATTAAAAGGTTAACACTTTCAGAGAGGAAACAAAAGCTCTCACCGATGACCTCACAGTACACATGCCATAAGATGTTTCAGCCGTAAAAAGTGAGCCCAGTGTCCATGACATCATGAACACTTACTAAATACTAAAATATCTAAAAACACATATTACCAACATAAAAACCCCAGAAAAGTGTTTCTTGTCTCATAATTAAAATAAGATCTGGTTGCAAAAGGGCCCGGGTGAAGTGTCCCTTTAAGCAAATGTATGCATGTACTATGGGCTCCATTTTCGTCACCGCCGTTACCCGCGATGTGGCCCGCAAGTCAGCCGCTGCCCGACAATTACGAGTATAGGAGCTTGCTCTGTCCCTAAATGGTATTTTGGTCCAGCGTCACCCGCTACCGCTATCTATTATGCCGACACCAGTATTTGCGCCTAGAGGTGTGGGGCATGTTGGCACGCTTTCCCCTAAATTGCTATTTCGGTCACACACATTTGGGAAGGCGCAAAGTGGAGTTTAAAAGCACCCGTATGCCAAATTAGTTTGGTATAGAGCGGTGCGCAAAAAATGGAGGCCTATGTGTACTATGTAAACTCTTAATTTCCAATTCCAGCCATTCAGTTGCCAATTTGTGTGTGTGAAAACAATCTGGGGACCCCTCAAAATAATTTGGCGACCCCCTCGGTGGGTCACGACCCCCAGGTTGAGAACCCCTGCCCTAACAGACAGCAAGTCCATAAGCTACCACCAACTGTTTAGCTGAACTAATTAACAGCTCTTTCATAAAGAGATTGAAACGTTGTTTCTGTCATATCAGTCACTGCATTAGCCAAGAAGAGTCCAGAATCAGATAAAGGTAATAGATAAATTGTACAGGCAGTAAGATAGGAACGACTTTGAGAGTGAATGAGTGCAGTGATCAACACAAAAAGCAAAAGCAGGGCATGGTTGGTAGGGTCCCCTGCCGATAATGGATTGTTTCATTACTACTGTATATGAAGATCACAATAACCACTTTCTCTCTTTCAGTGCAGTTCAGTGATCATTCTGACCCAGTTTAATGAGAATCCACCCACCTGTTCTCAAGGTATTCCAACAGTCACACCTTGACCTCGATCATTAACCTTTAAGGATAAGGGGCGGCGGTGGCTCAGGGGTAGAGTGCCTGGATGGTAACCGTAAGGTTGCCAGTTCGAACCCGGGCTCCCGCAGAGTTACTGTCGAAGTGTCCTTGAGCAAGACACTGAACCCCTAATTGCTCCCGATGTGCTAGTTGGTGCCTTGCATGGTTTCCGCTGCCATCGGTGTATGTATGTGTGTGTGAATGGGTGAATGTAATGCACAATCTCTGTAAAGTGCCTTGGATAAAGGCGCTATATAAATGCACCATTTTAAGATTATGCCATTTCCTTTTTAGATATGAGTGTGTAGTTTTGAATGTGACCCTTGAATGTGACCTTGACCATTGACATTTCCAAACAATAATCTCTTTTAACTGATCATTCCCAAGTTTGATGAAAATCCACCTTTGAGCTATCTTGACACAAATTACAAAATTTGTACATAATGTAATTGTACAGATGGCACAATGCGATATATCTGTATAGAGAGCAGAGGATTACATTACTTCTAATTTTACAAGAATAATCCAACACAAGATTAAAGGTCCCCACACACCGAGCGCGTTTTTCGGATTTCTAGCTGCGTTCTAGCTGGTTTTCCAAAAAATCTTTTTGTCTTTGTTCCCGACATGACCAATTATTTTGCCCACCCCTGGGGTAGAACACCAGGATTTTTGGGAGGCTTGTGTACACTCAGGTTCACACAGATGCCCACTGACATGTACAAACTTGCTCTTCCAGCTCCACAAATTATGTTAGTCTCGAAAGTGTACAAATTGTCCATTCTGGGTCACACATTCATTCTTGTATTGGCAATACAGAGACATTTCAACTATCCATCCTTTCATTCATCTCAGTACTACTGATTGTGTATTTGATCAGAGTCCTCTTTAGCAGAAGGATACGGTGTCACCCTCAATAAAAGAGGACAAGACCAAGCTATACTTTAGCGAGAAGAGAGGCAGACTGGCCCTTAAGCCTAATTATGGCCGTGTCTCTTTGTCATGTTACACTATACAGACAGTCTAATAGTCCACTGCGCTGTTAACTCCTTCCAGAAAACATGCATCATACTCCTCTCCAATTTATGTGAGCGAACACAGCAAAACGTATGTTTGTCCGCGTCCGCCAATTTGATAACAAGACGTGTTAAAGCACTGCATCACGTATGGTCATAGTAGTCATGATGGGAGTGTGAGCATTATCCTGCTCCACCACCACTGAAGAAGATACAACAGAATGAATCACATGAGAGCAACGCCTGAGGATATGCAGGATGCTGATGATGTGTACATTTATTTGTGGTGACTCACTCACCGACAGTGAAATGTAGCACATTTTGCCGTTGGTTATCACCCGGCAGAAAGAAGAGGGGTGTGTACATCAAAAGTACAAAGGTTTTTAATTTTAATAATACATGAAACTCCTACACTAATGGCTCACAGCAGAGCAGATCAAAGTTCCATCCAGGGGGTATGGGGTTCTGGTGGGCCTTCAGGCCTGACTCTGGGCAGACGCACGCCCAGAAATATCACCATTCTCTCTCTACGTCTCCAGGCGCTGTGTTATGCACGGAGCAAAGTCGCTAGCTACGTGTCAGATAACAATGCTGATTTTGGTTGAACAAACCCTGCAGTGCTGAACAAATGGGAAACCTAGAGCTAACCCATGTTAGCTTTGTTCTTGGCATCAACTGATATCGCCGGCTGTAATCTCTGCCTCAAACCAGACATCAGAATGAACAATATTGAGATAGGAATTGTAACCTATATCACTGGTTCTAAAAGTCAGGTCTGGGGACCCCCAGGCATCCTGGTGGGCAAAATTATTTAATGTAGCATCTATCTATCTATCTACCTATCTATCCACACACACACACACACACACACACACACACACACACACACACACACACACACACACACACACACACACACACACACACACACACACACACACACACACACACACACACACACACACACACTTCTTTTTAGAAAATTGCTTTAACAACACAACTGTTCTCTCAAGGGGGACCCTGGCACATAATCTGGGGATCCGTGGGGATAGGATTTACAGTATCAATGTGGGGGTCCTTGACATGAAAATGTTTGCGAATCACTGACCTAAACCAATAAAAGAAAGCTTCATCACTCTCTCAAGATGATACATTGTGTGGCATCTGCAATATTGGGCAAATTTGTGCTGTGTATGGATACACTCATGCAGAGCACCGCGGCCTGTGCAGAAAAACAAAGCACGTGTCTGTACTTTTATGATCCTACCTTTCACACCATCAAAGACACCTTTATGAATCTGGTAGAACTCAAGGCTAAATTACTTGCAGTGGTCAATGAATATAACTGCCTCTATGGCAAAAGCATTCATTCAAAGAAATGTCTGTTCCTCGCACGACTTCTTGCCTACCTCCACTTACTGGCTGGGTGAAAATGACCCTTGAGTGTAGCAGAACAATTACGTTGGAGCTGTTAGAACCTTTCAAAAACAGGTAAGACTTAAGGTCATTACACACTGGCGAATTAGCGATGCGACGCAAATAAACAACCCGAAAATGCAAAATATTTGGCCGCGCATCCACCTATATACAATTACACATCTACCGGTAAATCTAAATGTGATGTGTATAATCTGTATATGCAATTATTCGCCACTCCTCTCCTCCTCCTGCTTCTGATTATTCGCCACTCCTCTCCACTCCTCCTGATATCCATCACTAACCTCGCATCTCCAGGCTTTCCACCTAGGAGGAAAGCCTGGTCTGTGATTCTAAATCACTGTGTGATCCTCTGTCGCTTTGTTTTGGTCGCCCCCTGTTTGTTTTTAGTCCCGTTGGTGGCTGCTGATAGCACACAAGTGCCCCGCTCGCCGCAACAGCTCTACTACACTACTACTGTATGGTGAGCCGTTTATAGACCAAAACTATGGGCTGCATTTTGATTGGTCAGAGGTGTTGCAGACATTCGCCAGCCGATGTCTGCAAAATTCGACAGCAGAGCCAGAGCGGAAAAATAACAGAAGCATTTTCGCTCCATGGAAATTCGTTGCTGATGTGGAAGCTTGCATTGACTTTATGGGTTGTTGTTTTTAAAGGGAATTATTCGCGTCGTAAATTCACCCCCAGTGTGTAAAGACCTTAAGAGTCAAGAACCAAAATAAGACGATAAGGGGATAAGGGGAAAACAAAAGATAGAATAAAATTACATACAGATAAGTGGCCCTAGTTGGCTGCACTGGATCTCTGAATGAGAGTTTGCCAATATGTATGGTAAATGGTAAATGGTGCATTTATATAGAACAGTGAATTAAATTAATCTGGCATATATCGCCAGTGAATGCAAGAATTAATATTTTGTGCATTCAATTCATACATTGAATGAATACATGTACTGTACTAGATCCTAGCGCCATGCGATACGCAAATGGCAAGAAGGCAATGGCAAGCCATGATGTTTTCATTTATGCATTTGCTTGGAAAGCGCAAAGTTGCCAAGCTGGCTGAGTGGCCTTGTTTGTTTTTGTGTATTTGCGTATGAAAGCGCAGGACAGTGTTGTGTTCTTATTTTTTATTATTATTATTATTACATGGATTAATATTCTGATGTACTGTACTGTACTGTACTGTACTGTACTGTACTGTACTGTACTGTACTGTTGATATTATAGTTGTTATTAGTGTTGTGTTCTTATTTTTTATTATTATTATTATTACATGGATTAATATTCTGATGTACTGTACTGTACTCTGTACTGTTGATATTATAGTTGTTATTAGTGTTGTGTTCTTATTTATTATTATTATTATTATTATTATTACATGGATTAATATTCTGATGTACTGCACTGTACTCTGTACTGTTGATATTATAGTTATTAGTGTTGTGTTCTTATTTTGTATTATTATTATTAGCGTTTTGTGCTGTGTGTGTGTGTGCGTGCCATTTCAGCTGCATCGCGAGGCGATCCAAAATTCCCCCACAGCGCACGCACACACACACCCACACACACGTGCGTTGTACGCAGCTGTTTTGTGTTGCAGCGCGTTGTTGGCGCGCGAGCGCGTGTGTGTGTGTTGTTGTTGTTCTTATCCATAGATGCGCCTCGGTTCGTCCCGTTTGTACCACGCCAGGTGTCGACGCGGTCGTTCGAGCAATTGTCGTGTTTGCATTATTTTAACTGTATGTAATCGCGGCGCTCTCCATCCAAGTTAGAATCAGTGTGTGCGGTGTGTTGTTGTTCTTCTTCTCTACTTTTGGTTTGCGGCAGGCTGTACACTGTGTGTGTGTGTGTGTGTGTGTGTGTGTGTGTGTGTGTGTGTGTGTGTGTGTGTGTGTGTGTGTGTGTGTGTGTGTGTGTGTGTGTGTGGCTGGCAAGCGTTCGTCTTGTTCATATTGTAATGTGTGTGTGTGTAGTGTGTAACGTCCGGTGGTGCAATCGGAAGTAAGAAAGGTATCATAAAAACTCTCGTGGGTCACGTGGTGGGCTTTGAGCAAATGGGAGAGGGAATGTAGTGTTGCTAGGTCCTTTGCCAGGTCCTTTGCCAGGTCCTTTGCCAGGTCCGCGTATTGTAAGCGAGTGGTAGTGTGTGTAAGTAGCGTGTTGAATGGCATTTTTTCTGCGCTTGTTTTCATAGACGTGGCAACAAATTAGCAACAGTAGCCAATGGGAAAAAAGGATGCAGTGTTGCCAGGTCCGTGAGTTTTAAGCGTGTTGTAGTGTGTGTGAGGAGCGTGTTGTTTTCTGGGCTTGTTTGCATAGACCTGGCAACAGTGTTCCGTGGCCCGTGTGTGAGTGTGTGCGTGCGGGGGTGTCGGTGCTTGTGGCGTGTTTGTGTTTATTATTGATATTGATATTGTTTGTGAGTCTGGACGGGAGCCGGCTTTAGTGGCAGTGCAATGACAATTTTTACGCGGGTGGTGTTGAGTGTGGGCGTGCGGCGCGACATGAGGAGATAGCCGTGGATCAACGCGGAGGGTAAGTCTGTGACGTCTTAGTGTGTTGTTGCAGTGTGTGTTGCAGCGTGTCAGTGACGTAGTAGCTGGTGACTTTGGGTCCCTTTTCCTGGGTTGGGTACAACTTTTGGTTACACCTTTTCAAATGTATAATAGATAGAAAATACATAATATATGTACTGTTTATCAACAGTGAATGTGAGAATTACTATACAATATGTCAATAGACCTTCAACCGTGACTGAATATCTGGATTAATATACAATCTTTGCGAGTCCATTCTTCCTGCTCCATTGCAAGGCTGTCTGCCACATCTATTGAGAGCTAATTTTTGATTTGTGTTGGTAGCCTAAGCCCTACATAACTGCAG
This sequence comes from Electrona antarctica, assembly GCF_951216825.1. NCBI lineage: Eukaryota > Metazoa > Chordata > Actinopteri > Myctophiformes > Myctophidae > Electrona > Electrona antarctica. Next base: position 14,093,913 of record NC_136795.1, on the reverse strand, counting down.
ATATAATAGATATCCGCTGCTATCTGTGTAAGTTCCACTTACTTTGGTAGCCGTCAACAGATATGGCACACTGGCCTGACTGGCCTTGCACCGGAAATGGAAGAATGGCCATGTTATTAACCCCTTCCTACACAGGCTGAGCAGCAATGGTGGAAAGTAACTAAGTACTGTACTTAAAGGACCACTTCACCACTTTTCAACATCTCTTCATATAATTGGTCCTCACTAATGTTCATGATAAAACACCACCATTTTTTCCTACTCAGTCTGTGTCTCATAGGAGGGCTGTGGGCAGTTCGGACACCCGTCCACCAGTGACATCATCATTAGGCAGATTTTTTTTTAAAACAAGATTTGTTTTAAAATATATTTAGATTTTATTATCGTGAGAACGATGGCTTCAACTTTTGCATTGCAACTTTTCAGGAAAAGAAAGCCTGCCGTTTCTATTAGCTTGGATTCACCATCGATGATGTCACTGGTGGACGGGTTTCTGAACTGCCCACAGCCTTCCTATGAGACACAGACTGAGTAGAAAAAAATGGTGGTATTTTATCATGAACAATAGTTAGGACCAATAGAAGAGAAGTTGAAAAGTGGTGAAGTGGTCCTTTAAGTACAATTTTAAGGTATTTGTACTTTACTTGAGTATTTCCAATTTCCAATGCTTTTACTTCTACTCCACTACATCTCAGAGGCAAATATTGTACTTTGCTCCACTACATTTATTAGAAAACTTTAGTTACTAGTACTTTGATTATTATTAGAAAACATACAGTAACCACATTATGAGTTGCTACAGCCCTATACATGTTTCGGCTTACAAGCTCACAACGCATTGTGAGGCTATTTTCAAAAGATTTTTATACATTTGAAAACTCGAAATGGAACATTCTGCATTGTGCGTACCTTTTACTCTTGGTAGTTTAATGCCAATACTTTTGTACTTTTACTCAAGTACATTTTGAATTCCGGACATTTACTTGTAAAAGAGTAGTTCTACATTGGAGTATTGATACCTTTACTTAAGTAAAACAATGGAGTAGCTCAGCCCAGTACCCACTACCCAGTACTGGGCTGAGCAGACACGGACCTGGTGGAGCCTTACCTTCCCCGGGGCTTTGATCTTGTTGTTGTTGTTGCTGCAGGAAGACAGGTTGACATCCTCGTGGACACGGTCCAGTAGCCAGAGGAGAAACTCCAGTGCATCGTGTTGGGAGTTGCCACGGAACTGGGAACCATACTTGGACACTATAGTCTAGGTAGGAAGAGAAAGTAAACTTATGTAAAGTAAAATAGCTTGGCATCATATACTGCATTTACTAGCTATAGTTTTAAGAGCATGGTGTAGTAGTGTAAAAATGCACCCTGTGAGTGAGTGAGTGAGTGAGTGCATAGGATGCAAGGATGCAAGGATATGGGTTTTAATCCAGTAACGTACTGTTGACAATTTCTGAGCTACATACAGTATACATCAGGGGTGCCCACACATTTATGACGTGAGATCTACCTTCAAAATGACCAGCTCAACAAGATCTACCCACTGAAAAAATAAGTGTACCATTGCTGAAAATAGTTTAAATATATAATGTACCTGGGGGGCTTTGGAATAGAGCGTCGCAGTCCCGCCCCCTACCATGGACCAGGAAATGATTCTCCGTTCATTTTCCTCATAGACATTTCAGAAAGTATTTATTTAAAGACGTTTACGCTGCGGACAAAGCCAACTCGAGTCGTGACAAATCATGACAACAAACACAATTTTTGGGGCCGAAAAAATAATTAGAAAGAAGAAAAAAACGGCATGTTACAACACTTTTTTTGTTGTTTTTCTTCTTTGTAATTATTTGTTTGGTCCAAAATATTGTTTGTGTTGTCATGAGTTGTCACGACTCGAGTTGGCTTTGTCCGCGGCGTAACCGTCTTTAAATAAATACTTTTTGAAATGTCTATGGGATAAATGCATTGGGATTCATTTCCTGGTCCATGGTAGGGGGCGGGACTGCGACGCTCTATAGGGAGGGGGGAGAAATTATGACAGGCAGTTTCTGCTGTCAAAATATGTCCCCCCCCGTATTTAACTTAAACGCCCAATGCATTCTCAATGGCAATAGCACAAACTTTGGCATGCTACTAGTCCTACATACTTACACCTAGAAACCCCATTCAAACCTATTTAGGTTCATCTTACGGTGGACATGTTTGCCTGAAAATAAATCTTTGAAATGTTTCATAGTTTTAGAAATATAGTGCTTTCAAATTTGAGAAATGTATAATGGGGCTCAATGGCAGCTCTATGGCACGTCAAAAAATTACTTTCACCTAGAAACTCTATTCACACATTTCATAATTCAGCTTACTGTGGAGACACATGCTGGAACTTTTTACTTTGAAATGATTTGTAGTTTCGGAGTTATTTAACTTAAACGCCCAATGCATTCTCAATGGCAATAGCACAAACTTTGGTGTGCTACTATAGTCCTACACAGTATATGCTAATTTCAGTGGCACATAGCACGGGCGGAGACTTAAAAAAATGAATAACTTTAGGCTAACCAGATAATCCCACTTTTTTTGGTTTTTTGCTTCCAACTTAAAACCGAATGGTATTAATACACTTCTTGTTGGAATTCAGCAGCTGGGGTAGCTGAACAACATTGCTTTGCTGCTCTTAGCCAGTGTTTACACAATTATCTTTCACATAGCCTTGAATCACAAGCAGTGCTTGTATTGTACCTGTATTTACAACATGTGGACAACCAGGGAGTGTTTTGTTGTTATAATTCAAGCTACTGAATGGACCCCTATCAACAGAAACCTGAAGTGCAGCAGTTCCTCTCTAAATGCTGAGACAACGGTGGGCATGCACACTTATCAATCACTTATCAAGCCTATTTTCTCTCTTGCCACATAACGCTGATCAGAAGAATTCTAGAATTGCAAATCTGCACTAACGCTCTTCACGACCTCCCCCCCTTGCTGGCCAGTCGACCCACGCTGATGCAAAGTCATCTCAGCTAAACGATGGGAATAGATTTGTTTCAAACTGCAAACAATAGGCCTACGCCAAGTCTTATCCTACTTAAAAACAATCCATATCCCTTTCCTCTCAACGCACTCACATCTAGAGAGCTTTTCTTTTGACATCTAAGCCGTCAGTCCACTCAGAAAGTAGGCTGCCTCAGCCCACACAAAACGCAATGTGCGGCGTTCAGTCTTGTGAATGGCACACGACTCAATTAGGCAGGAATTAACCGCGTGAACCACAGCTGGCAGCCTGGAAGAGCAGAGGCAGTAATGAGAAATTATGAGAGTGAGAGGGGGAGGAGAGAGAGAGACAGAGAGAGAAGACAGAGGGAGGGGGAGAGAGGGAGAGAGAGAGAGATTGAGGGAGAACAGCAGATCATTGCTTCAAAATGCACTAATATCACCCCCCTACACACACTGTCATGTGTTGTCTGTCATAATGGCTACGACATCATAACAAGATGGCTGTTTGGAATTATCTGAATAATATTATATTGGGTAGACTAGGAAGAATGAAGCAGTGGTTACAACATACAGAGAGGGGAGGAGGGGGAGGCACTGAGAAACTAACTCTGAGAGTGTATAAATGGAACCAAACGGACCTTTGGTTCCATTTGTCTCAGAGTTACAAATGGTCTAAATTCTAACTGAGGATTTTACTGTGTAGTACAGTTCTGGCAGGACAATAAGTGTTTTAAACTACTGATGATCTCTCCTGATGTCTTAAAGTTTAAAGTCAAAGTAGCTACAACAACGCTGAAACGTTTCCTGCACCTTATGCATCTCAAAGACAAACATTGTGTTGTCCACTAATGTTGGCTGCTTACTGAACATTCATTTTGCATAAATCTGAGGTCACATGTCAAAATATCTTGAATACTGGTACTATATCTGAACCTCCATGTGTCAGTAGTGAGTTTGTTTTCACTAACTATATGATGGTCGTACACTCATGGTGCAACCACTCCCTTACGGAGCTATGTGTGTGTGTGCCTGGCAGGGTGCCTGCCTGGCTGGCTGGGTGCGTCTGAGCACGAAAACAGCATGGTTGTTTTTCTCCACCTGTGCGCAACCTAACCCGCACACAAACACACACGCACATATTAACCATGATGATTTCAGGTGTGCCAGTACAGTACAGTGACAGTACAGTACAGTAGAGGGACCTCCACACGGTAACTGTCATTTCTCAACCGTTTCGGACGCGAGGCGGCACGCCGGAATCGGGCCGGCACCCTGGGGGCGTTCCTGTGGGTCTGGAGCACGGAGTTGCACCACTCACTTCACACGGGTGTGATTTTTTCCCCCTACTGGGAGTTTTTCTGACTGGTTGGTCCTTCCTTTGTAGGGCTGGTATGAAGTTACTACATGCCTCCTTTGATACACATGGAATGGCCTACCGCTTCTTTTCACCTGCCAATGAGGCGCTTCATTGGGAGGACTTAGCGTGTGTGGAGGAACAACCTATACCTCATAGTTCAACAACCGTGCTGACAGGCGCTCTGACCAACCTGTGGGAATTCGCTAGCACAGTCACAAAGAACAGCCTGCCCATCTGGCTTCTCTCCCACAAATGCAGCAAATTGTGTTTGTTGGAATGCCTGACCAAGCCGGATGGACAATGAGGTCAAGTCAAGTCGGACAACAGTAGCTTGGTGAGAGGCCGCCTGGTAATCAGAAGGTCACAGGTCCGCCAAGAATACATGTTGAAGTGTCCCTGAGCATGACACTTAACCCCTGACAGCGCACCCTTGAGCAATCATGACAATTTGAGCAGCAATCAGCTGTGTGAAGCTGAAAGTGAATTTCCCCCCACAGGATGAATAAAAGTCTACTTAACGTTCTTAATAGCCTTGCATTTTATGGTGGACAACTGGCAAAGCAGTTTAATGCACAATACACTGCTGCAACAAAATGCCCTCAATTACTCAATTCCTTCCAATGATGAAAAATCATGAACTCTGCGTTAAATGTTCAATTTGAAATATTCAGGGACAAGTGCCATTGTCAGATTAACCATGAAAACTATGGGGCACACTAATAACAGCATGCTGTTGTGTAAATAGTTATTACAGCAAAGTAATAACAGTAATTACCCCAAGTCCCTCCAAGGTGGCAATTGTCTTAGTATTATAATTGAGGTTGTGAAAAAGGCTGTGCATTTGTATTATTATTTTTGTATAATATAATGGCTACCGGCCTAAATGTATTCATCCCACTTAGCGACATCAGCCATGTGATTGATGTTCTAGTCCACAAAAGAAACATGTATTGAAAACGTATAGGATTGATGGTGATGCACAATCCTATAAAAGAAAGGCATACGGTACTTCGGGCTCCAATTTCGTCTCCGCCGTTACCTGCGACGCGGCCCGCAAGTCAGCCGCTGCCCGGGGCGATTGCAGCACAAGTGAGACTTCAAGGCAAGCAACGCATCACTCTTCCATGGGAGACCGTAAGGCTATGAAGCAATAGCACTGGGCATAACGGGCAATGGATAAGGGATCTCTTAAAGGCAATGGCATGTGGCACAGTGATTGGTTTAATTATTGTAACGCCCAAACCACACCTATGCATAATGTAACGGGTAACGGAGGTGTTTTAGGGATTTAGACAGGTAACCAAAATACCAACTTTAGTGGGGGAACACCCCTTCCCCACTGCTAAATCCCCAAATAGTGTATTTAAAATGCTCAAACGAAAATGGAGCCCTTCATCTGGTGCAGTAGTATTAAAAAACAACACTGTGATGGCCAAGGACTGGCATTGGTTTGAGTGTAGTCTCTCAAGACAAACTGTTGACTCAAAAAGAGGGTGCTGTTTTTCCTTTATTTTTTGACGATGGGTTCTCAGACTGGTTTGAGTGTAATGAGGCATGATTCAATCATGTTAGTATCAAGGTGAAGCACATCCTTCAGAAGAAGAAAATAACAAACAATAAACATTGTTTCAATCCGTCTGCATTATGAGGCCCTTCTCCCGTTGATATATTTAAACACTTGTGCCCTGATATTTATATACACTTAAACATTTCTGCCTACATGCCCAAAATACGGATGCCAGGTTGAAAGTTGTTAAAATTCCTGAAACCAGCAACATGGATAATCATTAAGCGATCAGCATGGAGGCAGCAAATATTGACACATACCTGAGCGATAGTGTCACTGTTAGCAAAATGAGGTCCTGACTTCTGACCAAAACATGCCAATCATTAAAATGACTGCACTTCCCAGATAGTAGGCCCATCAACAGCAACATCTCCTCAACATACAGAAGAGAGGACTTACGTACTTTCCTGTATACAGTCCTGTGCAGGCCTCTCTACCCTTCCATGCTCTGGCCCACTCCTTTCTAAGGCCTCTCATGTTAAGGGAACCAATACATTGGCTCTTGGCTGTTGGGTAACTCTTGGAGTTCAAGGCTGCGTCCCTGTATGGGCCCCCCTGTGCAAACACACCAACGTGACGGGGAGGGGGGGTGAAAAATACATCATCAGAACCAACTGTCCGGATCAAAAGCACACATCTGCACTCATAATACTAAGCGGAGTCCTTCAGCTGCAGTGTTGGTGACGGCCAATGTTAAGCCACAGTGAACAAGTAGAACATTGCAAAGTCACAGGGTGGCACGTAACCTTTAATATAAATGTATGGAGCCATGCACCCATTTCCCTTTGTCCTGTGAGCCAGGTGCTACTGGAATGTGGCAATGTGCCAGTCATCTTGCAGAAACTGCTTTGTTGTTTTTTTCCCCTCTAGCCTGGGAGTCCGCAGCCAGGCTGACCTGTGAGGACAGAGAGCCTGCTGCTGATGCACGTACTTTGGTGGGAACTTTTTCTTTTGATCAATGGAGACTATCTCTGCATTCCGCACTCTGTGCCTATACAGAGGCCTGTGTATTGTACTGTATACACTGTAGTGCAGTGTAATTGCGTTCAAAGAAGAGCAGCACTGCAGTCTATTTCCAGCTGAATGTCTGATTGTCAACAAAATAATCCCTTTAATTCTGTTAACTTTTTTATAAGAGCTCCTCAGTCTTCACATTCATAGAGGTAATAAGGGAGTCATGTTTAGTGAATTCATGACTTGCAGAGATGTGCCAAGTGCTAATTGGTAATCACGTTACACAAACAAAAGAAACAACATTTTCTGGAGAGAAAAAATATGAATCTGTATTTTTGGAATAATTTTTTATCACTTGCATTGACTTGCTGCTCCTGCAGCTGAGAGTTAATGTAAGTCTTTCAGACACAGCGCTGCAGTGCTATCTGATTATCATGTGTCCCTCCAGGCAGCTGTGGTATTACTTAACAGGCAATTTTAGAAGGCAGAGACCAGAGACACTGTGAACTCAGGACCTCCTATGGTCACTAAGAACCGCAGCCAAGAAGCTAAAATCCCTTTCTATGCTCCAACACAGGAAATGTCCCCATCACATGACAGCAGGAGGCTTTGGGTGTTTTTTTCTTTTAGCCTTATCTCAAAATCTATACTAGATGTTTCTACGCTCTTCCCTCTGACTATTAATGGTCCTCAAATCCTCTATCAGGCTCCTATAAGAGATCAATAGGGAACTTAATTGTACAGGCTGGGGAGCTGGTGCACTTTCCACAATGAACACGGGGTCAAAGAGCAAGGGAGGTAAAAAATAAAGCGGAAAAGTAAGAAGGTTAAGAATAAGATAGATTTTCACCTGAGACCACCTGAGACCAGACCTGTTTAACAAGCGATGCAACAATGGCTGCCACTGAACATAACTGTAACCCAATCTGCATAGACAATCAACCACACTTAGTTCACTTTGTGCAGCTAAAATTACACCTTTTTACTTCCATTAAATTACATGCGAGGATGAGGAGAGCCATTGAAGCGCCTTTGAATTCTTACTGCAGGGGGTCAGGGTGTGCCTTGCCTATAGCAAAACGCACACCCCCTCCTTTCAGCCTAATTAGCATTTCCAAGAATAAATCCATTGTGGCTGTTTCTTTTTTTTTCTCTTGCTCTATATTATATTCATCTTGCCATGCTCAGAGAAATCCGGAACAAAGTGCTGCAGGCAGATAAAGTGTGCTGGTGTTTTTTTTTACAGAGTGGGAGAGCCTGAGGGTCTCCTGATAGGATGGTGTCACAGCCTCCTGATCCACGGAGAGGTCGGATTTGGAAGTGGAGAGCGTTCCACTGACCAAATCAAATCCAAATCCCTGTATTCTATACAGAGGAGGACCAATGCAATGCACAGTACAGCATGGCGGCGTTCACTGCGAGTCCATGTGCTTCTCACTAAATAGTTGGCACTTTGAAATGAGAAGGCCTGATAGCGGTCAGACGGGCAATCAATGTACCGTATATACAACTGTATTACACACGCTGGTTTAGTTAATAAGGTTGTCTGGCATTCTGTAAAGTGTAAAGCACACTGGAGCCATTGTTTATTTCCAAGGTTTGACAGTGCTTTAGAACAAAGAGCCTTGCAGGGAAGAAAGTGCCCGCGCAGCACTTCAGCCAGACACCTGGTAACCCTATGCCCTCAGACTCTGTGACACTGTCTGCACCAGACAGACACAGCAACATCATTATAATCTGACAGACTGAGTGAAGTCTCAGGGCTTGAACTGTGCTTGTAATTACCAGTAGGAAGGTTTTGGTTTGCTGTCAGTAATGGCAAAATAATGCAAGACCTGTGACACCCCTTTCCAAACTGAATGCAGACTATTCTATTCACTTGATATGATGGTCATGTGCATAATGCAACCCAGATTCATATTTGACTATAGTAGGCTTTCTAAAACCTTGTAGACATAGTCCTACGTTGTATTTGTTATCATGTCATTACAGTACAGTAAACATCATACATCAGCTTTGTCTTTGAATGTGTAGTTTGTGTACATTCATGCAGGTTTTCATCTCACTATTATTTGTGCAATGGCTTTTATCAAGAGAGATAAATGCCAGGTGCAATCAAGCGTTGATGCAATTATTGCCTGCACCTGCTTCAGGTGGTAACACAACACTCATCTCCACCTCCTCTTCTGCCAGTTTACATGATCCAACTCATTTTTTTTCATACAATGCTGGATTTTAAAATCTAATCAAATTTGAGGACTTTTTACTTTACTGGATTATTTTCCATTTTCATTACTTTTACTTCTACTCCACTAGATCTCAGAGGCAAATATTGTACTTTACTCCACAACAATTATTTTAAAACTTACGTTACTTTAGTATAGGCCTACTTTACCTCTGGACTCTGGTCCATAGCTCTAATGCTTTTGCAAAGGCATTAGAGCTATGGACCAGAGCTAGGCCTACTTTAAGTAGGGCCTACATTTTGATGCCAATACTTTTGTATTGTACTTTTTAGTACATTTGGAATACCGGACCATTAGGCTACTTGTAACAGTTACAAGACTTGTAGGCCTACTGCATGGCAGTGAGTATTGACACTTTTACTTAGTTATTATAACTTAGTGAAACATTTGAGTGGGCTACTTTATCCACCACTGGCTGGACCCAGGAGGAGAGTGTAAAGTAAAAGTTAAACCGTGTATACCTTGAACTCCACGGACAGCTGCGGGGTGTACTCCAGTGTCCACAGTGCCCTGACCAGGGACGCCAGCTGCTCGGTCACCTCTCCCTTCTTGGCAGGCTGCGTCTCGTCACTTTTCACCACACCGTTCCTCCTCATCTGACTCCAGTCCAGCTTGTAGCGCTCCAGAGCCAGATACTCCGCCAGCAGGTCGGTGTGGCTCAGGCACTGGACCACGGCGTTCATGAAACAGGTGTTCCCGTGGTTCTTCAGACCCAGCACGCCTGGGATGTTGTCCCCGTAGCACCACGACAACTTTTCCCTCGCCGAGGTGCGAGAGGACATCGCGGTCGAGGGCTTTTTGACCGCGTGATGGTGGTGGTGGTGGTCCCCGGCTGGAACCATCAGCGCGTCGTCTTTGATGATAATTCCTGAGTTGGCGCTGAGCGTACAAGGCGCACCGTCCCGAAAGCCCCCGTCGTCGTCCTCTGCGTCACGCGCGTCAGCGTCTCCGAAGTGGGCTAAAGTGCCTAAACTTTTAATGATCTTGTTCATGAAACTACCGACGGACTTGAGCGACTTCTTTCGGAAAAGCTTCCCGGGTTTCGGTTTCTTTTCTTTGCGCTCCTTCGCCTCCTTGGACGTCGGCGTTTCATCTCTGAATCTCAGCTGCTTCTCCATGACTATCCCCTTGAGAAATGTGTTTGATATGTCTGATATTCCAATTTCCGAATCCCACGTGTCACATATTTATCACCATGTCTCCTGCCCGGGCAGCAGAGAGAAAAGCGCACGGAGGTGCCACCATCCTCGAAGCCAAGGCACAACAACACACTGTTCCATCCAGTAAGGCGCTAAAACGTTGCTCATACATTCCGACACTTGCTGAAGGCTTTCATTATCACCATCATCACTCCAGTCCACTGCCAATGTCACCACCACCAGCTACATCTCGTCATGATGCCACCCACCCAGGAGGATGATGACACGCAGCGCCTTCCACTTGCAGCGCGCTGCCCATCGTTTCTAACTTGGCTGATGGCTCCTGGAAGGCTTGGGATTGACTGACTGCCCCCTCCCACTATCCAGCACACCCCTTCACATAACTGCCGAAGCTATTGGATTACGGTATATTTGTTTGTTCTACATTCTACTATATAACAGCCAACAGGCTACTTTTGTTTCTTGCAGGCATGGTGCAACTTTAGTTCAAGGCTATATACCAAAAATCATCTTGTGTGCTGCTGTTCAACATGGCATGAGTCATGACACAACACTTATAGAATAATTTCCAGGCTAAATGTAACATGCTGCTGAGCTACAATGATTACACACTGGTTGGAAATAACAATATAAGTTCTCTGTAATGTTTTAATGTTGAACAGCCCCCTGCTGCCACCACTGATATAGCTACCTAGACAGTGTGCCTATTTTGATGAGATGAAATTGGTTATTTTCACTATTAGTTTAGTTAAGTACAACAATGTTAGGCCTTAAGTGGTCAATGTTCAGTATTCAGATTCATTATAGTTAAAGTGATCACAAATAGCCTAATAAGTCTGCAAATTTGGATCCAATTCATATTCCACATAAAATGGTTTTCCAGTAAATTGACAATACAGGTTGCCCTGTGCATGGTGCTGTGTTCCTTCACTCCTCCTTATCTTATATGGTTAGAAATGAGCTGATTGAACACAGAGTAACCTATTAATGAAATAACAAAAGCAGCCCCCATGAGTATGGAAAACACATTTTGTAGCCCAAATGGCCAAGGTAAAATTCATTACTTAAACCCTGGAGGACATGTATCATGAGCTAGTCTATAGTGACCTGGGTTATTACTATCATTTCTAGACCATGACGTATATTGGAGAGAGGCACAGCTTATCTTCTTTTCACAAGACAAAAAAAAGTGTGTAATCACCCAGACCACTCACACTTTGGATGCTTAGTGCTAAAAACTACTGATTTATCGTGGTAGTGATTAAACTCGCCTCCTCCTTACTGTGGCTGCCCTGAAAATGGGTCTGAGCCAAGGATCTGCAGGCGGAAATGCTCTTGAAGTAGAGGGAGGTTCCCTGGTTCGATCCCAGAACTGACAGTGTAGGGTGTATTCCAGCTGTGTAGAGTGGCTGGTACTACTGTACATCTACGTCAGTGTTTCTCAACCTGGGGCCTGGGGCCACACCAAAGATCCCAGGGGGCCGTGAGGCCTTGTCTGATTGGAGTTCATCCAAAATGTACAGTTTGTACAAAATAATAACTTGATTTTATTCACTTCAATCCTGGCATCCGTCTTTTGGGAAGTCAGGAGCACCCCAGACAAACATAAAAAGTCCATAGACTTGGCTGCCACATGACATCACATTCTGACTTGTATATCTCCTATTTTCTCTTCTTATTCTATTTGTTGTGAGTGTGTGGAGAGGCTGACTCAAATGTCCCTTTGACCCCAGAACTGACATTATAGGGATGAACTGGTGACTGTAGAGTGGCTGGTACCACTATTGTACATCTAGGCACCAACTCTGCCAAATGACGATGCCAATCCCTACATGATGCCACATTGCCTCATTGTACCCTGACACTTTCACCACACTGTCATCCCTGCCTATGATGAGAGACAACCTCCTTCATTGTGTGTGTATCTGCCATTGAAATCTTTTTGGCTGTTGTGACAACACATTCAGACCATTCCCACTAAAAATGGCTTGGTGAGTGACATGAGAGATATTAACACATTATAGACCTATATGAGACCTATATGCTGTAAATAAATAAATTGACCTTATGGCCTGGGTCCATTTGGTTCAATTTGTACACTCTCAGAGTTAAATTAACAACAAGAATTGCCCAGAGAATAGTTTAGTAAAGGCATTATCACTTACAAATGGTCTCCTCCGTCTCCGCTACAGAATGTGATGGCCTTGTCATCTATGGACACAGAGAGAAACTTGTAGTTCTAATATGTAGCAGTCATCATAGATTTACCAGTAAACAGCCTGTCTCAAACAAACACATACAGTAAGAGAGAACCATTACATGGCTTCATGTGCGATAAACATGTTTTACAACATTGTAAAATAACCATAGTTATAAAGAACACTCATTAAACTGCCGACAACAACAATGTGTAAAAATCCATCCATCAGCACCCCAAACACAAAAGCTCATTATTTCCTAGACCAGGATTATGCAGGCGGTTGCAGGCAATGGCCAATAGGCTTTCTTGTCAATGCAAATTAATTTTGAATCATTGCTGCCGGGCAGAAACCTTGTAACTCCATATTTAATATTTGTATGGGTTGTCTTTGATAAATAATGCCCACGATCCTTTAACCATTTAAGCCCTAGTTTATGCTTCATTGTATATGATGAATATGTAATATAATAATATAATAATACAATAATAATACAGTAAAATAAATTACTTTATAATAACCTCATTTAACAGATGAAAAGTATTAACTACGTATATTGGGTCCAGGACAGTTTTGAACATGAATGATAACACTTTCTGCAGATTTACAATGCTACTATATGCAAACAAATATATATATATTTTTTTTGCATTGGACTTCTGCTTTCCCCAACGAGCCCTATGCTAATCTGAGCTGCTGCTGTCAGCTTCCAGCTACTGTTGCAGTCAGTACTGTAAATACATGTTTCAGAGAGTGTGAATAAGCAATAATCATCTCTGGGGTTGGTACTGTAGCTATCTCCTTCCAGCTTTGGCCTCCATTGCAACTGTTATTTGAAGTTATTTTTAGAGCAGCAATACCACACTTCCCTTCACAAATGCAGGTGCCTTTCTATTTCTCTCTCACAAGTTGCAAAGTCAATTACCGACACAGCACAGACAGAGAGGATGCATGTAGATTTCATATCCTGTGCAATTGAGCTCTCCACTCAGTGAAAAAGGAAGCAAATAGACAATGCATAGTAAAGACCCAGCAGAAAGTCCTATTTCCTATGTGTATATGCCTAGATACTGCATGTTAAGTACTTCATGACAGAATGAAGAGCAAGGATGGTGCATTGTTTTGAGAGTAATACTGTTCAGAGAATTACAGCATCATAGCTGCCACCCCTGCACTGTGTGTGTTCCTGGCCTGCTCGTGATGTAAGTAAAGCTATGTCTATAAATGGGACTGTAAATTGCCAGTGAGGCTCTTCTGTACGAAGGGATTGTCATCTTCCAAGATTTAGTGAGCAACAGAGACCATCTGGTCGCTGGAGTCATGACTGTGCTGTCTGCAGCTCCAGGAACAAATGCTTCCTCATGAGACTACTACAACGCAATGTACTGCCCCTGCTATTACATCACAATACAAAATATGACCAGACTGAGGCATGGTGGACATGGTGGGTGGGTGGACACACATACATATGCATGCGCGTGTGCTCGCACTGCTTGGTGTCAGAGATCATAATGTCCCTTCAACATGCAAAGCCAGGGTAGCATGCGATGATGAAAAACCTTCATTTTTTCATTTTTATTTTAAATATATATTTTTATCCCACGATTTTGTAACCCATTTTTCACCCCTGTGTCAATTATCTAATGTGATCCTGGGCTCTACACACCCTCCGCCAACCTAGTCCCCATATATGGGGGACATGGGGAGAGCAACGGGCTTGAACTCATGCTTCCTTCATGCCTGAGTGTCCAAGTTGCTCCTTTACACCTGACAGGGGGGAGTTTCCCTGGTTGGACGTAGCGCGTGGAAGGAACACGTTATTCCAACCAGTTCCTTTCCCCTCCATCAGACCAGGGGGAGGCAGTTTAGAGACCAGGATTACTGCATGTTTTTTGTGAGGGTACCTAACTACCTACCCTAGGGGACACGGGGAGAACATGCAAACTCCACACAGAAAGGCCCTTTCGCCAACCCCGCCTCGGGTATGGGCACCGATGGCGCGGAGGAGGAGACACGCCGCCAGCGCCCAGTGTCCCGAGCGGGAATCGAACCCAGGACCTTCTAGCTGTGAGGCAACAGCACTACCAACTGTGCCACCGTGCCCCCCAGTTTTTCATTTGTAACTAAGTAAACTAACAGTGATGAGTGGTGAGGTTTAAATCTCTTTCTGACTGTCCTATGATGTTGACTCAGTATTTGTCAGGGGGGACAGCAGATACTACTTCTACACCGTCCGGCGTCCGTGTGGTGAACAGTACCAGCTGATTCCTCGCTAAACGGATACACAGGGAGAAGGAATAAAATGCCTTGACAGGAAATCAATACAGATTCATGTATATACTTTACAGCCCAACTAAATAAGATGCCAAGTACCAAGGATGATTGTTTATGATCAAAGTTTATACATTTTCAGTGTTGTTTAGTCTTTTTCAAACCTTAAATTGATTTAGCCATTTCAGCGTGGCAGAGGCAGCTTGGGCGGAAAGGAAACAGAAGGGCTTGAGTGGGCGAGAGAAATCTGGCTTACAGCAGAGGTCCCTCGTCAGAGTTGGCGTTAACACAATCCTTGTCACTGCTCTTGATTGTAGTGCGTCTGACATTTTGTCAGGGGGCCTTATGCACCTTTTGTGAATTCCAGGAACACTGTGAGTGCAGGATCTCCCAGACAGGCAACCTAGACAGAGAACAGACATGAGGAAACCGACACAGCACTCCACAAGTCCCTCCAGAGACTGTGGAGTCCAGGCAACTGTTCTATTTCTGATAATGTCCTATTTTTTTTTCCTATCACTGCAACTAGATCAGTAGATAGTAATCAGCCTAGAGTATGGAGCTAAACATAGACACATGCAGGGCACAGTCAGGTAACGGATAGGAACAAACTTTGTTTCCAAACACTCAAACATTGACGTAGCCATCTGCCTAATAATTGTATTACGGTATGCATAATAGTAAACCTGCATTGATGTGTCTAATATTAGATGTTTTTGTGTATATGACATATGACTATGTTATAGACTAGTAATCTGTCCAGGTGGGCTTAAATTGCCACCACTGCCCCAATGTACTGTTCTCTCATGTGTCTGTAAACGTGGGTGTTGTGCGCAGTCAGCATAGGCTGGCCCCATCTCAGGAGTGAACTCCTACTGTATATATGTTTTTCTTCCACCATGCCAGGCTGCAAACAAATGCAGCAATAATATATACAGTATGTGGCACAATATGCAAGAAGAGGAAGTTGTAATTACAAGCGTATTAACTCCAAAGGGATGTAACATGGGGTCAGTCGTAGTAAATGAACAGTGTAGTCAGAAAATTTAATGTTTTGAGAGCAGTGCAGAAAGGATTGTAGACAGAATAGCTTTGCAAGAGTCTGAGGTTGATGTTTTTATAAAGAAGGAACACATAATAAATTCCAGTCTACAGAAAACAGCTTTGCACATTGTGTTATTGGATCAAAGTGATCCAAAACATTTCTCTGGAGCTTTCTCTGCATGCCACACTTGGATGTTATTACCATAGCATGTTGAAGTAAAAAAGAAGAAAAATTTAGCATTATCCATGGCAACAACCAATACAAAACAGAAGAACAGAGTATTTGTGCTTAATTCTTGCTTTTGTGATGGATGAGAAACAGGCTTCACGTCCATAGAGATATTTTGTTGATAGTTCTGTGTCTCCCCCTACCGGTGACAATTTTAATTGACAACACTGACAAAGGGTTTTTAACCACTTAAACCTCTGTAGTCTTAGAGAACTGGACTTGAGTTTGAGTTACAACTGTACTTTGACCACTTTCCCCAGATCTCCAACAATAGCCGATCTACAAGCTCACAATGTGTCGCATTGTGAGCTTGTAGATCTGCTATTTTTGGCTAATGATCCCACCAGAATATGGACACTGGGTTATAAGTGCACCCCTTTAACACAGGGGAAGGGGTGCACTCCATTATCACAGCTGTTCCTTACATGCAGAGGTGGTGGCCCAGATATGGGACAAGTTTGGGACGCCCGAGGTGGACCTGTTCGCAAGATCTTCCACCCACATCCACAGGACCTGGACCTCTGGGTCTGGCCCGTGAGGGGTCGAACCTGAACGCCGAGGACCTGTCCCCGAATGTCGTCGCTTTGATTCTGAGTGCAGGGCCCTGTCGACTATAGACAACGGTACAGCATGGCTTGGAACGTGCTTGAACGTTGGTACTCGGCTAGACCTGCTCGGGTGGTTCCGTTCCAGGCATCGGTGGTGCACATTCTGACCTTCCTACAGGAGATCCTGGATAGAGGCCTAGGCCTCTCTTCCGTTAAGGTCAACTTGGCAGCCATTTCTGCATACCACGTCGGCATAAATGGCAAGACAGTGGGAGAACACCTGCTGGTTCGTGCCTGTCCGGTTTCCAGGTCTCTGGTCCCGTCGTGGGATCTGACTCTGGTACTGGATGCCCTATCACAGGATGCCTTTGAGCCGCTGGAGAAGGTGGACCTGAAGTTTCTCTGGCTTAAGACCGCACTGTTGGTTGCCCTGACAACTGCAAAGCGTGCTAGTGACATGCATTCACTCTCAGTCAGCCCGTACTGCGTGAGATTTAGTGGGAACAACTCCAGTGTGTCAATTAGGCCGAACCTGGCTTTTGTGCCTAAGAATTTGTGTGTCCTCCGGTCGACCTAGCGGTGTTCCATCCGCCTCCGTTCTCCTCGGTGGAGGACAGGAGGCTGAATTGCCTCTGCCCGGTTAGGGCATTGAAACTGTATGTTGACAAAGGTAAGACTTTCGCAATGGATTGTGGAAGCCATAAAGTTGGCATACGCCAAGAGAGGAGTACAGCCCCCAGAGGGTCTGAGGGCTCACTCTACTAGAGGCATGTCTGCATCCTGGGTATGCCTCCCTTTTTGCAGGGTCGGCATCTCGCTGTGTACGATACCGACGCTGCTTTTCTGCAGCGGATAATCGTGGCATTTTCCTGAAAAACAAGTTTAACCTTTTATAATATTAATTGAAAACAGTGTTATTTACTGTACAGTTAGAATATTAAAGGAACTACTGCAAACTATAAGAACATGTCATGAGTGTCAACTATGTTACTCTTAGTCCACTAAGTTACTTTTGCAGGGTAATACAGTTGGCAGGTAACATATAACAACATATTTGCTGTTTTCAGGTCTAAAATCAACATGGCTGCATATCACCAAACACCACATGGTATTTTTACAGAAAGACTCTTCTAAATATTAGATATCCTTAAGTAAAATTTAAATTGAAAGTTATTTATTACAATATTGTAGTAACACTGTTGACATGTGATAAATCCACACTTGACTCACACACTAATTCATCTAACTATAAATGCACCAAGTCTATAAATGCACCAAGTCTGTGACTGTGTGTGTGTGTGTGTGTGTGTGTGTGTGTGTGTGTACGTCTGAAATCCACGTAACTCGAGAACCGTTTGCCCGACCGACTTCAAATTCGATACTCACGTTCCACACCCCCAGGGGGTGCAGTGCCTGGTGTCGAGTCGGTCTGACCCACGGTTGTCCAGAACTGCCACAAAAGGCCTCTGTACCTGATCTCCATATGGAGCTATCCTGTTCTGATCATTCTGAAATCTGCATAGACTCCATATTTGGGCATGCCTGACAAAGAACTCCATGTGCATAAAAAGGACACAGACATAATAACTGGGTGGGGCATGCATTTGCAACTTGCATCATTCCAAGTAGGTCAGATCCCAATGGGCAACGCTCCAGAGGCTCTGGAGGACAGGGCCCACACCTGATCACCGCTAGATCTCCATACACGTATATTGAGCTGGCCTGTTCTGACATCACAATTCACAATGATGTTCTGACATCTGCATAGACTCCATATATTGGGCATGCCTGATATACATTGACACCACGGCGCGTAAACAGCGCCTCAAACTGTGACTCCGCCCACAAACGGGGGAAGTTGTGATTTTCGCTCGTTCACTGCAATGCAATTTGCGGCATTTTCAAAACAATATTGAGCAGAGTAGCGATTATCAAACGTATTTGCAATGCCATACGTTGAAAGATCTGTTGCCCGTGGACAAGGCACGCTACCTCCGCAAGTTAGATAGCATCGGCATAGATGTTTGTCCGTATGTGTTTAAGGATTGGACCAAGTTGCATTGGCAGCCATAGAAAATTCCGGGGTAAATTCTTACCCCGGATTTGACGTTTTTGGGCGTTCCTGTCTAGCGTGGTGTCAGTGTATACGTATAGTGCTTTCAAATTTGAGAAATTTATAATGGGGCTCAATGGCAGCTCTATGGCACGTCAAAAAATTACTTTCACCTAGAAACTCTATACACATTTTATAATTCAGCTTACTGTGGAGACACATGCTGGAACTTTTTACTTTGAAATGATTTGTAGTTTCTGAGTTATTTAACTTAAACGCCCAATGCATTCTCAATGGCAATAGCACAAACTTTGGCATGCTACTAGTCCTACAATGTAGGACTTTCCCTGAAGGTCCAGGGAAAGGCCTACATACTCTCCAAGAGTTGGGAAAGAACATATCAAGAGAGTGGAGTACGTGGTAGGCCCTTGGATTGACCAGTGGATGCAATGTACCCCACTTTGAGGTGTCACGTCTTAGGCCTAGATGTAGGGTAGGATTGAACCAGTCGCACTGTAGCCATACAAAGGCCTAGGGTTCCCAGATTGTAAAATGTTGTTCCTCCATCTTGGGAGAGTATGTAGGCCTTTCACTGGACCTCCTAGCCACTAAGATGACCACAGGCCCACCACTTAAAGACCACATGTTAGGGTGCCCAAATCTGAAGTTAGGTGGTCAAATGACCTGAAACTGAAGCAATTCAGTAAAGGTCAACGCTTCCTCATGGGGTCATTTTAGGGCCTAGGACCTCCAGTAAAGGGTAAAATACTCTTCTCGGTTGTGGGAACAACATATCCAATGATGAGGACCCCAGGCCCAAAGATGTCCCCCTGGCAACTGTTTCAACTTTGGGTCAGCCTACATGTAAAAGTGCCCAAAGTTGAAAGAAGGTTGTCAAATGAACTGAAACTGAAGCAATGGTGTAATTATGCCCAAATCTGAAGTTAGGTGGTCAAATGAACTGAAACTGAAGCAATTCAGTAAAGGTCAACGCTTCCTCATGGGGTCATTTTAGGGCCTAGGACCTCCAGTAAAGGGTAAAATACTCTTCTTGGTTGTGGGAACAACATATCCAACGATGAGGACCCCATGCCCAAAGATGTCCCCCTTGCAACTGTTTCAACTTTGGGTCAGCCTACATGTAAAAGTGCCCAAAGTTGAAGGGCAGAGCTTCAACTTCAGCTACCCAGTACCCAAGGTTGAAGCCCTTCAACTTTGGGCAGATCTACAAGCTCTTAGTGCGGCACAGAGTGCCACGCTACGAGCTTGTAGATCTGCTATTTTTCAGTGGGGTACATTTAATCACTGGTCCTGGGTCAATCCAAGGGCCTACCACTCCACTGTCTTGATATGTTGTTCCCCAACTCTTGGAGAGTATTTAGGCCTTTTACTGGAGGTCTCAGCCCCTAAAATGACCCAGGAGGAAGTGTTGACCTTTACTGTATTGCTTCAGTTTGAGTTCATTTGAGCACCTAAATTCAGATTTGGACACCGTAGCATGTGGTTTTTAAGTGGTGGGCCTCAGGTCATCCTAGGGGCTAGAACAGGGGTGCCCACACTTTTATGACGTGAGATCTACTTTCAAAATGACCAGCTCAACAAGATCTACCCACTGAAAAAATAAGTGTACCATTGCTGAAAATAGTTTCAATATATAATGTACCTGGGGGGGGGGGGGGGGGGGGTGGGGGGGCTTTGGAATAGGGAGAAAATATGACAGGCAGTTTGCTGTCAAAATATGTCCTCCCCGTATTTAACTTAAACGCCCAATGCATTCTCAATGGCAATAGCACAAACTTTGGCATGCTACTAGTCCTACATACTTACACCTAGAAACCCCATTCAAACCTTAGGTTCATCTTACGGTGGACACGGTTTGCCTGAAAAGAAATATTTGAAATGTTTCATAGTTTTAGAAATATAGTGCTTTCAAATTTGAGAAATGTATAATGGGGCTCAATGGCAGCTCTATGGCACGTCAAAAAATTACTTTCACCTAGAAACTCTATTCACACATTTTATAATTCAGCTTACTGTGGAGACACATGCTGGAACTTTTTACTTTGAAATGATTTGTAGTTTCTGAGTTATTTAACTTAAACGCCCAATGCATTCTCAATGGCAATAGCACAAACTTTGGCATGCTACTAGTCCTACATCAGGGGTGCCCACACATTTATGACGTGAGATCTACTTTCAAAATGACGAGCTCAACAAGATCTACCCATTGAAAAAATAATTGTACCATTGCTGAAAATAGTTTAAATATCTAATGTACCTGGGGGGGCTTTGGAATAGGGAGGGGGGTGAAATTATGACAGGCAGTTTCTGCTGTCAAAATATGACCCCCCAGTATTTAAAGGAGCATTCAGTGATTTGGGGGATTTGGAAAACCCCCTGGTCCTCCCCGGTAACAAGATGTGCACATGCACGCACTACAGTGGGGGGGACAGGCGACGGGCCAACAGCACGTGCACCAAGGCCCGCCACCGCTCGATCGTGATTGGAGGAAGGCCCTCTCTATCCTGATTGGATGAAGGCTGGGCCACCTAGCCAAAAACTAAACCTACGGTCTTTTGACCCCATGGGTTAACTGGGGACAGGGAGGAACTCCTTATATGGTCAGCACACTCTATAGTAGGGAGGATTATCACAACAAAACAAAAAAATAAGTGATATTTGAATTAAGTGAAATCACTGAATATACCTTTAACTTAAACGCCCAATGGATTCTCAATGGCAATAACACAAACTTTGGCATGCTACTAGTCCTACATACAGTAGAACTCCATATATGGGCATAAAAGGGACATAACTGTGGTGGGGCATGCATTTCCAAGTAGGCCAGTGCCCGTTGGGCACCGCTCTAGTGTTAAATAATTATGAAAGAGGAGAAAGAACGAACATACCTTGGAGTCTTCCCAGTCTGTTCTTCAGGAGTTAAGACATCACGTGGACTCTTGTGGAGCAGGTCATGTGATTTGGAAATGACACCTCCTTGAGGTGTTCTGTAAGGTAACAAGACAACTCTTTTGTAATGTAATTTGTAAGCTCGATGGGACTCGAGCTGGCTGCTTGTGCGTTGTGTGTTTGCTCTGTAACGCAGATATATACCAAAGGGTGGCGATAATGCGACGCGGATACAAACTCCAACAGAATAGATGTAAAACCCCGAAGAAGACGACAGAGCCATTTTGCTGCTGGAGCGGCGTAGTTTTACATCGTCAGAACTGTGTTTATGATCAGAGAGAATCAGTGTGATCAGAGGCAGAGCCTTTAACTACACACCAAGATGAGTAAAATGCAAGGTCTTCGGGTGCTTGTGAAGCAGTTTCTGTCTGCGGCTGCTGATGAGATCTTGGAAGCTGTTGAAAAGACGATCGCAGGCTACGAGGAGTGCAAGATGCTCGGAGTCGATGGCAATGCGATTATAAAACCACAGATCAAGTTAAACAGGCTTACAATATCAGGTATGTGTTGGATGATGTAGCATGTTAAACCACAGATCAAAAAGTCTTCCACGACTCCACGAGGCTACCATAACTCTAGTGCTGTGCTTACTGCTTAGCTCTGGTCCAGAGCTTGTGCTGTGCTGTGTGTGTGTGTGTGTGTGCGCGCGCGCGCGCTCGCGTGCGTGACCTGCTCACCAGCCTTTAATTAAACTGCTCTCAACCTTAGCTTCGGTCCTCACCAGTGGTGTGCAGTGTGCTGCATTTTCATCAGCTTAGCTGATCATGTACTTGTACACTATAGCAGGTCCGGGGACCCCCAGGGGTCCTTGAGGGAGTTCCAGGGGGTCCCCAGCTAAATTATAGTTTGCAACCAAATGGACCATTATGGTTCTGTAACTCTGAGAGTGTACAAATGGAACCAAATGAGTTAAATTAACATTGATTTTACAATATAAATTGGGGTCTCAGAGATAGAAATGCCATTAAATGGAGGTCCGTAGACTAATGCATGTCAAACTGGGGGTCCCTGAAGGGTTGGTTGAGAACCACTGCTAGAACCTAGCCCCTTTCGGCCCCCTCGGTTAGCTTTTCTGAATTTTGGACGCGCTACCCTAGGGTCCCTGACAGCTTATTCCACCCTCCATGGGATGCAGATTTACTGTTCACGGAGATCGGCGGTGCCGCTTGAGTGTTGGTGAGATGTTTCAAAGATGCATAACACAGCTATAGGAGACAACAGAAACGTAAAAAGACTTAACGGCATCAGCGGTTAATGCGGTTTCGTACACGTTTCCATTGTCTCCTATAGCTGTGTTATGCATCTTTGAAACATCTCACCAACACTCAAGCGGCGCCGATGTAAATCTGCATCCCATGGAGGGCGGAATAAGCTGTCAGGGACCCTAGGGTAGCGCGTCCAAAATTAAGAAAAGCTAACCGAGGGTCCCGAAAGGGGCTATGCTAGAACCTAGACCTACTGTGATCATTCATATACTTCGTAAATTCTGTATCACAGGCATCGCTTGCACCCGCTCCTGGTAGAAATGAAACATGCGCGGCATAAATGTGATAAATGCTCTGTTTGTACTCACCCATTAAATAATTCCAAAGTCCTCTAGTTTCATATCCATGTGAAAGTTCTGGCACAAAACGTGTATTTAGTCAATTATCTCCACTTTTTCACGAGCTGCACCCGGACGTCTTTCTTTCCGGGCAAAGGGGCTTGGAATGACAGCTGGACTTCATTTATCAAAACTTCTTCTGATCACCACAAATGTCATCACCAATTGACCAGGGAAGCACAAATGCTAATAGAAACTACAGCATTTCTCTTCCTGGAAAGTTAGCATGCATGCTGAAATCAAAGCCATTGTTGTTACATTCATAACAAAAACCAAATCACACTCAAGGCCAGGTTTGAAATACTGCTAGCTGGCCTTGAGTGTGATTTGTTCTGAGGAGGTATGTGGTTTCTAAATTAATATCCGTCTGTATTTTGGTATGCACGCACGCATCATTGCTGAATGTTCTCTTCTCCTTTTCTGCTCCTCAGAGGAAGCACAGCTCAACCTCTCTGTGTGGGAGGAGGATCTCCTCACTGAGCAGCAGCAGGAGTGGAATTCCAGTCCGAGGCAGAAGAGCCCAGAGTCCCTGCAGACTGAGAGGAGCCACAAGGAACCTTTGAGCAGCAGCCAGGACATAAGACCAGAGGATGACACCACCCATGACACATTCACTCCTCAGTGTGAGAAAAATGAACGTGAAATATCTAAAGAGGAAGAACCTCTACCTGCCACTTCAGTAGAGCTTCAGACTGATGAAGAGGTCCCATCTCCAGGATTCTCTGAGGCTGAAAATGACAACGACACGGACTGGAGGCTGAGCGATGCTACTCAAGACACAGACAGTGACAGTGAAGCCTTTCAAGATGGAAACAGTGACAGAACTGAAGAGTTGAGGCATCGCACACTAACTTTAAAGACACCACGGATGAAGAAAAAGCTACAATCCTGCATTTGTAAAGTGTGTGGGAAATCCTTTCACCACAAGGTCTCATTGTTGAATCATCTGAAAATTCACCCTAAAGATGTATGTGGGCTGTGTGGGAGGCACTTTGAGACTGAGGAGGATTTTAAACTTCACCTGAAAACTCACAATAATTTTAAAGCAAGAGTTTGCAATGTCTGTGAGAAATGCTTTGGCAGTTCTCGCAGTTTGGAGATGCACATGAGGAGCCACACAGGAGAGAAACCGTTCACTTGCAATGAATGTGGTAAATCCTTCAACTGTCGCCACAATATGACAAGACACCTCAGGGTCCACACTGGGGAGAAGCCATACTCCTGCAACACCTGCAACAAATGCTACAGTGATTACACTACATTAAAACGTCACAAGTGTTTACAAGACAAAACACCTGCTGTAACCACTCCTGCTGTTGAAGATGGGGATGGTAGAGCAGAGGTGAAGGACAAGCAACAGTTACAGAACATGTGTAAAGTGTGTGGGGCCGAGTTTCACTCCATGGTGTCTCTTGTGAATCACACTAAAACTCACACTGAGGACCTCTGTGGGGTTTGCGGGACACAATTTGAGTCAGAGGAAAGCTTGAAGCTTCATCTGCAAACTCACAGGAATAGCAACAAAATTTGTGAAATTTGTGGCAAGCAGAGCTCGGATCTGGTAAAACACATGAGGACCCACACAGGAGAGAAACCGTTCAGCTGCAGCGTGTGTGGTAAATCCTTCAGCCATCGGCAAAATATGAAAAGACACCTCAGGGTCCACACTGGAGAGAAACCATACTCCTGCTCCACCTGCAACAAATGCTTCAGTGATTACACTCATTCAAAACATCACAATTGTTTACAAGACAAAACACTTGCTGTAACCACTGGCTCAACGGAAAGCTTGAAGCTTCATCTGAAAACTCACAAGTATTATAGAAAGGTTTGTGGAGTTTGTGGCAAGTGTTTTATGAACAACTCGCATCTGGAAACTCACATGAGAAGCCACACCGGAGAGAAACCGTTCAGCTGCAGCGTGTGTGGTAAATCCTTTAGAACGCGCCAACATGTGAAAAAACACCTCAGGATCCACTCTGGCGAGAAGCCATACTCTTGCACCACCTGCAACAAATTCTACAGTGATTACTCTTATTTAAAACGACACAAATGCTGCATTCAAGAAAATACACTTGCTGTAACCACTCAGGCAGTTGAGGGTGGGGATGATAATGCAGAAGGTGAATGACTGTACAGCGCAGGTGACGAACATGGGGAAACAATTGGAGTCAGAGGAAAGCTTGAAGGTTCACATGCAAACTCAGGACAACAAAGGTTTGTGGAATTTATTGTGAAACAAATCTGAAATTGGCAATTTCACATGAGGACCCACACAGGAGAGAAAGCGTTCTGCTGAAGTATGTGCGTGTTAAATCCTTCAGTGTACACCAAGACACCTCGGGATCCACACTGGGGAGAAGCCATATTCTTGCACCAGCTGCAGGCAGCAAATATTTTAGTGATTACACGCTAAAGTGTAACAGTTACAGAACATGGACCGGGCACTAAGGAGTAAAAAAGAGAAAAGCCTTTATTTAATTAAAAGGCAGCTGCAAACATGTTTCGACCTTCCGTGGGTCCTTAAAAAGTCTTAAATCTGAATTTTAACGTCTTAAAGGGATAGTTCAGATTTTCAGATCAACTGTATTAATTGATTGCCCGAGTCCCGTGGTGGGAGTTCTGCTCTGGTTTTGGTGAAATATTAAGTAGTTGTGTGGGGAGCACAGGGGGCCACGCATTAAACGTAAATTAATCCACAAAAACTTAAATATTAGTGCAACTTTCGTTAATTTTTGACCCCTCTATCACCCCTCTATCACATTTTTTATTTATTTTTGTGTCCATATCACTACGCCCAACAAATAGTTCCATGTGATAGAGGGGTCAAAGTTGAACGAAAGTTGCGCTAATATTTTAGAAATAGGTCAACAATACAAATGACGTTAGTTTTGTGGATTAATTTACTTTTATTGCGTGGCCCCAGTGCCCCCCAGAAAATGACCGGAACTACTTAAAGGAGCATTCAGTGATTTGGCTGATATGGAAAAAACCCCGGTCCGCCCGGTAACAAGATGTGCACACTACAGTGGGGGGACATGCGACAGGCCAACAGCACACACACCAAGGCCCGCCCCCACTCGAACATGATTGGCAGAACGCCCCTCTCTATCCTGATTGGATGAAGCCTGGGCCACCTAGCCAAAAACGAAACCTAAGGTTTTTTGACCCCCAGGGGTTAACTGGGGACAGGGAGGAACTCCTTATATGGTCAGCACACTCTATATAGGGAGGATTATCATCACAACAAAACAAAAAAAGAAGTGATATTTGAATTAAGGGAAATTACTGAATATATTAATATTTAATATTGACCAAAACCAGAGCAGAAGTATTTCATACAGCTTAAGTTAAAAATCTGAACTATCCCCTTTAATTTGTCTGAAATTTGATGTTTTTAAGACTCATGGGAAATTGAAAGCCATAAACATCTGTGTATTAATTTGATTAGTTTTAGTCAGTCATAGATCTTCAGCGGAGCCTCCCATTCTTTTACAGGGGCCAGTTACAAATCGCAGCCACCCGTAGGTGCTCTTTTAGAACGGTTTTGAAGGAGAGTAGAGACACAGAGTTTTTAAGACTCTTTTTGAGCGGTGCCTAACCGCTCCAACTAACGGCTACCTATGTCTGTCCGTGTGTGTGTGTGGGTGTGTGTCCATTTGAGTACAGACAGCGGCAGTAGCGGTGGGTGACCTGGTTGACCCCTGCGTGGCACTGTTGGGCGGCGTGGCCATGTGAACCTCCTGATTGGGATGCGCGTGCACACACACACACACACACACACACACACACACACACACACACACACACAGTAGTAACTATAACAATGGATGGATACATGGATGCAAACTTAACTTTCTAAAGCTTAACTGCAATAAATCTGAAATACTCATTATTGGCCCTGACTCCCTCATCCTCTCATGACTTCTCCCTCACTATTGATGGCTCCACTGTCACCCCTTCCACCCAAGTTCGCAACCTCTGTGTCATCCTCGAGGTGTCATCCTCGACCCCACCCTCTCCTTCCAGCTCCATGTCAACCAGATCACCAAAACTGCCTTCTTTCACCTCAGCAACATCGCCTGCCTTCGTCCCATGATATCACACACAGCTGCTGAGACACTCATCCATGCCTTTATCACATCCAGACTCGACTACTGCAATAGCCTCCTGTACGTCGTCACCACTAAGGTTCTCAGAAAAACTCTGCCACCTGAACCTGATCCAAGGACCTATCAGTACCTGTCCCCCGTGACTCACTGGCTCCCAGTCAAGTACTTAAAACACTCCCATCGCCCAGGACGAAGTTCTTTGTCCTTTCTATTAGTAACGCCCGACGCTCAGGACGAAGTCTTGTCCAAAAGACGAAGTTTATTGATATGAGAACGGATCGCATGGCTCCACAGCCTGGGAGCGCCTGTTGGGCAATCCTCGGTGATGCGCAAGAGTGAGACGTCATCGAAAAACTCCCTCCCCTGTTTAGCTGATGAAAACGAAAATCTTAAAACGTTCATAACTCGCGATCTAAATCCCGTCTAATTATGAAAAAAGATCCTGTGTTAGACGGCGCTCCGCGGTCCAGTCGCTAGTCGCGATAGATTTATTCTTGTCTCCCGATCGACTCTAGAGTGGTGTGGCTATTGTTAGCTGCTACACACACATCAACACGGACCGGAAGTCCGTCCGGAAAAGGGGTCCGTGTTTATAAATCGAATGGGCGCTATAATGTAATGGATTAAATAACCCCAATTAAAGTGTTTTAATTGACTTCAAAATACTCACCATTACATACAAAGCCCTCAACAATCAGGCCCCCCGCTATCTCTGAACTCTGAAACGCAGGGAGACATTGGGAAAAGCCAGCGGATTATTTCTAACCTATACACAACCTATATACATATTTTAGCGTGATGATTACGTTTAAAACAAGTAATACACTGTCTGGATGTAGTTCTTTAATCTTTAATCAAAACCAGCTGTGGAGGAGGTCAAATGAAGCATGGGAAACAAACGGGTGAGCTTCATTTTTATTGGCTTTTATCGATGTGTATCTACACGTCATCACGCAGCACGTTTTCGTTTTCAGGAAGTAATTAAAAAATCACACCCGTGTGAACTGAGTGGTGCAACTGTTCACACACTACGTCACACACTAACCATAGCAACCATGCTCATCTGTACGTGGCCCCACAGGTACACACATACACAGACACATACAGACAAAGCTGGTTGTTGGAGTGGTTTGCACCACTCAAAAATATTTCTATGGACCTTTGATATAAAAACACAAAAATTTGAATTTGGCATCCATTGTTAGGTATGCCCATATCATGACCACAGATATGGTCTAAAAGTGTGAAAAACATTTTTTATTTCACTACGCCTTTAAACAAAAACAGACTTAAGTGAAATCTGCTCTTCATAGACTGGATGAATGAGGACACCTGGTGGTTGCTTTTAGTTACTGCGTCACAAAAATATGGTAGATACTTGCCTGGCTCTGATGGTAACACTAGGCTTGACACCTGTCATAAACATGACATAGTAGGCTTAATTATCAAGTTGTCAAAGACTCAACTTTGCTTTTAAAGTGACATAAATTACTGTATGACACTTTATAATGACTCTTAAATTAATTAATGAGAGTGGGAAGAGACAGTAGCAGTAGGCTATGCGGCATGGAACCTATAAGAATATAGCATCTATTAATAATCTGTATTAACTTGTGAGAGGGATACTCAATTTTTACAGAAATCTGCCTAATGCAATATAAGGATAAGACTGTTACATTACAGTCCATTACTTTGCAGCTGACTCACATCATTCGATATTGTGTACTCAATTATTTGGAAAATCAATGCCATTGTAGAATTCAATGTTTATGTACAGAAAAAGACAGACCACTTTTTCATTTACCTCTTGTCACAATGTTCACGTTTATGTACAGTAGCAGAGTTAGTTAGAGTTAGACTTAGATTAATTATTCTTTTCAGATAAAAGTGATTGGAAAGACGGAGCACAATGACAGTAACCCAGCGTTCCTTTTTGGTGTGAGCCAATAAAGAAATGGAAATGTGAGTACTTTGTCCGCCATTTAATACATTTTTGGATGTGCTACCTTTTTGGAATTTTTAAATTCCATATTTTTTGAGGGCCTGAAATGATTGCTGCACTGAACAAAAACATCCTTGGAGCACATACGCATGGGGCACACAATTGACAGGTGTGTAGGCAGCAGGCAACCCCACACCAATCGCAGTGCAACTAATGTGTGTGCCTCATACTTTTGTGCTTCCCAATCGATGGTCAGCACCACCAAATATGGACAGCGACAGGCCAGCATGGGTCACATGGAAAAGCTTGCCAAATAGAAATTTGCCTTTTGAACACATGCACCACAAACTATTGTTCATCAAAATTAAGGCACTGAAACAATACTCAGGTGTGATGGTTAACAAGAGCGTGTGGTGGGTATATAGAGAGTATGCATGTAACATCATCATCATATCGGAAGTTATGCAGAAGGCCTACTGAGTGACAAAAAACTACTTTCTGGCCTTGACAGCCCATACATCCAAACAGAAAATTCCTATCTGATTGCATTAAACAACATTAAATTACATTAAACTCACTTTTTTACATTTCCTGAAAAGTTTTGGACATGCATGATTAAACCTTCTGCAGATTTGCAATGCATTTTTAATGACTATACGCAAACAACTATATATTGCATTGAACTGCTTTTCCCAACAAGTCCTATGCTAATCTGTGCTGCTGCTGTCAGCTTCCAGCTACTGTTGCAGTCGGTACTGTAAATACATGTTTCAGAGAGTGTGAAGTAAGAAATAATCATCTCGGGTTGGTACTGTAAATACATGTTTCAGAGAGTGTGAATAAGAAATAATCATCTGGGGTTGGTACTGTAGCTGTCTCCTTCCAGCTTTGGCCTCCATTGCAAGGCAAAAAATGGCCACCAGAGAGCCACCTAAAAGTCCCCTAAACCCATGACAGGAACCCCCAAACCCCTCTAGCAATGTCTCCTGATGTTCCCAAGACAATCAGGACAAGCATGCTAAGACATATTAAATGTGATTATTATTGTCACAATATTGCCACAATATCAAAAAAAATATTTTAAATAGAAATAGAACCACAGAGCTTCAATTCGCTGTAATGTGTTTTGCATAATGTGTAGTGACCCAATGGCCCTTGACACCTCAACAAAAGCAGAGTTCACGCACGAGCAGCCGCTGTTCAGAGCTGGGAGTACAGGGGTCTTTATTGAGGTCACATTCAGTCCGATAGACCACCCAGTTGTGCGGACGGGGACACCCATTCATGACAGTGTGACCCGGAGCCCAAGGTTTGCCGTGATGACAAGTGAGAAAAAAATAGTCATAATTCTGTCATCCACATAATGTGACCTATGGTTCCCTCAATGAAAGAGGGTTGTCACCAAAACGCTGCATTTGACCTTTAGACTGGCATAATCACAGGAGGAAATATGACGAGCATGAAAGACACAAAACTGTAATTCATGTCGTTTCGACAGCCACCCATGTGCTTAAGATTAATCCCCTGGGCCTAAGAGGGGTGTCCACACATGCCTCTCTGTTTGAACACCACCAGAAAGACCTTTTTGTGCCATTTTCAAGTCGACACCATTTCTGTCCTGCAGAGGGCAGTCCATTGATGGAAATCATCAGTGAACATGCATCTGAGTGAAGAACTCTCCTCTTTTTGGTTGGAAATGTTTTTCAAGTTGTGACCTCAATGTAGTAGTCTGGTATGAAGGAAACCACAGAGATAACTTAGAGCAATTATGACTCCTCTTGTTATGAATGATGTCAGACAAATTGTAGCAGGCCTAATTGGTGTTGGTAGCGCATCAGGCTCTTTCACTCACAATAGCATCCCTATCTTGGGTCTGTTTCAATGAGCAATGAGTCACATCCTCCTACATTATGACGTTTGAGTTGAGATATGACAGTCCCTAGTAAGGTCTCTCTGAGCACTCATTGTGTTTTTTGATTAATGGTCTCTCTTTCATAAAAAACAAAACAAAAAAACTCTTCGGGGCACTAATGCCACCATCGGAAGCCATTTTAGCCACCAATGTTTGTGCAGTAGATCTAAGAAATAGAATTTAACTGATTCATTTACAAATAACCTCTCACATGGAACTATGCAAACTGACTTGCAGGACCTAACAGATTTAAGTGTGTCTGTCTGTGTGATCCACACAGGCTTACAAACACAGTGTGGGGTCCCTGCTCTGAGCATTGTCAATATTATTCATGCTTGAGTTATCTAAGCTTTCCTCTCGCTGATACTACTGCTGAAGACCTATTTGAGTCAGTGTGTTCACTGAAGATTAAGCTTAGGGCCCATACTCACATTAATGTCCCACAACACCCTGTGCACTCTCCCTTTTCTCTGTGACCCCCTCTGATCCGGTCCTGGTCGGCAGCACTTCAGTGCGACCATGCTCTTTAGATGAGCCTGATTGGCTCAGCAGGTCTTAACAGGAGGCTAATTGGATAAGCTTTTAATCTTCACACCATCGCCACCCTGCTGGACTTTCAGACAGAGGATGGCGGGAATTCCTTGGTGGAATATGATAATGTAGTCAACAGCAGGTGTCCTTAACAGGAGATGAAAGTTTTAAAATGATTTCCTGTTGCTTTATTCAGATAGGAGAGCATAAGACAGCTAAGCTGAGGTTTGAGAGACGGTCGGCATTCAACAAAGAAGATTGTGTGCACATCTTATGCCTGTATTTAAGCCAGGTACATCAAGGCATCAAGGCGAGGATCAAGTAGAGGAACATCTGCACACTGGGCCCGGGCCACAGGCGTGGTGGTCCGGGCACCCTAGGCTCCAATATGACAGCGTGTCGCAGGTACGAGTCCTGATCCTGATGACCTTTGCTGCGTGTCACTCACTCCCCATCTCTCTCCCCATTCCTGTCAGTATACTGTCCTATATCAATATAGGCATAAAAGCCCACAAATAAATCTTAAAACACAAACACACACACACACACACGTCAGTCACACACACACACACACACGTCTCACACACACACACACACACACACACACACACACACACGTCACACACACACACACACACACACATCTGCACACTGTTTTACAGCTTTATTAATGGTGCAACCTTTAGGTCTTAATCAGGCAAAGTCATTGATTAATGATAATATAGGCTATAACACCTGGGAGTAGGGAGGAGATGACAATTGAACCAGGGACGTTTTGCAATCATGTGGTCAGCATAACCATGAGGAATAATATGTATTTTTTACCTTTTCTGCAAAACACTGTTCCTGCAGCTACTAGTTTTTACCCAGCCTTATGATATCACATTATCTGCATTCTGCATAATGATGCTAATGTTTCAAAATAACATGTAAACATCATATGATGCTATCACATATGCTATATGTACTGTATTATACACTGTACTGTATTAATTACAGTACTCTTCCCCTTTGCTCTCACTCTACTGTCCTCCCTTCTCACTGAACAGTGAACACTACAAAATGATGGAGCATGCACAATAAATTACACCTGTAAACCTGTGATGTGACAAATATCTATCGTAAGCTTACCAGCATGCCCCTACAATAGATATTTTGAGATGACATTAACCGTGCTGAATGTAAGGAACAATTTGCTTGATTACCACCATGGCTTTGATTCATGGAAGTGCAAAGGCTGTGGGGCAACATGAAAAAGGAGTGCTGGTATATGTGATAACATATACCAGCCGCCAGCGTCAGAAACAAGAGCTGTGTGACACTTGACTTCATTGTAAACTGTGTTTTCATTGGAAAAGGCTGTCACGTTCCTATTGGATTAAGGTATTTGACTTTACGTATATATTTTCCTTTGTTAGGGGACATAAAGCAGATACTGTATGTGTTGAAGGCTGTGGTATGCGCTTGGATCACCTCCGTTGACAAAGAATTTCACATGATGTAGTAGCAGTCCACAGCTATGTTTTCACAAAACCACAAAATACACTCTTCCTCATTTAACCCCGCTGGCCAAGCGTTGCACTTCACCAGCCATCGCTGACGAAGCCCAGAGATGTTTACGCAGTTAAAGGCCCATGCATGTAAAGCACCATGATCCATAACTGTGATTGCTCTCTCTCTCTCTCTCTCTCTCTCTCTCTCTCTCTCGCGCGCGCGCTGGTATGTTGTGAGAAGAGAGATGATCTTGTTATTCTTGCGTGCTTGTTGTAGTCAAGCCTTGAAGCTCTAGTAGTCAAGAAACCACAGATGTGTTTTTCATTGAGCATGCACATGCAAGTCTGTTCTCAAACACATGCAAACACACGCGCGCACGCACGCACACATACACACACGCATACTCACGCGCGCACATGCATGCACGCACACACACACACACACACACACACACACACACACACTGTATGTTTTAATGCAAAAGCATTGTTGGAACATGATATCTGTTCATAAATAATAAATATACAATTTATATACAGCACCAAACAAGTCCGTTGGTTGATTGAAATGTCATGCATGCCAGACTGTGGTATAAAGGGATTGGACCTACTTTACTGGGGTGTCCGTGTGCCAACGAATGCTTGCATGCATATACAATCTGTGTGTGTGTGTGTGTGTGTGTGTGTGTGTGTGTGTGTGTGTGTGTGTGTGTGCGTGTGTGCGTGCGTGCGTGTGTGCATGCGTGCATGTGTGTACTGTATTTACAAGCAGTGGCTCAGGAAGTAGAGCGGTCATCTTAGAAGCAGAAGGTCCCCAGATCATTCTCTGGCTGTTCTTGGCATTGTGTCCAAGTGTCCTTGGGCAAGACGATGCAAACCCTATAACTGCCCCAGATGGTCAGTTTGGTGCCTCGCACGGTTGCCTCTGCCATCATTGTGTGAATGTTACAAACATTGCAAGGCGCTAAAACTATATTATGTGGGAACTTGTGTCCCGTTTCACGACTCTGTAGGAGGCTTGCAGTCTGTTTGTGTCTGTCTGTCTGGAGCTAATCTCGCAAACCACTGGACGTACAGTATGTATGCTTTATTTTGAAATGTTTTAACATTAATTTTATAATGGAGGTCAAAGCCTTGCCCAAATTTGGAATAATAGGTCATAGATAGGTGACATATAGACAAGACGACTGACATCATGACTGATGTCACAGGCTGGTCACATGAAGTCGAGGTCCACTTTGGACCTACGCCGTATCTATGCAGAAGATCCACATAAATTGCGTGCGTGCGTGCTGTGTGTAGGTGTGTGGAGAATTTATTTTAGGTTCACCATGCATCTTATCATCAATGAACAGTGAGAGGTGATTGCCATTTCGAGCATGTATAACAGCAGCTTAGTTCAGTAGAGCCTTGTGAAAGAATGCAAGATGTAAGTCCAAGTTAATCAAAGCCCTCCACTGCTTCTCTTGGCATTGCCAGGGCCCACCACAATGCCTCAGCCCTGGAGGACAGGGTAATTACGATCTGCTACCCCACTAAGTAGAGCTCTCTCCATGGAGAACTGTGATGACATGATTGGTGTTTTCTGCTCATCTAGACCTCAGTAAATGGGGATGTTGACAACTCTATATGGTCGGGGAAATGTCTCTTGGAATTGTTCCTTGGTGCCTGTAAACCAAACAATACCTACCGCAGCCTAATGCTTCGTATGAATGACTGAAATGAGTGATAGTGGGATAACATTGGCCTGTCTGCATGCCCTCATTATTGCACTGAATTTATGTCCTTTTTTTAAATAATAAAAAGAAGGGTACGTGATATTTGGGGCATAAGCTAGCTGACTAACTCTTAACTTATGCTCTGTCATGCCGCAACGTGAGCTTATAGATCAGCTATTTCTGGCATGCAACACCCAGCCAAGTATAAATCTGGCTAAAATGTGTTCATCCTGAGGATGATGTGTGGATTGTGAGAAGAGTGTGTCATTCATGGCTACACTGCGGGACTAAAGCTCACTACAACAGAGAGGCATTGTTGACCTCACTGTGGTTTAGCAAGAGGCACGTTTCTTTTCACTGAAAGAGGACGATCATTTAACGTTGCCTGCATTTTTTTCCCCTTCTTCACAGGTTCCCTTTTTAAGCAGCAAGAAAACAAGCTTTTCCAGGAATAGAGTTGAAATGCGCTATAAATAAAGACCTGAAATAGACAACGAACAGACTGGAACTTGGAATAGTCCAAGGTTCACTTCACAGTGAGAGTCCCGAAAACAGAACAGAAGATAGGAAACAGCTTATTACAGTTGTTTTTTGCCCCATATCATCACTGCAAACTGCAATCTTGCTTCCTTATTTATCTGAATACCTTGCAACATGTCTAAACAGTAGCTTTTATGGAAGCCTTTTTTGACAAGGGCACTCATTAAAATAAGACCTCTGCAACAACAGCTGTACCCGTCAATGTCACAGAAATATGGAGAGGAACTTTGTGCTCCATGAAGCACGAGGCCCGGCGAGCAACAGGGCGCTGTCATCGGAGTAAATCCTGGAACTGCGGTAAGGCCTTCGGCCAGAGATGCTTGACCCGGGGGACCTGCCACAGCGTGAGTTACTGGCAGTCCCTAAGTCCTGCAGGTGCGCCCTGTGCGGAGGAGACCTGGAAGCAGGGAGGTGGTGGCTGGAAGGAGGCTTCTGCCGTGGAAATGAATGATGTTAGTGCTAGATCTAAACAGCATGTACTGAGAAGGCAGGAGGAAATGGTTTTGGCCTAACCGGCGAGGAAAGAAGCTGTTAACAGTGCCATGCAATAATATTTCCATTAACAGCCCCTCATTAAACTGCCCCTGCTTCCAGCTGCTAAAAGAGAATATAAGCGCTTCACATTACAATGACTCCATTTCAGCATTTAATTAAAGCACAAGACCTGGAGTTGATTATAAAATATAATCCTCTCTATCAGATTACTCATCCCATTTTTCTCGCACTTCTGCTCTTGAGTGGATGAAACAGCTTTCAAGTGGTTTATACAGTATCCGCGTGGAGCACAAGTATTCCATCCCAGGCAAAATCACTCTCGTTATTTTTAAACTCCAGAGGTTACGCTGATCCATAAATCACCCGGTCCACGGTGTCTAAACGTTCCGGCTCAGCCTGCTTGTCCGTTGCCGGATTTATGATCTGTGGGCGCAGTAATGTGCACGTCGGCCCGATCTCCTCTGGGCCCACAGGCTCTCTCCCGTGCACTTGTGTACATATTTAGAAAAGTGTGGGGTGGCCGAGTGCTGCTGGGGCTGTGGGTCAGACCACTTGTGCTATCTGTTGTGATGCGGCTGTGCTATACCTCCCTGTGCCCCACCGGCCTCTAAATGAGATACAGCATTAAAGCACAGCACAAATCCACCATACAAACTCTCTATCGGTAGAAAGAATCAACATGAGCTGGGCTCTGGCCAGCCAGCCAACACATAGACACTGTGCAGGGTTCAAATCCGAGAGAGGGCTGAGTGATTGTAGAGGCTGTACTGTAGGGTATTTTTTTTTTCTGGTTCACATTCGTCTTGCGAAACTATGCTCTTTCGACAAGGTTTGGCAGAGAGGTAAATAGCAATAAAAGGGGATTGGAGTGTACAGTACATGGCTCCCTTGCCAAGCGGTTGGAAAAAAAGATCTTCCCTATATTGAGTGTCTGGCAGCAAAGCCTGGGCTGGTGATGTCATCTGCAGGTCCACAGTCTGTGTTTGTCTCACCTCCATTATGTGTGAAGGTTCAACAGACCTGGATCTCTTCTGGCTTCTGCCGTGAGACACATTTTCCCTTGTTTGGTGTCAAGCTGTGGCCAACCTCTATCACTGAAATACATCTGTAACAAGAGGCATGTACTGTAGTCCCACTAATCTAACACACTTGTTACAGGTACGTACATTCACTGTTAAATGAATCAGGATTAAGTCATATTCACAGCTGAAGCATTGTTTCAAGCAGTGCTATTAAATATGTTTCAACTTAAGCCCTATTTTGTATACTTTCATATGATCTACAAGCTCACAACGATTCATGATGCACACAAGGAAGAGATTGAAAAAGACAGACCAAATATAACAATGCGCCTGGTATTGCAA
The DNA here is from genome assembly GCF_951216825.1 of Electrona antarctica. NCBI lineage: Eukaryota > Metazoa > Chordata > Actinopteri > Myctophiformes > Myctophidae > Electrona > Electrona antarctica. Next base: position 14,056,615 of record NC_136795.1, on the reverse strand, counting down.
ACCCTGCACGCACCAACATCTGCTACATCTCACCAATTCAGCAATATGATGATTATTATATAAACCTTGACTTACGAACTTAAGTGAATCATCTCTTCAAGGCTTGCCTAATGATCATTCCCTTCAAATTTTAATCCCTTCTCAATGTTGACCTTGACCTTTTCAATCCAACATTTAAGCATGTCTTTGGGTAAAGCCTACTGAACATTCTCACGTAGCTTCATGATATTGTGACAGACAGGAGGCATTGCAATACCCTGCCATGCATTGCACAGCTAGTTATGGGTAGCCCTTAGAAATGAACACACCACAACACTTATCCTACCTGTGATGTGCCCGCACACTAACAAACCACTACAGTACAAACAAACCACTTTGTGGACCATATACGCTGCAGAGTTACATGCGTACTCTGGAGTAGGCTTTGTGTACCGCACAGCAGCCATATATGAACACTATAGTATCAACATATGGTTGACAATAATAGTCCATTAGACTCATAGCATATAATTGCCTACGTCACTCTTTGGTCAATTTGATATATCTGCCTTAATAACACTACTGCTTCATTGTGCCTTATTGCCTAGATATCCTCAGCCTCACCCTCAACATCAGAATGCTTGTTACATTCCAAAATGACTTACTGTATGCAGAAAGTGTTTTAAGTCAACTTTTCGACTTAGGCAGAAAGTATTTTCACAAATGTCACAAGCATTCTGAGGTTGCAAACATAGGCAATAAGGTAGGATGAATCAGCAGTGTTAGGAGAGTAGAGTTAGGCAGATATAAATAAAGGCAGAACAATGATGTGGCAGACTTAGGTAACATTATTTTTTTCCCTCATGATTGCCTAAGTCACCTAGACTTAGGCAGAAAGTGATTTCTGTATTTTTTTCTTTCCTGAAAACCTTACAAATATGACTTAGGCAATATAGGCCTACAGTATGCTATGAGGCTACCGTGTGTAAATAATATATATGCTGGCTTTGTACATTGATGACATAAGATGCTGACCTCAACTGGTTAGTATATATTTATGCTGCTGGGTGTTTTTAGAAATCATAGGAAATCATATAGGAAATTGTATTGCTTGTGTCCAGAGTTTAATATCACGCCACATTATAGATACTAAAGTCCGTCCAGACTCCAGGCTTTTTCACAGTGAATACCATACATCTACTGGTCCACACAGCCTATAGGCTGCCGTAGAACTGTGTGTCCTCAAAGCACAGTGAAAGAGAAACTAGAAATGCACTCTGTCGAGTTGCCAACTTGCGCTTTGCACACAAGTGCGCGGGCAGAGAGCGCAACCTACTGCTGACTCGTGTCAACTTACTGTCCGCCAAAAGGTCTTTTGTCTCCCCTATCTGAGTCCACCATGATGACAGCGGCAGCGGTGGCCGAACGGATAGCGGCGCGGTCTAGATACCGGAAGGTTCCCAGTTCGAATCAGCCGTCCGACACGTTAAAATTACCACCGCTGAAATGCCCTTGAACAAGGCATCAACCACTACGATGAAATGTGTTCTATGAGCAGGGCCTGGCTGGAAACAAGTTCTTGAGCTTAGCCCAGATACCCTGGGTAAATATAGATTTCATTTCATTTCATTTCATTTCACATCCCGGATTGCCTGTCTGGTAACAGGTGTCAAGTCTTGTTAGTGAGTCTCTGTAAGTCTTTGTCCCTTCTGAGACATCGACTCCCGTCCGAGATATCCACTATAGTGGGTTGTAAATGTTTTAACTTTCCTATAACTTTGAAACATAGATTGGTTACGTCACCACGTGTGTCGGTGTTGTCCCTCGGCCAATCAGGGAGCACCGTTCTTACCCCAACACACACACACACACACACACACACACACACAGACACAGACACACAGACACACACATACCCAGCCGATCACCCAGCCAATGAAATGTACCATAGTTACGTCATCAAAAATACTAGAAATACACAATCCCTGATTGGCCGACCTACGCCACTGACATACGCAGCCGAAAACAGTACTTGCGCATTCTGCTCGCGCAAGTAACAAGACTATTATCTGAGCTTTAATTACATTTTTAACATGAATTACACCTTCATGACAAGCCTCCTGAGATCGCCTTTTCAATATTCAGTCCTGTTTAGCCTTGCGCTGTTTACTTTATTTGTTTATTTCCGGGACAGTATACACATGAATGAACATTTCAATCAATAAACATGATTTCATGTAAATATGCCGCATTTAGCTAGAAGCTAATTACCATATGTAGTTTAACATCAGAGCCTCCCTAGAGATAGTCACTGAGTGAGTATCAATACAAGTAATGTTGCCTCCACTTGTGTTTGTCTGTGTGCCTGAATGACCAAATATGAACACACACATATTTGGAAATCTCCACTGTCAGCTGGCATTATTATGCACATATGTGGCGTTGATCGGTCCAGTGATTTGCCCTGGACACACAGACAGACAGACAGACTCATGTCTAGCCTCCAATGGAATCCAACTGTAAAAATGCTGTTATATTTCAGTCAGGACAACTCAAGAATGGATGGAATATATATTTATTGAATATAAAATGAGCAATATATTTATTGTGGTTTGGCGATGAATTGGATCTGCTTTTTAGGTACTCAGATCAAGTGCATCAGTTCCAACCATAGGGACTCCGAATCCCCCGTACCTAAACAGCAGATCTAAAACGACAGGTGGTAGCTGGTGAGGAGGAGGGTGGGCAGCAAAAGTTTAGACAGACAGCAGCGCATCAGTATCAGTGTGTGCATCAGATACAATTAAGCAGATAAGCGTGCTGAATCATAGCCACGTTGACAACGTTTGTAATAAACCAACCCGTTTGTAAATCCGGCAAGATTTGAGCGAGTTATGACTGTTTTTGTTTGAGCTGCCATTGAACATAGCCTACTGTACTGTAGCCCCGAAGTAAGATGGCCGCCGGGTGAACTATGTCAGAGATTCCGCCTTGAGCCATCTAGCCTTTATATATATCTATGGTTTAAATAGCCGAGTGTGTGATTGGATGAAGTGAATCACGTGATGCTTAATTAAAGGGCTGGCAGCAACTGCACTGAGGTTTCCTGACTGAAATTGCTCTGTGCGCATGGCCTACTTGTGCGCAAGCAGAGCGCGCCATGAGAAGCGCTCATGGCACAATGCTATTAACAATGTCTACTACAATTGCTGTTCTAAATGTTTTACACCCTTGGCCTTTATATACAAATTTGAAACGTACTTTAGTTACGTCATCAAGAACATTGGTCCCTCATTGGCTGGCGGAATATACCGACATACATACCCAGCACGCTCTGCTTGCGCGAATAAAAACATAAGGTTCTGCATGTTCCGTCGAACTGCAGTGGTAGCAGAGATAGCCGGTTATAGTGATAGAGCACTGGTGGACGCAAGACAGGTGTCTTTGTGCCATGACCTTTGAGGAAAGTGATGGTTGGTGGTCCTGGTCCTGGCCAGCAGTGGTAAAAGGTCAGCTCTTCTAAAGACAGGGAAAGGGGAACTATGGTCCATCAATTATTGAGAGAGACAATGGAAGGCCTTGTGTCTCTGTAGGAGGTAGGTTTCTCTCTTTCTACCAGAACATCTGCTGCATGTCAGTGAAAGGAGCAATTGAACGTATACATGATGAAGACAAGATGGCAACCATGCCATCTTGTCTCACGCCCACATCCCAAAAACCTCAAACGATAAAAAAGTGAAAAACTGTTACACCTTCAATTATAGTATTATTTCTGTAGAATATCTAAGTAAAATGTCTTGACTTTTACCAATTTATAAGGTGTCATAAACATTAAGGATATACGTGATAAGGAAAACACAAATGACTCCACACATGATCCCTTGTGTCCCTATTCTGGGCATGTCATAGTTCAGCAAAAATAGGCAAATGTTTAGAAAAAATATCAGATGAATATTGGATTGGATATTTTCGGTGAAGAGATTTGCGGCAGAGTAAAAAAAAAGGCTGTATAGACTGTGGCACCCTGGGTTTAAGTTTTTAAACCATACTGGTGTTCTGAAATGTTTAGCCCATTCATCATATTGGTGGCCAATTTGCTATTTAGTTAATTAACCCCACCCAAATATGACATCAGAGCAAAATTGCCTCTGTATGACTCTAAGTGTACAATATTACTGACCATTTTCCAAAGCAATACATTGGCTTTTTTTTGAGGAAGGCATTGGCTTCCATTCATTTCAGTAAAATTTGCTTCATTGGGCAGCTACTTTTTTGGTCAAAGTTGCCTTATTGTTATTGTTGAAATTTAGTGATTTTTTTGTCCCTGGATAAAAAATATTGAATTGACGAACGAAGGTCAAACATCTGTGAGTGCAGTGATATTTAGTTAACAATGATTCAATTATTCAAATAAGGTTGATAATATAGAGAAAAAATAAGTAAAAGGGAAATCAATATTAATAATGGAAAGATTACACATCTGTGAATTGATGGCGGTATAGCCTGAAAGCGCCCTATGCTTTTCTGGGCATATAGGGCGGAACAAACGTTGGAAACCGACTTCCTATTGGTTCACCAACCTAACACGCCTCCCCTCCCCCTGCTCCCCTCCCCAGTAGAACACAGCGGAGAGCACTGACGTCACCAAATTTGGAGCGACGCCCCTCTGTTATTGTTTTAGCGAAATACAAGGTTCACTGCCACTATATGCCACATTTCCTGCTTGGCTCGACCAGGCTTTTTTTTCTTTCTTTTTTAAGAAACGCGATTAGCCTCGGAAACCGCAGGCGTTTTGCCTGCGGTTTCCGAGGCTAATCGCGGTAGTTCTAGTAGTCATTAGTTACTCAGCCTTGCACTGCGTTTTGGCAACAGGAGCATGACGTGTGTTCTGCAAAGACAGCAAATGCATCTGGGAGACTGACTTTGATTCTATGCATTTTAAGAAGCGTGCTGCTTGTCGCTGGGGATGCTGGGCCAGGCGCTTGCTAACAGTGGGGAAACCATTAAGAACTCTTCTATAGCACCACAGGAGGTTTCTACCCACAAGATAAAGAGGGAATAAGTATCTGCTCCGCCATGAATCCAATAAGTTCCACCGTAACTTATTTAATGGTAATATAATCAATGCTCTAAAAAGACTTTCTTATTCACAAAGTGAATGCTGGACACAATAGCCGAAGCCGATATTGGTTGCAGGTCAGGAAGAAGCCACGTGTCGGAATCTGTCCTCTCCTGCATATGTCTGTGTGTAATGTGTACGTAAGGGCATGTGTGTGTTTCCTGCAGTCCTCTTGTTTCCTGTATGTACTGTAGGTTTTTCAACTTTTTTCTAACCAAACATTTTGCTTGGCTCCGGTGCATGGTGTTCACCACAAACAACATGTGTCTGCCAACGCCAGTGTTTCCTCAGCTTGTGGATAACCTCCGCTGCCACACGCATCCCTCCCTCTGCCATCCATTTCCCCCTTTTCTCTGCCGGGCTTTCAACACCGGTCGGCCAGCAGCACTGACGACTCTGACACACAGACTTCATGTTCATTCTCCACTCTGACCTCGACTTAAAATCGATGGATTAACTGTGGAACTCCGACTAGAAAGCAAATAAAATTCCAAGCTAATCAACTCTTTCAGCCCATCAAGAAAATTGCTCTCCCTCGTTCGGTATCTGATTACTCGGGTGTGATTTGCATTATGTTGAGCCGTGCAAAACAATACAGCATCCACGCAGCTGTCACTGAAGACTGTATGGTGGGGCTGCCTGTCACATATGTGTCACTGGCTCTGTGGTTTGAACTCGGAGGATGAAAATAGAAAATGAATCACCATTAATATCCGCTCTTATCCGTGAAATGGAATTAATTGGCCTGGGAACCCCCTCTGCTTCAAAGTGCACCTAACCACCCAGCTCTCTGACCTCACTCCGGTTATGAGCAAGAACCCACTACGTGGCCGGATAGAGATGAGAGTTTGAGAGAGAGAGAGAGAGAGAATGAAGGGCAAGCTCAACGGAGTGAGCGGAGCGACTTTGAAGTTTGTGGAGCACTCTGGAAGGAACGCGAGGAATCACCTGCCATAAAGAGGCGTGAGTAAGCGCTGAGCTATTTGTTCTGGTGCCTGTGTGGTTATGGGCCCCCGGGGAGGGCTGGCCCGGGCCCCTGTGAGATCACATCAGCGTGGATCGGGCAGGGGTCCGCCCGGAGGTGGAACTAATGAACCCATGTGTTCACAGACACTTCTAAGAGCCAGATGCTGGGAGGAGAAACACCCTGCAAGTTTTTCACACCGCCTCCCCCTGGAGAGGACAGAGGGGAACCCGGTCAAGCCTTACACGCATGCAAGACATGCAAGTGTACACACACACACACACACACACACACACATATGCATACCCTCACACGCTCAGAGACACCTTCAGTTTGTTGAGTCTAGGTGGAAACTGTTTCCACTCCGCCTCTCATTGATGTGGCACGCAAGGTGAAGTAGTCTAATAAATGGGATTGGGAGGCTCACATCTATCTATTCCATATGATCTGCCTGTCTCAGTAAAAGTCACGTACAGAGAGCGGTGTTGAGGGTCTGCAGTGTTATTGATGCAATCCTGACCTCTTGGATGTGACGTGACGTCTTATTCAAAGTGGTTAATGATTACCATCTCTCAATGTGTTTCAGCTGTCGTAATGCTTAATCCTCCCCACTCCGTCGCAAGGATTGTTCCTGTGGAAACACAAAGGCCTGGACATTCCTTCTGACCCCAGATCTGTGGTTCACAGTCAAAACAGAGAGCAGTCGCCAGTCAGTCATTCTCCTCATGCACTCCACTGGCCAAGTTGATATTGAACATGTGCAGGACCTCTTGCTGTGGGAGAATTCTTCCAGTTCCTTTTTGTTACATTGATTGTGGCTATTAACCACTTAAACCCTATATACTTAGTTGACCGAGGTCCCCCAGAGGTCTACTAGGCCCCCTTCCTTTTCCCTCTAGACCAAATGTATCTGTTGAAAATAGCACATCTACAGTTTTTGCCATATTTTTGCCACATATTTGGCTGTTATGCCAAAAATGGGACGCTAGGTTCACGACACGTGGTTATGGGTAACAGATAGACTATAGAATATGGGATCAAGATAGTAAAAGGCTGCTGAGGGATTTTCACAGTTCGCTCCATATAATAAAAAATCACTTTCATTTGCCTCGCATTTTCCGCGGCTTTACTTTGAATGGAGCCAGACTTATGAGATATACGTGTTGATGGCCAGCTTGTAAAGCTCAGATAAAAAGAGCAACACTCAGTTAACACCAACAGTTAATGTTGTCACATTGTTATAGATCCTATAAAACGTGCATGACGTGGCCAAAACAACAAGATGTCGTGACGGGACAGCCAATGAAATATTTCAGACCTCTCGTCCTCTGAGCCTGGACTGTCCCCGCGGATTCACTGTGGTCCTGATCCAAGTGGTGATGGTGTGAGAAACCCGAGTGGAATGTGGCTGTCACCGATCGCTGCACTATCCTTCTGGTCCAAACCGGAAGACTGGCAGAGTCTAGTGAACACAGATAATGTGACGCCACCCTCTTCTTATCTCGTGTATAACATCCTAGAGGCCCGCGTGGATCAAAGCCGACGCATATCCCATACATCCTCAGTAAGCCCTAGATAGCGTAGTCCTGTTTGGAAGCCACCTCGGTCTCCCAGACGCAGTTATAGTCCCCTGCCTGTGACCAACTTCTCTGAGTCATAAAGAAAGGCTCTGGTCGCAGCATGGGGCCGAGGCCCTCTGCTCGGGGAAAAACAGTGTACAGTTACTCTGGAGCTAAGCAAGGCTTTAATGATTATCACTTAATAACAAAGAATGAGGTGAGAATGAGTCAGAGTGCAAACACAAGACAGCAAATAGGACCTCTTAATAAAGCCTAATCCATTGCGTGCAAGGCGATTCAAATAACCAGTGTGCACCACATGAACATTGTTAAAAACATTTTTGTGAATACCAGCATGAATGTGTTAACGATAAAGAATACAAGTTTTTAACTGCCGAGTGCTCTGGCGCGTAACGTTTTACATGCGTTGAACAACGAATGCAATCTCAGGTCGTTTTTCTTATGTACAATTCAAACTCACTGCAGAGTTCTGGTTTAAGCATCATGATATGAGCAAAATGTATTTTTCTTTTTTCCCCTTGCTGAGAGTTGGTGGTAATTATCAGGCTGGCAGAGACAGTCTAGACACATATTATTAGGATGCTGAAAGATTCACAGCTCTCCCGGTGAGTTGAGCAGATGCATGTATGCGGCGAGATGCACTGACACCCACTCTCCATTAATCAGATCGTGCCATTAGTGTTGTTCAGCCTGTCAGACGTTCCCTCGACCACATTATGGAGTCTCGGCTGTTGGATTAAAATGTTCTGAATCTGGAGTGCTGTGCTTGTTTTCCTCCAGAACAACAAATTTGGCACCTGTTGATTAACAAGAAAGAGGCGTAGAGTGTACAGCTCCAAATACACCATAACCACTTACACTAGATGTTTATTGCTTAGTTGACGGAATCCCTCAGGATCTATACTAGCTACTAGGCCTCTTTTTTCCCCACTACATCAAATATCTTTTCCGGAAATAGCATTTATATGCTACAGTACCTTAAAAAAAATGGAACCAAATGGACCTTTAAGTGTGTTGTATGCAAGTTCTACAGTACGCTTTTTCTTTTTTCGTAAATTTTTTTGCAAGCTATATCTGTCAACCAGACATGGCTTCTAAGAGTCTCTGCACAAACACTGTGTTCGTGTGTGCATGTGTGTGTGTGCGTGTGTGTTTGCGTGTGTGCAGGGACTGATTAACCCCCACAAGGTCCCCTGGACGGCAATTTCTTGGGGGGACCCATACGCGCGGCGCTCGCACACAACATTTTCATATTTTTTACCTAAATTTAACAAAATCAACGGCCAATGAAGGGCCTCAAACCCAGTACTGTGCGGTTCAATTTCCCCGAAGGGCCCCTGAGAGCCAAGCGCCCCTGTGCCACGGCCCCACTGGCCCAATGCCTAATTTGGCCATGTGTGTGTGTGTGTGTGTGTGTGTGTGTGTGTGTGTGTGTGTGTGTGTGTGTGTGTGTGTGTGTGTGTGTGTGTGTGTGTGTGTGTGTGTGTGTGCGCGCGCGCATGTGTGTGTGTGTGTGTGTGTGTGTGTGTGTGTGTCTGTGCACATGTGTTCGTGCGTGCGACCCGTGTGTCCATGTTTGTATGTATGTGTCCGTTTGGGTATGTGCCAGTCTTCAGTGCCAGATTTCACACACACAGCCGCCGTTTGCAGCAGAGTGCTCCAGTCCTCTGGTATCTGTTATCTTTTTGGGGTGACATACAACATCCAGTTCCCATGCAGGTTTATCACATTGTGCCCTCACTTTCATCATGGAAACAAAAGCTGTGTCTGGATGGGAACCAACAGCGTACAACACTGTGGCATCTCAAACTCGACTGCACCAACTGGATGAGTGGGGTGTGACTGCTTAGATGCATTGAGCTAGCTTCCTGCCCTGTCCATGGAGAATTACAGGACAGGACCTCGTCCAAATGGTGTCACTCTCTCACAGCAGCAGGAACGCGTTTCTGTGGATGGGCTGAGGAATTTTTGACGAGAGGTTCGGTGTGTGTGTGTGTGTGTGTGTGTGTGTGTGTGTGTGTGTGTGTGTGTGTGTGTGTGTGTGTGTGTGTGTGTGTGTGTGTGTGTGTGTGTGTGTGTGTGTGTGTGTGTGTGCGCGCGCGTGTGCGTGTGTGTGTGCATGCGTGCGTGTCCGGAGCTAATCTTGTGTACCGCTGAACTGAATAGTACCGAACTTCGTATGCACATTGGCAGTAGGCAGAAGTACCTCTACTCTTTTTTTCCCCCACATATGTTTCATACTTTCTTAAATATTGACTTTAAATTTCATAATGGAAGACAATGGGGCTTTGATGGGCTGAAACCTTTGTCATCGATACGTTATACAGTAGATGACTGACGTCACAGGCTGGCCACATGAAGTCCAAGATCGACATGAGAGCCACGCTGTTCCCATGCATCCTGAGAGCCACATGATTCAATATGTACGACATGACTCGGCAAGAGGCTTGTTGTCTGACTGAGGGTTGGTCTGCCCTCAGTGCCCTGTATGCCTTTTGTGGTCAGTTTGTCCACTGACCATAATTAATCTCGCCTAATACCACTGGTACCATGTTTCTTGTGTACACTACCAGTAGGCTACCCCACTGATATTTTTCTCATGTTTTATACTTTTTGAAATATTTAACTTTCATTTTATAATATGAAGTCAATGGGGCCCCCTTTTTTCGATCAGCTGCTTAGTCATTGTGGGAGGCATACTTTGGTTAGACACAGCATTGGTTAGACATAGCATTGGTCCGACTGAATTAAGGTTGGTGAGGGGTGCGTTAAGACGACTGGATTAAGGTTGGTGAGGGGTGCGTTAAGACGACTGGATTAAGGTTGGTGAGGGGTGCGTTAAGGGTTGGGAGAGGGTTAAGGTTAGGTTTAGGTGTGCTGCCCCGTGGGAGGTTAGGGATAGGGTGAGGGTTTGAGCTATCGGACCAATGGTATGTCTAACCCTTTACTACTTGACCAAGGGGTCACACTATGATGTAACACAAAAATGGACTGCCTCTTTCCGTTTCCCAAACACAGCCAGCTAACACCAGTTTTAACACCAGGGACTTAGTGTACACTAGCCCATGTTAGCACCGGCAAAAGAAAACACTAGAAAACACAGATGACTGGTGTGGTTGGAGGTTGGTTAGGAGTGGAACAGGAAACAGCCAGCTTTATAGTGGAGTCCACCAACACAGCAGCCAATCACCAGCAGGGTCCACCTAGTAGTCAACCACTCACATTCAAACACCACGGTCACCACTCACCAGCTGGTAGTCAATCACAATCAGCACCACTCACCCCTACCATTGAGTGGAAAAAGACAATATGAGCCTAGGCCTAGTCATAACACCCCCATGCGTCACTGCCATCCCTACTCTTGGGGAGACCCGACAACCATGTCTAATAGGGCCCTCAACCAACCTGTAGGAGTCACTAGTGCAGCGACAGAGCGACCGCAATCGGAGGCACAATGATTTTAACCCCAGTCTCCACAGTGGTGGGCATGCAGTACCCCCCTGGAATGGTCTTTCACTGGCAAAAAATAAATAAAACGTGGAGGAAAACATTTAACAAGAAGAAATTGATATTTCATATAGCTGTAACAACTTTCATCAAAGGTTTCAAGTTATATCCACCATAATTATGCAGTAGAAAAATCCCAAGGTCAACTAGCAGAGGGCAAATCTATTTAACATGGTACATCTGGCCACTGTATGTCCAGGGGTCCAGGGGTGTGTAAATGGATTTCCTGCCCTCTGAGTGGTAGTGGACGTGGCTGTCTGACCCCAGTCTTCCTGGGGTGACCCTGTGGATGATTGCTGTGGAAAAAGGGGGTGTTTGATCTCGTGTCGATGCTGGGTCTTTGATGGTCATCTCACTTTGATGCCTGTGTGGGATCGAATTGGACGGCCACCCTCTGTGAAATAGAACATACCTACACACACACACACACACACACACACACACACACACACACACACACACACACACACACACACACACACACACACACACACACACACACACACACACACACACACACACACACACACACACATTGATCATCATGAGGCGGCATTGGGCATGATGTCTAAACATGAGGTGTTCTTTCGTCTTTGAAGCTGTGAGCGCTGAGATTTGTCACGTACTGTAGCTGACATTCTAGATGTGCTGTGTGTGGAAGGATTAGGTCCATAACACACAAGCACCAGGAACCTTGTACTTTATCACCCACTTTGTATTTTATTCCCCTGATATAAATTTGTCTTCCTCTGAGATCCTCTGATACATTGGTCCAACACTCGGTCTGTTCCAGGACCCGTGGAAAAGTCACTCTTCTGACCGTAAAAGAAAACGTAGTTCACTGCTTTTCTTTCCCTTTTTTTGGTCCTTTTTCTTTTTGCTTTAACTGAGCAGTTCTGCTTCCTGACCATTTGATGCCTTCCTGTATTAATCTGACAAGCGAGGAGCCTGATTTACTGGCAACTCAGGACCACTTTGCTTTGTGTCCGCTTTTATGTGGCTTCACTAGGAAGAAACAACATACGGAGTAATGGCAAAAGCAGACCAGACCATACCTCTGCAGCGTGCAACATGCTCAGTAATATCCGGAGTGCCCGTTTAACTCGGAGATTGTAAAAACGGACCCAAGGGTCAGTTTCTACACTCACAGAGTTAAACGAACACTCTGGATTTTAACGGTGTACATTTAACTGCCCCTACACATACAGTCTCCATACATTCATTGAATTTGATTTATTAGGTCCAGCTAGGGATATTTTATTGCATGTATTTCTTTTGTGTTCTGACATTTTCTCCGGTCAGAGAATAGGTATCCATCAAAATGCATGCTGCATGCTGAATGCTGATGTCTGAATAGTAAAGCATATAGACTATACTGTGTACATTATAGCTTTTGAGTTTGCTATTCACATTGTAAAAGTTTTCACCACGTTCTCATTCTTCTCATGGTAAGCCTACATTTGGTGCTGAAGCAAGACGTCCTGATTTATAGGTCGACGGCGTGAAAAGCTACCCATAAACTTTATCTCGGCCGTGGGTCACAATGTTCCGCTTCCCTCGCATGTCTCTCTCTCTCCCCCGACCCAAAACTGTCTGGTAGGTTATAGCTTCTCAGAGCTCCATGGATGGGCAGGGGCAGAAAGGGAAAAATGGCGATAGAAGGAGTGATTGTGAAATGTGGGAGCGAGGAGTATTTGGCAGGGCTCATCTTGTTTGCTCAGTAAACCCCCGAGGCCTGCGTTTAGGTTTTCTTTTTTTTTTCTTGCACTGGGAAATGCCCACATTGTTGGGGCCCGGAGACCGTGGTTACGGAGCCCGAGCGGGGCCCAGCGAGGCAGGTTCCGTGAAACAACAAGATGAAGGTCAGCTAATATAGCAGCTAATTCCACTTCCTGGTCCCCATGACACCCAGGCAGGGTTTATTTGAAGATCCCAGACCTCAAAGTCACTCTGCACTTTGTTTAGTCCATGAGTATTTTTCACCCGAGCCAACCCTCACAGATATTAATGTATTCTGATGATGATGAGGAGGAGGGTATAGAGGAGGTGGAGTGTGGGGTTTGAACTAAGGAGAGAAGAGCAATAATTTCACATTTTCTATTGTGACAGACACTTGGCAGCTATGATGATTTGTTGTGTAACTCTTCATCCGTCAAACGACCGTTTATCATAGGGCTACATTTTCACATTGTCAAAGGGTTGAACCCAGAGGAAGTCAGGATTTAGCTGATGTTATTTTCAAACTGCATGCAAACTTCTAAATTGTTGTTGGTCTCTCTCAAGCTAGTCAATGTCTGGTCTTCTCTCTGTCTCTTTTGGCTGGATTATGGACTGGAAGGTGAGAAAAGGCTAGCTGAAGCACTCTCGTCCATTGACCACCATTGAGTCAGTTCCTCTACTTGTGCATACTTTGGAACCAGCCGGCAGTGTGTGTGAATAGACATTAAAAAGGGCTAGTTTATGAGCTGATTGTCTTAGTGATCGTTTAAGTCAGGTCTTTAGAATGCAGGAGGAGGGTGGAAAAAAATGGGCAAAAAATATAGCACACACGCACACGCACGCACGTGCGCGCACACACACACACACACACACACACACACACACACACACACACACACACACACACACACACACACACACACACACACACACACACACACACACCATCCACAGGCCAAAGTGGCTTAATCCTGTATGGAAATGGTAATGAGAAAATAGAGAGAGAGAAGGCCAGCAACTAACCCATGATGGAATCTAGGCCTCTCTAGTGGGGCTTCTCCAGGATGCATAAGAAGAGGTCTTTGTGTTCCGATCTAGTAAGCCAGAAATACAGCTTTTGAACCGTGCGCGTTGAAAGAAGAAGGGAAATAGAGAGCGAGATGGGGAGAGAGTGAATGAGTAAGTGAAGGAGTGGGGGGGGGGGGGGGACTCTCAGGGTGTTCGTGTCAAATGCTGAGGGTGTAACACATTTGGAATCTGAGAGGTGATGTGTGTGTGTTGTGTGTGTGTGTGTGTGTGTGTGTGTGTGTGTGTGTGTGTGTGTGTGTGTGTGTGTGTGTGTGTGTGTGTGTGTGTGTGCACGCGTGCGTGCGTGCGTGCGTCTGTGCGTGGCAGTCACAGCGTGGGCTGATATCAAGCACTTCTTCAAGCTCTCTCGATTTAGACCCCATTAAGGTGCTTCATTCTTTGTGTGGTGGTGGAGTCTCATTCTCCCATGCTTAAGCCTCGCTGTGAATGAAGCCGGCTGGGAAGAAAAAAAGATTGGAGATTCAGGGATGGAAGGAGGCCCCCGGCAAATGGAGGCTGGAAAATGCACACCACCTGGTTTGTGTGTGTATATACTGTTGTCAAACTGGTGACAGGTAAATAGAATTGAACAGGCCAGTGGTTTCATTGAGGGCACAGGCCAAGCTGCATTCGAATGGTATTTTTTGGCGTTGAAAGGTCATCTGGGACCTTTTTCCTTCTCTCGATTTCGTCTTTCGGACATTCCCATGCATTTTATCGATTAAGACATGAAATTTGCTTTGTAGTTGTAGTTTATTCCCATGTTATCCTCCGCTAAACGGCTCCAAAGTAAACAAGGCTAGAAAATAAATTTGGTCAGCTGAGTGAACACAGAGTCATATTGTTCTCTGTTTATTTGGCTGCTTTTGGAGCAAACAAAACAGCATCTGTGGTGCAGCCTCGGGTTTGAAGATGGGGCTCGGGGGCCTGGTGCACTCTCACAAAACAAAAGGCTGTGATTGCATATACACAGAAAAATCCTGAGTGTTAATTTGACTGAGAGTTAACCACTTAAGGCCTATACTATACCTATATGGATCAAGCCCATCTACAAGCCTTGTAATGTGCTATTTTGGCTACTTTTGAAAATCTCTGAAACAACTCTGAAAATCACTTTTAACATGATTGCTTTCTCTCCCTCTCTCTAGATCTGTGTCTGACCTGGAATTAAAATGAATTGTAAGGGGGTCCAGCTCTGTAGAAGAGTTCAATGAAGTCTCTCATTCATTGGGGGGAGTCATTTCCCCTGAGGCGAAGGGTAAGTCGGTGAATGAAGAACGTAGCTGGTGTCAGATTAGAAATGGTGATGCTAAAGGTCCTCTATAGCTCTGCTGCCGAGGAGCATAAATCAGTCTGTGATCCTCTCTCTGGGGGGGGGGGTCCTTCTGAGTGACTAGTGCAGTGTTGGTTCTCAAAATGTTTCCACTTAATCATTTAATTATTAGCTAATTGGGGTGTTCCTATATGATTTGAATATCTCCCTTTCTTGCCGTTGTCTTTCCTGTAGAATACATTAGTGAGGTGCCTGTGTGCTTGTATGAGATTGAGCCTGCATGTCTGTAATTTTCAATATCCGTCAGGGAGAGAGATTTCATCCAGCATCCATTTATTTCTCTCTCTCTCTCTCTCTCTCTCTCTCTCTCTCTCTCTCTCTCTCTCTCTCTCTCTCTCTCTCTCTCTGACTTTGTGGATTATACAGATACATTTGAAATCTCTATAACTATATTTGTTTTATAAAGGGCACGCCTCCTAGTGCAGATTTGCACTCTACTGAGCACACCCTTCTAGTTAGCTATGCATTGGTTTACTTATTCTGGGTCTGTTTAGCCTATAGCCTCGGAGCATTACTGTATCTGAGCATAATACAAATCTGAGCTGATGGAAATCACATGATCTGTACTATAATGATGTTTCACTGCTGCGGTTACCCAAACCCAAACCCAAACTGTTTACCTTTCAATGAGAATCATTATGAAACCAGGAGGGCAGCGGAACAACAAGAAATAGGATACATTAAACTCAAACCATCCAACTTTATGAACTCGATCTGACAAAGCACTAAGGCGGCGGAGGGGGGGTACCTATATTAGGTTTACTGTAGGTAAATCTGTGCTGGCTTTCCATGTATTTTTTCCATGCCAAAAAAAACATGATGCCAACGTTTGTTCTAATGCTCAGAAATCTATGCCTAATGCCTGTGTGTGTGTGTGTGTGTGTGTGTGTGTGTGTGTGTGTGTGTGTGTGTGTGTGTGTGTGTGTGTGTGTGTGTGTGTGTGTGTGTGTGTGTGTGTGTGTGTGTGTGTGTGTGTGTGTGTGTGTGCGTGCGTGCGTGCGTGCGTGCGTGCGTGCGTGCGTGCGCACTGAAGACACTTGTAGTTTGCCCAGACTTTTATATTTTTTTTGAGGGGCGCTAGCCCCTCCAATATTCAGCTATAGTGTAGATTTTCGTCTTACACAAACAGATGTACAATGATAAGAGCGCCCCTCACTTCACACAGGTGTGATTTCTTTTTTACTCCAGGTGAGGCCCAGTGGCTGACGACCTGACTCACCCTGCTAATCACTTCCTGGGAAAGTGACAGCCGCCAAAAAGGCAGAGTGGGGAGGCCATCACACAATCATTATTTTAAAAGTATTTGTTGGTTAAAATAAAAAGTCTTCTATAAATCGTTAAAGCTCTACAGTATGGCATTGCTATTGTACAGGGATCTCCCCTGTAGCAATGATTACTGTGGGAATATAGAGCTAAGTAAGACCAGTAAGACGCCCTGAGGGCGAGAAGCGACCTCGCCCTTTATCCGCCTGGGTGACGGCAAATGGCAGACTGCTGGGCGAGCGCTGGCGCCTTGGCATGGGGTGTCAGATCAATTATGCTTCTCTACTGGCCATATATGGAACGTGTCTTGAGTGTACAGCCTTTGATGAGGTCAGATCAACATATGGAATGAACAGGAAGGACGGGTGGGGTAGGATCAACATACTGTATGGGATGTCAGAACAGGTCAGCTCCATATATGGAGATCGAAGGGTTTGAGGTCAGATGTAGAGTTGCTGGCCGGCTCCATATATGCAGATCTAGGTGATGATCCAGTCTTCTTCATGTATGGTTATCCAGGGTTAGATGAGGTCAGTGTTGTGATCTTCATGGAGATGGCCATATATGGTGGCATGACGTGTCACGAGGCGTGACCATATATGCAGGCGTGACCATATATGGAGGCGTGATATCACGAGGCGTGACCATATATGGAGCCCGACCAACTAACGGGAGATCCAGGTTTTCATAGTAAATGCGATCTACCGTCGCAATAACATTTATTTTAACAAAAGGGAAGAAAATGAAAATATATAGTAGATGCTGCCCCTGCTTTTGCAGTACATGTATCAGTTCCAGAACCCCTCCCCGGGAGGAATACTATGATCCGACGGAGCATTGCTTCGAAGGAGCATTGGTCCGAGGTGCGCTGGGGGTCGGGAGAGGGTTGGGGTTAGGTTTACTTAGGTGTGCTGCCCCGGGGGAGGTTAGGGTTAGGGTGAGGGTTTGAGGTAGGTTGTTGTTCGGACGAATGCTCCGTCGGACCAAACACATGAACCCCCCCTCCCCACACACCGTGACACCGTCCACCCAGGGGCTTTTCCTTCCAGTCCTCAGACACAGTAGCTACTGTACCTTGCATTGAAACAACCAATGAGGAGACAGACGTCTGACATTTCACTCAGCTTCTTACCATTTCCTTTTTCCTGTCAGCTGTTGGTACAGTTCACAATCAGGGGGCATAAGGCCACCCTGCGGCTCAGCCCTGCCCTATCTGGCTACAGAGGTGCTTAGTTTCCAGAGGAGCACCGTGGTCCCTGTTAACAGACAAGAGAAAACAGACCAGGAGACAATGGCAAGAGAGTGACTGAGTAGAGCTTGATGTGCAAAGAATGTTCTGTGGCTTCCATGGTCGTGCATGGAATGTTCCATGTGTTCTGTAATCCCCTCCGACTGTGTGTGGAATATTCCGCGGCTTCCATGCTGGCCCGGACGACGCAGAGCCGCACTGGAACCTGATCCCACATCCAGGCCACTGGATGCTGCGTGTAAGCGGAGTTCAGACCTCCTGCCGTTGCCAGAAACCGCGGCTCATGTGCCGACGGTGTACAAGCCTCTGGTCAGTCAGAGCTCTGTTTGTTGTTCCAAGATTCATCTGTTCTCACACTGAGAGGGAGGCTCGCACACGCCCAGATTTCATCTCAACTCTCCCATGCACACAGACATCACACAGAGGATGCAGAGACGACGACAGATCATACCCCTCTTGTGATATTTTGCGGTGAGAGCCTGATAGCCAATTCACTTCAATGAACTGAGCTGACTTTGCTCCGATTTTGACACCTGGATGACGCTGTGATGAATAAAAAAGAATGCATGGCCTCCCTGTCCAATCTTCAGCTATTGGTATTAAGTTACTGTTACGACCTGGCCTAGGCGTCACCAGGTGCAACACAAAAATATGGACTCCCTCCCAGCACCACTCACTCATACAAATGAGGGGAAGACATTCACTCAGAGATTTAGACACCACAAATGGAAATACAAATGACCCTAGGGTGTCCAGTTTGTGAACAAAGGACAAGGCAACACAAGTGAGACTTCAAGGCAGCAACGCATCACTCTTCCATGCATGGGCTATGCGCATAGACTGTAAGGCTATGAAGCAATATAGCACTGGGCATAACAGGCAACGGATAATGGATCTCTTAAAGGCAATGGCATGTGGCACAGTGATTGGTTTCATAATTGAAATTTTGAAATGCCCAAACCATAGCCATGCATAATGTATGTATGGTAGCGGAGGTGTTTTAGGGATTTAGACAGGTGACCAAAATAGACACTTTAGTTTGGGAAGGCCCAATGCTAAATCCCCAAATAGTATCTGTCCCTCCATCCCTATATATTAAGTTGAGTAGCCCTGCTATACACCAACCAATGCTCCAATGCAAGCATCCTAGACTCTTCTCGCTCCTGGCAACCCAGCTGTGGAATGACCTTCCCCCCTTTAGTCACTATTGTAGACAGTGTCTACTAGACACATTCCCCATATTCTGTTGCAGTTTGAAAACTCCATCAGACTCAATGTGACTCCTTATGTCCTTATGGCAACACTTGTTTCCTATTAGATTTGGTTACTTATTCAGATATGCACGTTCTTTAGATCAGGGGTTCTCAACCCGTGGGTCGCGACCCCTCTGGGAGTCGCCAAATTATTTTGGGGGTCCCCAAATTATTAAAAAAAAATAAAAAAAAATCTTGCAACTGAATGGCTGGAACATGGAAATAAAGAGTTTACATAATAGTACACATATACACCTTTCCTAATGATTATCTTGTTTCAGTATTTATTTATGGTGTATTGACTCTATTATTAAGGTTATTGTAGCAGTCAATTTATATTGGGGGTCGGCAGGGGGCAGAAAACGTTGAGAACCCCTGCTTTAGATAGATGTATGGTGTTTGATTGTCCACAGTTGTGGAAAGGCTGGCCAACGGCATGAGGCTCCACAAAGTAGACAGGTCCACCAGTACTTTTGGGGTATTTTATTTACCTCTCCAAACGATTCACAAACAGTGCAAGCCCAGGGCCACAGGAAAATATTTACAGTAGGAGGTGCTGAATGTTTAGGTGGGGGTGCGCAACTGCGCACGTGTTAGCGCACGCCGCAAAATGCACGTGCACGTGCCTCGTGCACGCGCATTTTCACACAGAAAAGTGGCTTTTACATTACCTCTCCACACGCAAGTTATAGGAACAAACTGACACAGGCAACTAACCAGGATAAAGCTGTGATACAGCATATTTATTAGGCCTAGTAACAGAAATTTGTTTTAAATTAAAATTATTATTATTTTCCCCCTCCTGTCCGAGGGGGGGCTGTGCCTGGGTGGAGGGGGTGCTCCAGCCCCCCCAGCACCCCTACAAACCAAGCACAATCACAGTAATTGGTATCAATATCTCAAACAACACGCAAACCAAGGCCCCTGAGCTGATTTACAATTACATACTGCTTTTCAGACTAATTTTCTTTTCAATAAATACAATTCAATACATATTTCAGGCTCCAAACACATACAATAAACATGCAAAATAACAGGAACAAACACCCCTCCTCCTCTACAGTGCTTGGCCCCTTCCAATCAACAGGATTAGATTGCCAGCACTGCAAAGGAGAGACAGGTGACCAACACATCATTTAACTTCACACAGTGACATATAAATAAATAAACATATTTAATATTACTTTAAAAATGTCAGATGTACATATTACATATCCTTGATTGTGGGTCTATGTGTATAAGGGCACAGGCTGCCCTGTGACAGTTAGACCAAAAGAATAAGATGCTAATACAACCGGCCGTATGAGTCTTCTCAGATGGGTGGCTGGCCTCTCTTAGAGATAGGATGAGAAGCTTGGTCACCCACGACGGCCACGAGGGACTCCTTCACTCGGAAAGGAGTCAGCTGAGCCAGCGTTCAGGCATCTATAGCAGGGGTTCTCAACCCGTGGGTCGCGACCCCTCGGGGGGGTCGCCAAATCATATTTTGACAGTTTTAGTTTACATATAATACACATAGTACATGCATACACCTTCCCTAATGATTATATCTGGTTTCAGTATTTATTTATGGTGTATTGTCTCTATTATTAAGGTTATTGTAGCAGTCAATTTATATTGGGGGTCAGGAGGGGGCGGGGGTCCCGAGACGTTGCCAAAGCATTTTCGGGGGTCCCCGGCCCAAAACGTTGAGAACCCCTGATCTATAGTATGGATGTCTCCCGAGTGTCCTCCAGGTCCCACTGGGAGGAGAGTCAGGAGACCCCCTGGCAGACCAAGGACCAGATGGGGGGATTATATCTCCACACTGGCCTTGGAATGCCTTGCCCCAGGAGAGTGGATAATGTCACTTGGGAAAGGAAGGTCTGGAGCTCTCTGCTGAAAATGTTGCGGATAAACAGTTGAAGATGGATGGATGGATGGATGCTAGGTTTGATGTTTACCTGGAATCCTAGATACTAGCATCATGTGATGTAAATATCATCATGAGCTCATGTCTGCCAGATATTATAGCCGCGCATTCTTTTTCAAGTACGGCAACTGTGCATGCCCCGAAATAGAAACATGGACTCTTGAAGAGATGTGTGTGAGGAGATCCGTTGCTACCCACATTTTTATAACTCATCGTTAAAAGCCTATAAAGACAACACAATGTGCATACAATCTTGGGAAGAAATGTCGAAAGAGATGATGCTTTGCATCTCTTGCACTGTACTGTACTGTTCTCCTCTCATTGAGTGTTCTCACATTTATCTTCTACTTTTCAGTTTTCTTGTTGAGCAAGTACAATAAACAAAGAAGCTCTTATTTTTGTTGTGCAACGGTCATCATTTTTGATTTGGACTATTGGTGTGTATGTGTATGTGTGGAAACTAGTGTGCGCATCTGCAGACACCAAATTGTAGTATAATCAGAACCACATCCACAGACTCTCGCAGTTATGCGGACGCAAGCAAGAATAATTTGGCCTTTTACTCTGATCTTGCATTTCATAAATCACTTTGGTTAAGAGCATATGCTGAATACATGCTAAATACATTTAAATACATTTTTTTTACATGCATAGATTTCAGAAGGTTTACTTTCACTTTTATTTCAACACGTATTTCAGTCTTATGTTGTATGTTAATCATGTTTTTTACAAATTGAACCCCATGGTGATGGTGTATACAGTTTGTTTGTTGTAATCTGATGGAATCAGATTACATGTTGAATGTGATGGATTGACACACTGCACAGAAGCAGCGTAGAGATGGCTCACAGACTCCAGACCACACAGCATCATTTCCCAGGTTCTTTGTACGCATGTGTCACAGCCAGGTCCTCCACGCTCATCCAGGGTGACCTCATCCCTGCATGGGCGTCACTCACCATCCAACAGGGCTGTGTTATTTAGGATGTTTTTTTATGACTGTTCGGTCGGACTGGTGGCCCTGGTTCCTCACATGCGGCTTAAGCTTTCAGGAGTGGCTGTTTGATTGGTAGGGCCTTTGGGAGCATTTGCTGTTGTGTGTCCTCAGGGAGTAACCAGCCACAACCACAAGCAGGGGATTTGAGGTCTGGGATCGGTCCATTCAACAGGTAACAGAGCTCTGAGCTGGTGCCATATGTCACTCCTATAGGAATACGTTAAGGATGTTGGCCGATGCCAAAACACACCACCTCCCAGTTACAACAATAACATTTGTGGTCTGGATTTGAGCATGTTGGTGATATCATTGCCTTAGTAATGTGCCTGCATTATAGCAGCGTGGTAGTCAGACCTTATTGTCTGTGAAGTTTATTGGGCTAAAAGGATCCAAGACAAATGAAGAGAAGGGCTATGGTGAGCTAACTCTTCTGCTGCAGTACATGAGTGACTGAGGCTCTAGGGCAGTAATGTCTAATAAATGCTTTAATAAATTCACTTTTAATGCCTAACATTTGCGCTAAAGTTATTCTGGCACACCGTGGCCATTATTTGGTTTGTTGTACATGTTTGCGATTTACTGTACGGTACCCAGAACAAATGCCTACCGTTGGCCACAGGGCAGCTCCACAGCGGTAATTGGGGGATAAGTGCCTTGCTTAAGGGAACCACATCAGTACTTGTGAAAGGAGGGGTGAGCGTTACTCATTCACATTCTCCACCCAGATATTCATCATAAAGATGGATGGTGTAAGTTGTTTATCAGACGTTTTTACAGGCCAGAGCAACACAGGTTACTTTAGTTCATACAGTTCAGACAATTAGGCCTACCGTAGGTAGACTAATGGACATGCACCTTTTGCATAGTAGAGCTTCATCAAGCTAATCATCTTGAAAATGGAAGTGTGTGTGTGTGTGTGTGTGTGCGCGTGCGTGCATGCGTGTGCACACGCATGCACGCACGCACAATATGTGCATGTGTGTTTATACAGTACTTTGTGGAATTAACTGTAGCCTATACAATACGTCAAAGTAAAAGGTATGCAGCATTTTTTTAAATGCTTATTAATACTGTGCAGCCCTGTAACTCTACTGTACCCGTTTACAAAAAGCAACTGAATAATATCTGAATAATTTACAAGTTCTTTTAACAGAGTTTTATTTCAAATGAATTCATTAATTTCAAACTCTAGTAGGCTGTTTCATAGTTACAGACATATCAATACTTCTCATTACAGCCATCTACAATCCAATCCCAAAAAATATAAAAATAAAAATAAGACACAAAAAACAACGACAAAAACAAAAGCCACATTGTTTTCACGTGTCATTAAATATATTCATTTAGGATAAACATAATATATTAGTATGCATTAGGAGACATCACACAACCTTTTTGCAATGGACAAAGCTAAACATTTACAAAGTATAAACACAAGCAGATAGTTATTTAGGACAGGAATACTTAAGGAATACTGCAGTCCTCCAAATGCGAGGACAACTGACCTAAATGTACACAGGATACAAATTTGTTGGCTGGGATGCAGGTTGTAATATTAAAATACATTCGAAGAATGGGGTATCTGTGTGTGTGTGTGTGTGTGTCAGAGAGAGGGGCTTCAGGTAATTTTCATGGCATGTACAGTATGTACATAATGTTTATATACGTGTGTGTGCGTGCGTGCGTGTGTGTGTGTGTGTGCGTGCGTGCGTGCGTGCGTGCGTGCGTGCGTGCGTGTCTGCGTCGACTCCTGGATATAACTCTCTCTGTGGTCTTCTCTAAGGTAAACATGAGAAATCTGTCTCATATTCATTCATTTGTCATTCCATTTATTAAGCCTACATCATTTAAAACTCTGGTTAATAATACAGGGACACAGATCTAGTAAAAGTTTAACAAAATAAAAACAAAACAAAAAACAACACAATAGTAACACTATACAACTATATAACATGTAGACAAGGGGACATTCCTTTCGAGTACCAAGTAATGTCTTGAAAAGGGAATGCCGTCCTCAAAATGAATTGCTTTGAGGTGAAAAGTATTTGCAGCAGCGATCAGATCGCGCTGGTAGATACAAATGTCTGTGATCATTATATCACTCCACAGGTTGTTTTGTATTCCGCCCCACAAAGTTATGTGCTGTATACAAACTCAATGTGTACATAATTCACAATCATAGTTAGCTTTTAGTCAGCTAAATAGTGAGCATGCATTATCATGTCAGCGGTATGGGCGTCGCATGACGGGTCTTGACGGTCAACATTTATTTTTTCTGAGTAGAAAGACTCGGTTCACCAGCTTGTCTGTACTGTAGATGAAGTTGAGGTTTTCACTTCAAGTGTCTGAGTCTCTGAGTGTTTGGGGCCTGGGGGACGTCCATTTTCTGAGAACAAATTAGTCTGTTGTAGAGGAACCACTGAAATCTCCTATTGTGACTCAGGTCACAAATGTAACCCGCAGGCATCAGTCAAAACAAATACAACAGGCATCAATATAGTCATACATGAATAGCGGGGAGTCGTCAGTATGGATTTTCTTTGCACGTTATGAGGCTTGTTCTGCACTTCCCTTGTGGGAATATGAACATATCTCGTTCGGAATACTCTTGACTTGTAGAAAATAAGTGCACGGTTGACATGTCTAATTGTCTATTCTACTTCTAGTCGATAATATGACATAATCTATTAAAAATTCCATCAACTGTATTTACTGTATGCATGTATGTACTGTATGTACGCACAAATGGTTACTTTACATTGCAGAGGTCACAACCACAACATACTGCTTATCTATATGTAAGCATTCATCAAACACGTGCTTGTAAATAACACATTCTGGTAGTATACACTATACAGGGTAAGAAGTGTATCATTATGGCACTTTGATGTCCATTCACATGACGTGAGCTGTATTATTGAGGTAAAAACACCCA
>NC_136795.1:13961737-14026737 GCF_951216825.1 Electrona antarctica | reverse complement strand
TGTCAAGAGTGAGAAAATAGAGAGATCAACAGAGAGAGAGAGGGGGGGTGAGAGAGAGAGAGAGAGAGGGGGGATGAGAGAGAGAGAGAGAGAGAGAGAGAGAGAGAGAGAGGGGGGATGAGAGAGAGAGAGAGATGCCGAGGGTGGGTGATGGGGCAGAAGGGATGGATGTATTAATGAATGCAACACCGGCAATTTCTGCACATAACATGAATACATTTATTATTATTTTTAATAATGGTTTTTTTCTAAACCTACTAGGGTTAAATTGCTGTGAAGAAGCACTACAAACAGGCGGGGTAGGAGGGAGCAGGGGGGCTATTCTTCAATGACTGTCAACAAGACCCCCTGCAGGGGCCAGGGGCCCATGTAGCCACCCACTGGGTTTGTGGTCTCTGGGCAGTGTGCTGGGGCTTGACCTGGACACCGTCAACAGGCGAGGGCTAATCAAATTAGAGTTTGGTTAATTACGACGCGGAGGGCTCCCTGTCCCTCTTGGTTATCACCAGAGTGAAGGATCTGGGGACCTGTTATACCCCCCGGGGGGGTGAGCGCAGAGGGCCGTCCAGGGTGGCCGGGGGCAACGGGGCTGGGAGGCCCCCGCCATTGAGCGCCATCCCATGAACGTCAGCAAACATGCAGCCCTTTGATTCATTATCCCCCCCGGCAGCATAGAGAAGGGAGGGAGTATGTGCACGTGTGTGTGTGTGTGTGTGTCTACACAGGTATAGGAGCATGTGCGTGCGTGTGTGTGTGTGTGTGTGTGTGTGCATGCGTGCGTGCAGAAGGGTGTCAGGGAGAGAATATAATCCCTTTGTGCCCTCCGTCTCCGTAGCTACGGTGGCGATGAAAAACAAAGAGCGAATAAACACGACATATTTCTTTCTCCTCCTCCGGGGTGGCAATCCGTCAGCGGCTGCTTAATTTACCACCTGTTTGTGCCCCGCGGAATGCTCCGCGCCCGGCAGAGTGCACAACTGTGTTTAAACAGAGGGCCCCTTCCCGCGACCCCCAGGGGCCCACACCGCCACTCACACTTGGGGAGGGGGAAGTGTGTGTGTGTGTGTGTGTGTGTGTGTAGGGGGGGGGGGGTGGTTATGGCCCCCAAAAGAACAGAGAGAAGCACCACAAAGGACCCCCGCGACAGGCCTGAGAAATGAATTAGAGGGGAGAGGAATGCATCCTTGAAGGAGAGATGTCTGCCATTCAACCTCTGCATATTTATGGCACAATCATCCGCTTCCAGACTTTTTCGATGAAGTTCAGAGGAAAGCAGAACCCCACCGGGGACCCGCCTGCTTTTCATGAAGCAGTCTTGACTGATTTATAGATGCAGGGCCCGTCCTGGCTGTGGTGATTAAGATTGAAACCGACAGAAAAGGTTGAAAATGATGAGCTGATTCTTGGCTCCCCGGTGGTGTTAACCAAAGAAATCAATGGAGGAAGCAAAAATAAAATGAAGTTGGACATTTGCAAAACGCTATGTATCATTGACACAAATATTTCAAATGAGAAGTGAAACAGGTGAATGGGAAACAACCTTTGTGGGTCTGGATGAATTCCATCATAGGATGATATTATGAACCCTCATTATGTGTGCAATATTAATTAATATGTCTGCAAGCAATAAGGAAATTGGCTTGAATGCAAAAGTAAAAGTGTCCAACAATACACTGCAGCTGTAGTCTAACCACGTTACCCCTGGCGCCCCTGTTTTGGGCATGCCATTGTAGTCATTATATATGTCATATAAATCTTCCATTTATATAATTACATTGCGACATTACATTTTGTGATCTTGTAGATTGGCAATAAAAAAAAAGAGGAAAATCTTGGAACATTTTTGAAAATAGGGCTTAAGCGGTTAACTAAGACAAATGTCAGGTTGTGTCTGAAGCCCGGAGTATAAGAACACTCTTATTGTCTTTGTTTCATGAGGATATACTGTAGTCTGGAGGACTTGGCTGAAAGCAGAGAACATACTGTATTCTTCTCAAGTCAAAGGAAGAAGGCCCCCCCCCCCCCCCCCCCCCCAACCCTGCGACTGTGGAGATTTGTTCTGTGGCTTACATGACGTGGATCTGCTGATAGCAGATCGACCATTATATTGCTGTGATTGATGATGTGGAAAATGTGAACAGGGGAGGGGGATCCTTCGCCGCGTGGGTAAATGTAGGCCTGCACAGCAGGACAGCGCAACGAAACCGTATATATCTCCGACAGCGGGCCGATGCGTGTGAGGAGCCCTATACTGTAGGTACCGTACAATCCTTCATGCTGCTACCGCCTCTGTCTTATGTCCCCCTCGTCCCCCACCCAACCACCCCCAAGACCCTCGTCTTGGGGGCCACAGGTATGATATGCTGTTCCAGTGTTGCGGTTTCTGCTTTGGATCCAGAACAAGGGGGATAACGGCCTAATATCATCCATCATCCCAACATCAAATTTCCTTTTCGCTTCAAGTTGTACAGTATACTGTAGTACCTATTGAATTTGTGAGGGAAGCGGGATTTAAAACGGGCGAGATAGGGCATTTTATTACTTGTTGGCTTGGCCATTGTATAATTAAAGTTAAATTCTTCATATAGAAACTTAAAACACGTTTTTTTTAAATTGATTAGAACACTCATTGGTAAATTGGACCCAAAGATCTGGCATCGGTCGGGCTCTAATTTTGTAACACAATATCCGTCTACCTGACGCTGCATTATACGGCTGTCAGCTGCTTCTGTGGATTCATTGACAATATAATGTGATTGCTGTGTGTTTTGGCTGCTGTTTTCAAGTTGGGATTAGCTGTAAAAATGCCTGAGAGCTTTGCCAAGCGCCTCAGGTTGACTTGGCGTGGCGCTCACGTCCATCAACCTGTTTTCCCCCCCTCTGCCTTAATGGAGAGCGTGCAGTCGACTCCTCTTAATATTTATATTAAGGTTATTGTGAACGCGGTGAGACCAAAAGGGCCATATGGTGGGGTGGTGCTTGGAGAGGGAGAAAGAAGAGAGGGTTCTGGAGGGACTGGAATGGAGGCTAACAGTAGCACGAGTCCTTTTAGAAGCAGGGGAGCATTCAATAATACATTGTCTTTTGCAGGTCTGCCATCCTGTCACTGTGGAGCAGCCATTGATATCAGATTAAGACTTGCAGCACTGAGACGAGGGAGGGACTGCAGGATGGGTGAAGAGGTGCACAGTGACCCCAGTAGACCCCCAGGGGTCTCTACTGTACTGCACAGTGACCCCAGTAGACCCCCAGGGGTCTCTACTGTACTGCACAGTGACCCCAGTAGACCCCCAGGGGTCTCTACTGTACTGTATATAAGAGGTGCACAGTGACCCCAGTAGACCCCCAGGGGTCTCTACTGTACTGTATATAAGAGGTGCACAGTGACCCCAGTAGACCCCCAGGGGTCTCTACTGTACATATATGAGGTGCACAGTGACCCCAGTAGACCCCCAGGGGTCTCTACTGTACTGTATATAAGGGGTGCACAGTGACCCCAGTAGACCCCCAGGGGTCTCTACTGTACTGTATATAAGAGGTGCACAGTGACCCCAGTAGACCCCCAGGGGTCTCTACTGTACTGTATATAAGGGGTGCACAGTGACCCCAGTAGACCCCCAGGGGTCTCTACTGTACTGTATATAAGAGGTGCACAGTGACCCCAGTAGACCCCCAGGGGTCTCTACTGTACATATATGAGGTGCACAGTGACCCCAGTAGACCCCCAGGGGTCTCTACTGTACTGTATATAAGGGGTGCACAGTGACCCCAGTAGACCCCCAGGGGTCTCTACTGTACTGTATATAAGGGGTGCACAGTGACCCCAGTAGACCCCCAGGGGTCTCTACTGTACTGTATATAAGGGGTGCACAGTGACCCCAGTAGACCCCCAGGGGTCTCTACTGTACTGTATATGGTCCCCTCGGCGCCAAATCTCTTTGCTGAAAATAGTGTAAGCTTGTAGATTTGCTATTTCCGCTAAATGTTTGGCCCAGAATAGGGACACTGTAGGTTTCTGAGAGTATAAACATACAGGGCTGCTAATTAAACCACAGCCTTGGGGGGCACACATGCGCACTTTGCTTTTTGAGTGGTGTAAACCACTCCTACAACTGGCTTTTTTGTGCAGAAAAAATGAGCATGGTTGCTATGTTCACCCTGTTGTAATGACGTAATGAAATCACACCCGGGTGAACAGGGTGAACATAGCAACCATGCTCATTTTTTCTGCACAAACAAAGCCAGGTAATGAAATCACACCCGGGTGTGATTTCATTACGTCAGACATGATTTCATTACGTCAGACAGACCTTACACCACTCAGTTCACACGGGTGTGATTTTATTTTGCCTGACATTTTTTTCCTATCGATTACTCACCCCATTGAGCCTTGAATGCATGGAGCTTTTACATTCTTATTTATTTATTTATTATTCAAAGTAACTCATACATAGCTCAGGTGGGGGACAAAGAAATGAACTTAATTTTTTAGTATAGGTGCATGGTTTTGTAGATATTCTATTTTGTAGAATATTCTGTCCAGAGGTCCACAGAATATTCTGTGGACCTCTGGAAGCAGAATCTAAGGTTAAAGCCTCAATTATTGATTTCACTACTATTGATTTAAAATCACTACTACAGTTAGTCAATGTAGGCTATAAACACTTCAAATGTAATATACATATTCAATTATATATTAAATCTAAAGGGAGTCAATTAAGGAATGTGTACTTGCATCTATCAATGACATAAACACGGCAAATATATCCAATCATAAAACTGTAATGTGAAATGTATATAACGTGAAGGACGTGGGCCCTTTCGGGGTAATTGTGATTGTATGACATATAGGAGTACAATTAGGGTAGACAACATCTGTAGAGGTGTGGTTTGATTTTGAACAGCACTGGCCCAGGATCAATAATTCCTCTCGCCGGTTCTGAACATGACCTTCAGAAAATATTGAATTTGCTCAGATTCCATGTTTGATTTCCCAGAAACCAGCACTACCTGTGAGCCTGACACTGACTACGCCACCAGTCAGTGGCGTCCCACAGGGCTCAATCCCCGACACCGCTTCCCCCTTTGATGCGGTGACTTTAATCCGTGGGAGTGTCAGTAAGTCATCGCAGCAGTGGCCCAGAAACACAGAGAGGAGAGGAGGACTACTGGTGCGGATCGGATGTGATTAATAAAGTCATCGGCCAGGGGCCGACGTCTGGCCTCAGACATTCCTGCTTGTCGGAATCACTCACCATAGTCCTTCTTACAGTACTTCTTCATGGTGATCTTCATCTTTCCTTTGGACGCCTTGCAGTGAGAATCACAGTCTGAGGAACGAGGGTGAGAGAGAGACAGAAATATGGCTAAACTTTATATGTATCACAGGAGATATTTCATGGTTATCAATAGTTATCAAGGGTGGATCACTAAAAGGTTTGCCAGTTTATAAAAGGATTCACAATAGAATGATGTAAAATGAATGAAGATAAAAAAAGATAAAGTCGCTCTATATGTCGTTCGGCAGCATTGTATGTGCAATCTCATAACACCAAATCAAGTCTCTAAATGCTCAACCTGCTTCTGCATGTGGTCCCTTGTGTCATGTCGTCCCGCCCCTGCCCAATGCCTTTGACATTCCCCAGCCTAAACAGATTAAGGCTTGCATAGATCTTTCTGGGTCTGTCAGCGGACTCCCACTTGTCCACTCAGGTCTGCTGCTCCGTGAAAGTGCTGGCATGCATTGTGTCAGCTCTGAGGGCTGGGAAGGTCACTCCAGTACAAAGGAAGTTCACAGAGGGAAATTAGCTAGTAGCTTAGCAAAAAAAAAGTTACTCGGCCCTCTTTGACAGCAAAACCTAAAGGTGTGAAAGGCGTGAAAGTGAATATGCTTCAGCGCCACTCGCAGCCAAACAGGCTGCGGCTCTCGCAGAAGATTCAAGAGCCGAGCCGTGTACAGACAGAGTCACAGGCTCATGATGAATGGCTTAAGGGTCCACCGTGACCCCTCTGACACCAGTGTGTGTTGACCTGTCTTCACACATGTGCCAAAATTAGGCTCCATCGATGTCCGCTGAGGTCGTCTCGTCAGCGTGCCAGGCACCTCCTGCAACGAGGGAACTAGTAGTGATACCAGAGGCCAAATTGAAAATTTAAATCGTTTGTTCCCTCCACTTTTCACTGACTGACACAAATTGGAACCAGATCATCTCCTGGTGTTGCTCCCCCCCAAAAAACCTATCCCCAAGCAATAAGGGGGGGATGGGAAAGTTGGGTTGGGCGGTCAGAGGGGAAAGGAGGGGGCATTCGAGAGAGAGAGGGGGACCTTTCAGCTTGCCTGAATATGGACAAACTTCATTATTTCTTCCAGCCCTCTGTCCAGTCTTCCCTTTTCTTTCCCATTGTACTCCGTGTGAATGAGGTTGCCTGGGTAACGACGGAGGAAGAAAAAAACGCCCCGTCGGAAAGCAGGCGGGTTGGGGCGGTGGTGGTGGGGGGTGGGGGGGGTGGGGGGGGGGGGGGGGGGTGCTGCATGTACATGTAGAAAACATTTCTAGAGAAACGCCCGGCAGCTTTCAGGGTGGCGGGAGAAATGAAAAAAGGGGAAATCCCAAAGTAAATTAATTTGACGAGTCCATATCGACCACGCCTGATTTCCATGTAAATGAAGTGGCGAGGGCGGGGGCCCTCTTTGTTTCCCGTTGGCCCCTGGGGGCCTTCATCATACCTTCCTTTGATAGCTGGCGTTGCCCATTAGCCCTGCAGCACAATCCCAACACCCATCGCTCTCATTAAGGGCCAACCCCCTGCTGTGAGGACAAACGTCCCCTTTGTGAGGCCTCTCCAACAGGGCCACCGTCAATCTGCAGGGTCCCTGGGGACCACACTGTTCCTAATTTGGAGGGTTGTCTCTCTGTGTGTACACAGGCTCATGACAGGAATCCAAACTCCTCACAGCGCAGGCAGCTTCCTGAAAGCTGGAACCAGGACTCTCAATGGAGCTCAATGAAATCAGTGGCGCCACATTGTCAGTTTACAGAGGGTGCTAATGATCAAAAGTGACATTGCCTGTGTTTTACCAAACCTGCACTGTAAGTCAAACCGAATCTGAAACTGAACCCAAAACAAACTGGCCACGGCACCAGATTTAGAGCTCAATTTGTCACATTATAAGCACATCACAGAGTACTCAACTCAACTGGCCATGTGTTGTGCAGTGACAGAAACACATGTAAATATTAACGACAGAGTGTCATCTATAATCAGCAGTCTGACTTGAAACCTCGAGTCGGTGTGCGTGAACAATGGGGTGTAAATAAGTGAGCAAGGGCAGGTCTCCGGTCTCAGTGCCGCCAGCCTTGATTGAAAAACAAACTGGTGCAAATGAAGCATGTAATCAGATTATGGGTGATACCCTGGGGAGGCCGAGGGGCGGGCTGGGAACACAGGCAGCGAGGCCAGCGGGAGCGCTGACCAAATATCTGGAGTTTACATCAACAGCAACACTTACTGACGTGTGTTTAGTTTAGTGGAGCTATGAATGGGGGCCTGGAGAATTACGGTAATGGGAAAAAAACACGCACATGCCAGAAAGATATGATTGAATGCATGTCTGTAAGGTAGGCATATAGGTATACATACTGTACAGTAATAGTCTTTTGCAAATGTGCGAATCAGCCGCATGATTTACGCTTTGGCAACAATGTGGTGCGACGTGTACCTCAAACGGAATAAAGTATTTTTTACACTTTGTCACCAAAACATATATAAGACTGCTGTAGTTCTCACCTGAAGGCTCCTCAGAGCTGATGTACGTTGCAGTAGGAGACGCAACTGGGATCTCTGTGAGAAAGAGAGATGAAAATAGACATTTAACATACTGTACTGCTAAGCAAGCAGAATAAGTGAGACTTCTATGATGATTATATTTACAGTATACATGGATACATTATATGTGGACTTGTGGAGAGCTCAATTTCCGGGTTATTCTCCTTTGGCTAACCCTTGGAACAACTATGAAACGATTTGAATGCATTTGTGTGTAATGCATCTGATTTTGACAGATGGATAGAGATGCATTATGTACTGAAGTAGCTGTGTGTTGCACTGTAAGGTGCAGTAATCCAAGGGCTCCGGTGTCGTTTCAAATTAGAGTTGGCAATCACAAAAACTATTTTTTATATATCAAGCTATTAAAACTAAAACACATTATCTCTGCAGTATACGAGAAACTAAATATGTCCTACTCGAACTCTAAAACCCCCATTTCCTCTAACTTTTACACTAAATTTGTTACCTTTCCCAGCGAAATTAAAGAAATCCTATTCGAGCAGGTTCGCAGGTTTAATTTATCGCGGTGGACTCTCGCCAAGCATATCACTGCGATGCTTGTTCCACAAAGGCCTAGTCCAATTTCCACACACAACTTTATCAGACAATGTCATGCCAATTGAAATACTGTAACATACTGGACCATTGTAAATGTCTACTAAATGTCCGCCCAGCCACAGTTTAATCTTATCATGTCATGCCAGCCAGCTATTTGTTGGCGGCGCGAGCTCTAATGGCGACGGGCTAGCCTTCTCTCTTTCGATGTGGCTTCGGTGATTGTTGCCAAGGGGCTGGAATCTGCAAGCAGCAGATATAGCCAATAAACATATCAGCCATCATTCTATTGGACTGGCTCGCTCTGGGGATTTATAGGGAGATGGGACTGTTAGCAGTGTTGACGGCACCCAGGGCCATGTTAGGCTAGCAGTAATGGTCTGTTTATCCAAGCTCTGGTGGGTTCAAAAGCCAAATAACCCTCCAAAATAACGGAACAGGGATAGAAAAAGACATATGTACAATACAATTGAGTGTGAGCCATCATGAATTCATGCATAACAAGCATGTTCTGTTGCTTTTCGGGTTGTTTTGTAGGACACTGATCAAAAATCCCCACCAAGTGATGGAGCCAGGGTTTCTGTGGTTGGACTGTAGGCTTTGGCTGGACCACTGTATGGGTGGGCTAAGGATAAGTGTGTGGTCTGGGGATGTGCCACTGTCTGTATGCAGATAACATGGTGACCTCAGACACAGGCGCGCCTACGTCCAGAAAGCCTCGGTTTACGTCAAAACTCGTTTCATGAAGAATATGTGTTTTGTTTCGTCGTCCAAGTGTCAGTGAATTAAAATGCTGGCCACACCTATGTGGTAATCATGGGTCAGCGTACTGTAGATTAGTATTGGTTTATGTCAGGCTGTTTAGTGCAGAAGATGAAACAGATGCAGGTCTTACTTATGCAGGGAGCGATTGGAGAGCGGCTCTGCTGGTAGCCCTTGGCACAGCGGTTACAGGTGATGCCCGTCACTCCGTCCTTGCAAGGGCACTGTCCTGTTGTCTGGTTGCAGGTCTTCCCAGCAGCACCGACTGGATGGCAATCACATGCTACAGGGAGAGAGAGAGAGACAGAGAGAGAGAGAGAGAGAGAGACAGAGAGAGAGGAAACACGGAAAGAGTGTCATCCATCTGAACTAAGTAAACAACTTGTGATTTTAAATATATTTGTTTTATAGCTGTATGAGTCCCAATACACGAGTGGTTTACGAGACCGTCCGTCACTATTGCAAAACAAATATCAACTTTCATATATTTCTATGTTTGGCATGGCCTCCGTCCTCCGCTGACTCCACTTATTCCATAAAATGAAAGAAAAAGTAATCTAAGCGCTAAGAACTAGTGAGAAATTGCTCACGTTAGGAGCGCTTTCTCTTCCAGACCTCCACAGATGCAGAACTGGGCCTCGCACCAATGTAAAACCTCAAACAAATTACACTGCTTCCCTCCGCCCATAACGACCATAGGATATGTACTCTGTTAGGTCGGTCCAGGCTGGAAGGCACGCATACTGTACTGTACGAGTAAATAACTTGATTAGGTATAGAATTTCAATCTCACCACACACAGCATCTGTATATTGTGTGCATGTTTTGAACCCAAACCTGTGTGTGTGTGTGTGTGTGTGTGTGTGTGTGTGTGTGTGTGTGTGTGTGTGTGTGTGTGCGCTCGCGTGCGTGCGTGCGTGCGTGTGTGTGTGTGTGTGCGTGCGTGTGCATGCATGTGCATGCGTGTGCGCGTGTTGAGCCTTTGTGGGCAGTCTTTGTGTTCTCCTGTCCCGTTGTGATCCGGCGTAGACAGGCTGTGTGCTCTTCAGTTTGAGTTTCCAATGTAAAGCTTTTTGGCAAAGAGCCCCTCACAAATACAGGCTGCATAATGTTTCCCATTAATGGGCGAGTGGAACGCACTTCAAAGTCTGTTGAAGCTGTTAGTCGGGAGGATTGCGCGTTAAATGTGAGAAATTTCGCTCCGTGCGTGTGCTCTGCCAAACGTTTACCATAAAGCCAGTGTTTGAAGTGGAAGCCCAGCCTGGCCATTAGGCCTGCATGTGTTTCATGTACAGGAGGAGTCATTTGAAAATTGCTTGAAGTGGTCCAAGCGAGGCCAGAGTTAGCCTGCTATTAGCTTTAATTCAAGAAGCGTCATGAATATTAGGAGACAAAATAGCAAACTCACTACGCATCACGAGGCAACATGTTGGGAGCTTGTAGATTTGCTAGTTTTAAAAAAAAATGTTCATCCATAATGAAATTGCCCAACTGGGAGAGCAGGTTCAAAGTGGATAAATGGTATAAAACATTTTTAAACAAGAACCTACCATCTTTGTTATTTTGTTTCTCCTCAATTCGGAGCATTTCGTCAAGTTTATTTGTCAAAATCAATTTTACATTGTGAAATGGCTGTTAGGGATTTGGCCTCTGCGTCCAACCGTCCACTGAGATGCTGATCCACTGAGAATGCATTCTTTGCATTAGAAACACAAAGAATCTGAAAGCCACAAGTGCTATGAATTCATCATTGAGTAAGTCAGCTCAAAATTAAAGTATAAACAATGATGTCATGTTTTTAATCAATTCAACCATCTCTCACCAGGATGTTGTTTTGACTTCTACAGTATAGCACTCAGTGGACATACTGTAAACTAATGTCCATGTGCTTATCCAGTATTGTGTCTTTATCTGTATCTACGATACTAGCATACACACAAACAGAAGAACATGTGCTCAAAGGCACTGCATGCTTCGTCTGACTTGTTTATTCTCTGGGTATCGTGGAACTAAAGCCTTGACAAATGACTTTCTAATACAGGGTGGGGACCATAACAATAAAATCGAGAACATAAAATCCAATGACATTATGTCACTTTCTGTCCCTCCCTGTGAAGTTTTGTACAGTGATTTTAGGAATCTGGAACGAAAAGTTAATGGGCTGTCAATGTAATTAGACAAAGATGTCACATTCAGGGGTGAGCGAGGGGCGCAGGGGTAAAGTTCCTGCGCTGGTCCGTAGCTCCCAGAAGCAATTTATTGGAGGTACGGTTTCGACCCGTGTGGATCTTTGTATTTATTATAATAGGTCTGTATTATAATATTACAATATAGTATAATATACGTCTAATATACATTGCTTCTGGGAACTACAGACCAGTGTGTGAACTGCCTTCCTTAATTTCCATCATAATACATTTTTTTTTTAAGTTTAAGAAGTAGTGGAAATAGAAGATCCACAAGCCCGCAACGCTGCGCGAAGCAACACTCCGTGAGCTTGTAGGTCTGTTATTTTCACAGGTTTGGATCAAATTATTTTGGGTCTTGAGATAAAAAAAAGTTTAGGAACCACTGCTCTACACTCTCCCCAGACCAAACAGTAGGGGTCGGCGACAGGGACTGCACAAAAGATAGGGGGAATTGACGACGGAAGAATCTTTTTTTGGAACGACTAATATGTCGAAAAATGAAAAAGAACAGATAACTGATACAAAAAAGATATCATATTCATAATCTACACTGGGAAGCTATCAAAGTGATCACACTTGTGACGCTAACCATATAGCTTCGGGTCTACTACACAGGGAGCAATCTGGCAACATTGATTGATTTCCCAGTGGTCGCTGGGGGTGGGTGTGAGGAAGGGCTGCTAAGAGGTTGTGGGCTGGGGGTGCAGTGGACTGTGTGCCAGTTTCACCACTCCAGGCCTTAGAGTATTCTACTGCCAAGTGGACAGGGGGGGGGGGGGGGTCTATAGAACAAACAGTTAAGGCCAGTACGGCCCATGTTTACACTGTGTTTGATGAGGGGTGAAGTCGTTAATCTGGGAAATAAAGCACGAGGCATTCCACACTGCCACTGGAGACACACAGGGGCTCCCTGCACCTTATAGCGCAGCTACGGTATGGAAGTGCCATTTCTTTCCCACCCATGTCTACTTTCCCGAGTGGAAAAGCGGACATTTTGTTGATGTGGGGGGTGTTGTTGGCCATGTTGGGGATTGGCGGGGGGCTCTCGAAGATTGGAGAATGAAAGCAGACTTCCTCTCGGCTTCTCTGGCGCGGCGGTATATTTCCTGTCCAACAACAGCAGAGCGGGATGCTTGGTTGAGTTGAACAATAAATACAGCGGGCCCTAACTGATGTCACGTAGCCCTCGCCTTGTCACCTGAGGCGATTGGTCTGTTTAGGTTCGATCCCAATGCACCGAGCTGGGCTCGGCGGAGGGATGGGCAGGAGGGGGCTGGAAGTCTTCAGGTGGCTGAGGAGATCTATGGATGTGGTTAGATCATTAGGAAAGTAGAGAATGGCTGTAACATTAACCTGCTCTGAGCTGTACCCCCCCTCCTCCTGAACCCAACTGCTCCTCAAATATAGCTTATGAAAATATTTGGGCTGGCACAGAACAGCGCAACAATGCTGCTACGAGCCATTAGTCTCTCTTTAGGGAAAGTGCACGAGATCTATCAAACTTGAGTTCTCAGCACCACACTGCGACTCAGCAGTATCTGACGTAAGAAATGGACAAAATAATAAAAAAGTATGTAAGAACCCTGTAGTATGTAAGAACCCTGACGGTAATCCCAGAGATGAGCGATATTTGAACTAATAGAAAATGGTGAATGCATAGGCCTATGCGTTGTACGTGCGTCGTGTAAACCGGTGAATGTGCGCACACACAGGTGGTCCCCCTCCCCTCTTTTCTTCCTTTCTTCTCTCTCTTCTAATTTATCTACCTTTTTGTTTTTTTCTGTAGTTTTTTCTTCCCCCTCCCCTCTTTTCTCTAGCATTGTCTCTGCATTGGGGAAGAGTGGGTGGGTACAATGGGGTGGATGGGAGGGAAATGAGGGGTGTCTATATCTATGTATCACAAATGTATATGTACATGTATATGAACAAGGACCCCACATGGGAGGGGGAATTTTTTTTAAAAACCCAATGAAAAGATATTTTTTTTAAAAAGGAAAAAAAAGTATTTGTATATTGAAACATGTTGCCCTTAAAGCTGCATGCTCTTATTCTGTGAGCAATGACATAATAAGGGTGTATTAAGAGAGGGGTCTGTTTCTTGTTGCATGCAGTAGGAAATGTAATATTATATAGCAGTTCCTGTCACTAGCTAAATGGTAGTGGTACACCGAGGAGGAGGCCATTGGAGGATATAGTATTCCGGGGTCCTGCCATGAACCAATGCGAGTTCAGCTGTGGACATGGTCAGAGACCACAGTATGGCATCTGCAGTTCTGCACATAGTCGCTCATTTGTCACCGTAGTGGAGAAAGAGATCTGGCTGCAAATTATACACAATGGCATCCGACATGTAATATTGTTCTTCAATAGCGTGCTGTGGAAGCAACATTTCAAAGACTTACCATCTCTGCTGTCTGGAAGAAACCACTTAACTCCAAAATGTTCATTTTTCAGGAAATGAAAAAACATCCAGCTCAAGTGCTTTTTAATACTTTTCATTGGTTCAATATTTTTAAACCAACACATAGACGAAAAAATAAAGATGGCTAAACGGGTGAAGAAAGTTTGAGTTAGGTGGTCTATTCAGGACAGCAACGATATACTAAACGTATCCTACACCACACCATGATGAAGTTTATTATTGCAGTTTGAAATCCCCTCTGGAACTGCATTCTAGGACAGGACAGGCTTCCGTTGTTGGCTGCTCTCATCTTTTTCCAGGGAAACCCTCATAACAATAATGCATGCACTGGGAAGTGGCACGTTAAACTAATATATATATAACCAAAGGAAATATTGTTAGAGATTTTTGCCGCAATTCTAAACATTACAAAAGTAATCTTTACCTATCTCTGTGTGTGTGTGTGTGTGTGTGTGTGTGTGTGTGTGTGTGTGTGTGTGTGTGTGTGTGTGTGTGTGTGTGTGTGTGTGTGTGTGTGTGTGTGTGTGTGTGTGTGTGTGTGTGTGTGTGTATGTGTGTGTGTGTGTGTGTGTGTGTGTGTGTGTGTGTGTGCATGTGTGCGCGTGTGTGAGAAAATGAGTGACAGGAGTTTGTTTGCTCTGTGCCTCAGAGACCGAGGTACGGAGAGACAGACGGAGCTCTGCTTTTGTCTCCTCCAGTCTCTAATCCTGGACAGCTTGGTCTCAAACCTGACTTATGTGCTCACAGCAGAGTGCGCACGCCTGTGTGTGTGTGTGTGTGTGTGTGTGTGTGTGTGTGTGTGTGTGTGTGTGTGTGTGTGTGTGTGTTGCAGGTTTGAACAGGGATGTGGAGACTAGATGATGAGCTTGTCTGTTCTTGGGTGGATCAGCTCGCAGCTCTGACCTGTTTGTTATGCTTGTGTTGTCAGGGATTCACAGAGGAACCCCGGCCCGCTCAATAGAGCCACACGGGTCAGTTCACTGACACACACACACGCGCATGCACATGCACGCACAGGTGGGAGATT
This sequence comes from Electrona antarctica, assembly GCF_951216825.1. Classification (NCBI taxonomy): domain Eukaryota; kingdom Metazoa; phylum Chordata; class Actinopteri; order Myctophiformes; family Myctophidae; genus Electrona; species Electrona antarctica. The sequence continues at coordinate 14,011,952 of NC_136795.1, read as the reverse complement.
TTCTCCTCACCCCTCAAAGAACCCTTTCAAATTCCAGTGTGAAACATGGTGCATGTTATAAAATCTTTACTTCAAACATAAAGATTTTGAAGACCAAATCATGAGTTGATTTATGTCCTGACTACATTCAGATGACTTCTCATGTAGTTTCAAGTCTGCAGTAAATAGGAACAATAGGAAAGTACAGGATAAGTGCTACCAAATGTGGTATTACTTGGATAGATTGACAACGGTTTTAGAATTACAGCTTATTGAAATAGGTGTTTCAGTCGATTTAAATTATAAGGCATCACGGTTCAAAGTTTTGGAATGGATTCAAAGATTTTCACACTTTCTCGTCTCAAAATACATCTTTGGAAAAGTAATTTATGTTTGGAATAGGTGGGTGATAGATGGTTTAAGCAGTCACACGTGGCCTGAATCAAACTAATTGGACACAAAGCACCTGTTGTGTATCAAGCTAATCGATGCACAACCAAACTAGAAAGGTGCCTCTTGGAGTGCTCTCCCAGGCTGGCTTAGGGTAGCCTCGGAGACTGCAGGCGTTTTGTTTTCAAAGAAGAAAAAACGCCTGGGAGAGAAATGCATAAGAATGGGCATATGAGCTAAGTGAACCTTGTATTTTCGCAGAGTGCAGAGGGGCGTCACTCCAAATGTGGTGACATCAGTGTTCTCCAACTTCTCCGCTGTGTGTAGTCGGGAGCAGAGGGGGGCGGGGGGTGGGGAGGCGGGCACATAGCTTGGTGAACCAATAGGAAGTCACCGGCGGCTCCAGCCGGGAGATGGTTCTGCCCCTCTATGCCCAGAAAAGCACAGGCTTGTCGTAGTATAGAGGGTGCAACCACATGCAACTATTTTGCGTTTGTGCCGCCCCTTATGGGCAGAAATACTTTCGGAGGTGTGCATTATAGACAAATCACCGCAGCTATGATTGCGCCCAGGGCAGCACTCCGTGGATGTGATTGCAATTTGAGTTTATGTTGATTAGATGTTGCATTCATGATAATCTGGTGTTTGTTGTAAGAAATAGGCCTCCACAAAAATATGGATGGTCACAATTTTAAAGGTGACCATCACAAGAAAATAATTTAAATACATTACGGGTAAAGTCAAATTGCTTTTGGCTCTGGGTTGATCAAATCTGGGGTAGATTGGACACATGCAGCGTTCATGCTTTTTGCATTTTTTTTGTTCCGCGAAGCCAATCATATCCAATCGGAAAGTAATATGCGGAAACTGACTGACACATGACCTGCTGATCACATTATCACATCTCCAGAGTAGTAGTAGAAAAAAATGGTGAAGAATCTACTACAGAAATGGGCCTATATAGGCAGTTGTGTCATGATTGTCTTTTTATTTTGTTTATTTGAATTAATCTATAACTCGCCTATAACTATCTAGTATCTATATCTATAATGTATAATTTGCCTATAAGTCTTCACCATTGCAGGCTCTCCTGTGTGAGATGGCCTGCATGGGGCTTTGTCTCTGTTGTAACCCTCAACCTCGTTACCTCAACACATGTGCAGATGCTCCTGTAAGCTGGCCTTGGGCAAGTTTCTGCATATCTTTGGTCCGACGTCCTAACAGTCCGTGACGCAATAGTCCGACACCCTATACCCCAAACCCTATTACCAACCAACTCTCCAGCCATGTTGTTGTAACCCTCAACCCTGTTACCTTTGCAGGCCCTCCTGTGTGAGATGGCCTTGGTCATGTCTCGGTAGTAGCCCTCCTTGCAGTAGTGACAGTGGCGCCCAGCCGTGTTGTGGCGGCAATTGAGGCACACTCCACCGCTCCTCCGCCCCGACAGCTTGTATAGCTCCATGTTGAAACGACAGCGACGGGCGTGAAGGTTACAGTGGCAGGCTGGGGACAGGAAGAGATAAAAAGAGAAACAGAAAATCAGTCAGATGGAGATGACAATTTGTTTGAGGTGTCCATTGTCTTCTAACAGCTAAAAGAGTTGATCTACAAGCTCACAATTGCTATTTTAGAAAGTTTTGAATAATTGTTTTTACTTTTCGGAACTTTTTCAATCTTAATGACATGCCCAAGTAGGAACGTCAGATTGAAAGTGGTGAAATAAATACCAGAGGTATTCAAATTGACTGCAGTGAAGAGACCAACAGCATCACAGTAAAATCCGGTGAGTTAATGTAACTGTAAGAATGGACTCTTGGAGTTACATTATTACCGTTTTTGGGCTGTGCAGCTGCAGTGAGATCAGATCAGAACACTACACTGCTCTAATGTAATGTCACAACAGTTTGGTCTCCTGAGATTTTTGAGTGGTGTAAACCACTCCTACAACTGGCTTTTGTGTGCAGAAAAAAATGAGCATGGTTGCTATGTTCAAAATAATTTCTGACGTAATTAAATCACACCCGGGTGAACTGGATGACCGTAGCAACCATGGTCATTTTCTCTGCACAGAAAAAGCCAGTTGTGAAATCACATCCGGGTGTGATTTCATTACGTCAGATCAGAGCTGATCAGGCTACATAATACCTTACCTTATTTCATTACGTCAGACATTACGTCAGACCACAGCTGATCATGCTATATAAAACCTTACACCACTCAGTTCACACGGGTGTGATTTTTTATAAACAATGGATTATTAAAACAGTGGTTCTCAGTGGAACCCCCAGCAGTCCTTGTGAGAGTTCCAGGGGCATCCCAGCTAAATTATTGATAGTTAGGAACGACCCTTACAGATCTGTAACTGATGTATCAGTGTTAGAGGTCTAATTTAATACAAAAATGTGGGGTCCTTGAGATCAAATAAAAAAGTTTGAGAGCAACTGTATTAAAACAGATGGCGTGGGCTGGTCCAGCTTGAGAGTAATGGAGCCACTAAAACAAAAGGGTCTGGTTCACGCTTTCCTGAACGCTCCCCCCCCCCCCCCCCCCCCCCCCACCGCCACCTGCTTATGAATTTAACCTCTGAACCCCAGTGACGTCAGACAGGAAAACTCTCTTCCTCTCTCTCACACACATCTGAGTGACTGCTGCAACCTGTTGCATTTATGATTTATTAGCATCACATTTATAGTTCTACAGTTTAATACTGAACCCCAGGCTCAATATTGAGTTTCTCAGGTTTCCTGTTGACTGCAGTCAAAAATGTTGGCTTTTACTTTACCCTCAGCAGTCTACAGGAACTCGGGTGTTTGTGCCATGCATTTGCGTGTATGTGTGCCTGTGTGTGTGTGTGTGTGTGTGTGTGTGTGTGTGTGTGTGTGTGTGTGTGTGTGTGTGTGTGTGTGTGTGTGTGTGTGTGTGTGTGTGTGTGTGTGTGTGTGTGTGCATGTGATATTTGTGGGCTCCTGAACCTCTGTTGTGTTAGAATGTCCAAAATGTCTATTGTTGAGCTATAACGGAGAGCTCTAGTGTTGACATATATTTCATGCAGTAGGCTACCTCTTATCAAGCAGTAGTGGTACTACTCCTACCTGACGACAGGATCTAAATGTCTCCATGGAATAGCAGGGAGATCACCACAGCGTTTGTCAGACACCATACAGATTGGTTAAAATAAGGTTTTATTCAATTGAAAAAGTTATGGATTACAGCTTCCAATGAGAGCATGGAAGCATTCACAGCTCCTCATGTCATTCATCGCTCCATCAATGGGTCCGCCTGCAGAGTTATTACAATGAGATCTGAGCGGCAAAATGGACGCATTATGTTCAGCGTTTGTCAGACATCTGAATGAATCACGTACGAACCATCTCCCACCTGCCATACGGGACCAGGGCTGACAGGTGGGTGGGATTCAAAAACACTCCATCTGAAGGGGGCTTATGGGGGGGGGGGACTCGCACACATACAGAGGTGTTTGGCAGCTGTCACAGGCTTATCTCCCACACCTCCCTCCCCAGGGCTGATCAACACACTCACAGCACAGCTAGACCCAAGAGGCTTTGAGGTGCGCGCACACACACACACACACACACACACACACACACACACACACACACACACACACACACACACACACACACACACACACACACACACACACACACACACACACACACACACACACACACACACACACACTTCACGGCCTTCTTATCCCAGATGTTATCTCCACTTAGGGGAAGTGTGAGGGAAAATGCAGCGGGGCTTTTTTTCACCAGTCGGAAACAGAGAGGAATGCTCTTAGTCGTCGGAGCAGAGCAGAGGGAAGCCGTCTATGCTGGTAGCGGACTTTAATCTTGCCAGTGATTCATAGGATTCATAGACATACATGCGTTCACTGCAACCATCATATCAAAGAATGTAGTCATATCCTATAACAAGCCCTGTTGAGTTCAATTGTAAAATTAAAGTTACATATTTCAGATTATTTTTTAAATAAATGTGGGGAGGACTGGAGGTACTAAGTTGGCCTACTGGCACTGTGCATTGTACGTTTTGCGCTGATCGGTCCAGCGGATCTGCAAGACTAGCTCCGGACACACACAACGCACAACCTCAGTGGTGGTGGGCATTGGGCAGAGACTAGCTCCGGACACACACAACGCACAACCTCAGTGGTGGTGGGCATTGGGCAGAGACTTCACAACCTCAGTGGTGGTGGGCATTGGGCAGAGACTTTACTATTGCGCCACCCGAGCGCTAACCAACACCAGACATCTGAACAGTTTTCACCTGGCAAGCATCATACTGCTGAACAATCACTGGGCCACTTAACCATGCACATGAAAACTACATTCAGTATAATGCTGCCATTTGTATATGCTGGATATGTTTTCCACCTGCACGAGAAGCATTTCTGCCACCTATTCATTGCAGTTGTTTTCTGTTGTTTTAATCATGCATGTACATTGTACTTTGCAAATTTGATTTGTAACTGTTAATGATCTTAACACCCTGACTGCAAATTTGATTTGTAACTGTTAATGATTTTAACACCCTGACCCTAAACTTCTTTATAATAGACAGAAAGACTACCCTTTAAATCTTATATTTATGTTTAATCGTCTCTTCTGTTCTTATTTCTTGACTGAATTCTATATATTTTTACCTGCATTTTCTTTGTTTTTTGTTTTTGTCTGGGAAGCACTCTGTGAACTTGTTTTTGAAGAGTGCTATATAAATAGTTTATTGCGACCGGAGGTCGCAGTTAACTATGAAACCTTGCGTTTTTGACACCTAACCCACAATCCCCGTCACTCTGTCACGTCACCTAACTCAAATCCCCATCGCTCACCCCAGGCAAGCCCCCAGGTCATCGTGACATCACGTGACATCAGCCCCCATATATGGTGCCCAGGCCATTGTGATTTATTGGTCAAAGTTCATCCCATGCCAAAGCGACGTCACCCAGGTGGATGCGTGCACACGCCGATCTGCCCCAGCAGTACGACCTCCACACTCTCACGAAGGAGACTGCCGACGAGCGGCGCCGTCATCTGGCCAGAACTAGAGTTCAAACTAGAGTACCCTGTACATTCAATACACTGCACCTGCTGCCACCCTTAGATCTCCATATATGGAGCTGACCTGTTCTGACATTCCATATCTTGATCTGACCTCATCACACCCTGTACACTCAAGATACGCTCCATATATGGCCAGTCCTTCTCGCCCTCAGGCGTCTTACTGGTAATAATAATAATTATTATAATATACTAACCCTTTATGTAATTTCCCACTCAATAACCTACTGTCTACAGCTCAATGAATGTGCCTACTGCCTAGCAACACCGCAGCTTTCTCTCAAGCTGGAACCAGTGGTTTTAAGTTAACACTTGGATCTCTCTCTGAAGTGCTGTAGGAAATTTGTTTTGTTTTGTTTGTATGTTCGTATACCTCCTATATTTGGTTAGTCTCTTCAAAACTATCACCGCTTTTGCTGCTGGCATAATGAAGCGTTCAGCGGTCAGAATGTGGAAACAAAACTAAATATATCATAGCCACCTTGAATGTCTGTCCTTTGTGTCTGAACTTTCTTCAGCTACTTAAAATATCTTAGAGGTGCAAGAACATCCAAAAACAATTCTGACATGCAATGCGTTAAGTTCTGAATGACGTCATTTTGTCAGTAATGCTGTATTTAGTGTATTGTGTGTGTGTGTGTGTGTGTGTGTGTGTGTGTGTGTGTGTGTGTGTGTGTGTGTGTGTGTGTGTGTGTGTGTGTGTGTGTGTGTGTGTGTGTGTGTGTGTGTGTGTGTGTGTGTGTGTGTGTGTGTGCGTGTGTGAGATGATAAATCTAATGCATTATCAGCATGGCTGTCCTCAGGCCCTCCTAATGAGCACTGTGTGCTCTCCTATCTGCTCCACACATCCCACTGTGCTCTCATGGTCAACTAACTGGCCAGCAGCGACAATGACCCAAGTGCTGATTAGCTGTAACACACTGTCCCTTTCTGAGCATCTGTCACACAGAACGCACGCATGCACACACACATGCACATGCACACACACGCACACGCACAGTTCAAACAACATAGATGTTGTCCGGTGACATAAAAATTCTATACTTATTCAAGTTATTTACAAATAAACAACTCAAACAAAAAGAGAGTGATTTTTAATGAATAGTGCTACTTGCTAGTTGTTACTGTACGTCTACATCTGAAATACACATGAACAATATGTGGCTCAGTTATATTCATAGAGCTCATAAAAAAACAGTTACTCAGAATACATTCAATTTCTGGCTTTTCAGCTCATAATGGTGTGTGTGTGTGTGTGTGTGTGTGTGTGTGTGTGTGTGTGTGTGTGTGTGTGTGTGTGTGTGCATGTGTGTGGGCGCACAAGCGCATGCGTGCGTATGTGTGCCTGTGTTAGTGTGCGTGTCTGTCTGTGTGTGCGCACACACACACACAGGCACATGCCAAAGCAAGCGAGTCTTGGCTCGGGCAGCACACAAAAGTTGTTTGGTAGTTTTATAACATGTAAAGCTAAACTGACTTTTTATTAACATCTAACTGTACACACGCCCGTTGTAACTGCCAATATTAATGTGGATGATGCGAGCGATGCCTGGAAAGCTCTTTCTGTGTGTGGGCCTGTGTGTGTGTGTGTGTGTGCGTGCATGCGTGCGTGCGTGCGTGCGTGCGTGCGTGCGTGCGTGCGTGCGTGCGTGCGTGCGTGCGTGCTTGCGTGCTTTCATTTCATTTCAAGGGCCTACTACTGTACCCAGAGCTATGCTATTCCAATCTATTCATTTCCGAGTACCCTCCAGCAGCCTCGCTGAAGGCAGGGCTGCTGCATGGTGTGTGGGTAGGACACTCATGGAAACGATCCGTCCCACAGCTTAGCGGAGGCGGTTTCTCGCTCTGTCTGCAGCAGAAAGCACATGCACTTCAGAAACAATCACAAGTCTGTGCGTGATCTCTATTGAAGATTGGTCATGGACGACGGTCCCGGCAACTCTGCAGCAGCAGAAGCATGCCAACACTGTCAACAGGTGTCTGAGGTCTGACCAAACATGCATCCATGCGTGTGTGTGTGTGTGTGTCGTGTGTGTATGTGTGTCGTGTGCGTGTGTGCGCGTGCGTGCGGCGTGCATGCGTGCATGTGTGTAAAATAAAAATACTCACTTTTGTATCCATGTGTAACTAAGAGACCACAGGTGCATTCGGTTCCATTTGTTCACTCTCAGAGTTAAAACGTTTTAGTCAATAATAACACATTTAGTGTATGTGATATGTTTTGGTTAAAACAAGTTACAAGGTTAAATCACTATATTCTGTGGGTTACAACATTGTGGGATAAAAATTATAAGAAAAAATCACTATATTGTTTTAGTAATCATTGCTACAGTGTTCAGTAACAGTGGTCTCCCTGTCTCTCCAGCTCTTTAATAATCAGAAAATACATTTTCAGGTAGGTGACAAAATTTCAGTCAATCAGGAGAGAGTAGCTATTCATGAGCTTAATTTTCATAGTGTTACAGTTCCAATTTTGTCTGCTCATTTCTTTGTGTCATCACTGACAATTCCACTTGTTTAATCTGTATCCTGACTGCATCCTCTATCCTGATTGGATAAAATTGGTATCGCAGTTTCAGTTTCTGAAAATGCATTTTCTGTTTAATACAACAAACACGATTTGACGGCCCGGGTATCGGAGGAGACCCGACCGAAACTGATTGTGGGGGTTAGCAGAGATGGAGTACTCGTAGAGAGGCTGGGGAATTGGGAATTGGCTTTACTAAATCGGAACTTGAAGGGGTGAAAAAGTTTTTTCTCTTTTCTTTTGTCTTGAAGGGGCATGTTTTGCTCAATAATAGTATTTTTATTACTGTATGTCTGCCCTATATTATTGAAATGACAATAAAAAGGTTTTGAAAAGAAAGAATACAACAAGTAAGACGCGCGAACGCGGGAAGCGAACGCAGCTCGTAAATTGCAAAAACAACAATTAGAATAAATTACGTAATTTTGTAAGGTTTTTTTTAAGTTCTCTTTTTTTGTGTTTAAGTTTTTTTTTTAAGTTAAGTTTTTTTTTAAGTTAAGTTTTTTTTAAGTTTTTCTTTCCTTTTAAAGTTTTTCCTTTTTAAGTTTTTTTTTTAAGTTAAGTTTTTTTTAAGTTTTTCATTCCTTTTAAAGTTTTTATTTTTTAAGTTTTTTTTTAAGTTAAGTTTTTTTGTAAGTTAAGTTTTTTTTAAGTTAAGTTTTGTGTGTGTGTGTGTGTGCGTGCGTGCGTGCGTGCGTGCGTGAGTGTGTGTGTGTGTGTGTGTGTGTTTTTGTGTGTGATACAGCTGCTCTGGTGGTGGGCGGGTGGTGTTACAGCGTGACACACACACACACAGACACACACACAGACAGACAGACAGACATGATCTGCTGGGTCTCATAGTAAATGCTCACTGCGTTCGCAACAAACACTATACTGTATAGCAATGAGTACTATCACAATATAGAGCTTTTTAACACTTATTTTAATCAAAGAAAATCACTTAGACTACCTTTAATACAATATAAGTAACACAACTGCAGTGGTTGGAAGTGGTCTCCTCCCTGGATCTGTGGTCCTGTAGGACCAATATTGGTTGAGGTACTGCATGAAATTAAAAGGAAAATATCTCCCCTTTCCCAAATGATTACTCCGTCACATAGTAGCTCAACAGTAGAAAGTTTGGCAACCCCAGGTGGGACATGAAAGTTACGGATGGTCTCTTTGACACTGAGGGTTTGCACTGTGTCCATGCCTGCATGCGTATATGCCTGCATGAATATGCTTGTTAAGTATTGCATGTGTCTAGACTTCAGACGGATGCGGCGTGTGACCTGCGCAGAGAAGAATGCAGCGCTTGTTCAAGGATCCAGGGCCTTCGGAATTCCAAGCACAATTACTGTTTATCCAGGATCAATTACTCACTCAGTGAGAGAAAGCCTGTAATGATAGTCACCCGTATCATGAGTGGGATGACGGGTGCCAAATCAAACAAGAGTTCACATCCCCTCACAGCCAGTGATCTGAGGAAGAGACAACACTGGTGCCTTTAACAGATTACCCTGCCATATCTTCACCATAGCGGTCGGTTTATAAGTAGTTTGATATTTCCGAGTACGTACACATACACAAACATACTCGTACAGACACATAACTGTACACGTGTGCACGAGTCCGCAGACAAATGCAAACATGGACGCATGGATGGGCCGATACGGTATATGGTGTAGGCATGTCTGCACAAACAGAAATACCCACAAATGAGCATTGTCAATGCATTGTGCTAACGTTTGGGTAAAAACAAAAAACAGGAAACAAATCTATAAGCTCAATGCATTGCAACGCATTGAGAGCTTATAGATTTTCTATTTTCCCAATTGTCTATTTTGACGTACAACAAAGTGTAGGGTTTAAGTGCGCTAAAGTTGTGTTAAGTTGTTATGCAAGATATCTTGGATAAATACTACAGTTACTCATATAAACATGTCTAAATTGAAATTAGAGACAAAATAAACTGCGTACCACTTGATTCAATCATCTCACTGCAGAGCTTCCATGAAGTTCAGTTTGTGCTTACATAACACCTGTATGTGGGTGGTGCTTCTAATGTGTCAGAAGAGCACATTTTCATTCAAAAAGCACTCTTGCACTTTTCGTTTTTCTATAAAAATCTGAATTGCAATGGAGCATCGATGGGTGAAGTCATGGCTGGGTCTTAATACATGAGAAATGCTGTTTTCCCTCGAAACCAGTAACATTATATGCCTCCATAATGAGGCAATGAATAAATCAATGATAATGTTTCGTTCTGACAGTCCTCTTGGAGGCAGTTAACTTTCAAGATTGTAAAAACATCACCAATAGTCACCAAATCACATCGATCATTAGACATAAAACTCTATGACACATACCATTATGGTGCAGGCTGCGAATCTCAAAACTTTTCTCCTGTGAACTTCCAATACAGTACAGAATTTGAACGAGTTTATGGAGAAAAGTATTATACTCTTGGCTGCAGGAACATGGCAGTATATCAGCTGACTCTGCAAGGTTGCCCTGCAACTTTTGATCAAGCCTCACGGCTCTCAAAGCCGTTTATTTGATTAAATATATTGGAATAGAACGCATATGGCCTGAAAAGGCCATTAATTGCCAAAAAAAAACTTCTGTGAAGTGCTCTCATAAGATCAGTCAAGCATGTTTCCCCTACAATAAATATTTCTATTGTACAGAAATTGCTAGAACAGCTGCCATTTTGACGAGGGAGAGAATAAAACAACAAAAGGTTTTCTGGAATGAGCTTTCCAGCTGATGAATCCTTTTACTAGTTTTAGGAATGCTTTTGATGACTGTAACGGAGACAGAATAATATATAAATGGCAAAAAACAAAACAAAGGGGAATATTATTCCCTTTTGTTTTTATTTAATGACCGGATGATTTCTGTCTCTGATAGAGCAAGTTTGCACAACAAAATGTGTCGTGCAAATCCAGTCTGTTGATATGGATAGCAACCCCATCACCTTGGTGTTACATAAACACATGAAACATCCAGGCGGCACGCCGATCCCAGAGCGTTTAAACACGTTTCCTTTGATCAAGTCAGAGCAGTGATGACATGGTGGAGACAAACATCCATGTTTTAACAGGATGATATTATGCTTTTAATGAGGCACACATTGGGGTGTCAGTGAGTACAGAAGAGCGGGTGCCTCTGTTGCCCAGTGAAATGTCAAGATGGAGCTTTACCACTTTCTACCTGATATCCCTATTTTGGCCCTTCTCTCTCTCTCTCTCTCTCTCTCTCTCTCTCTCTCTCTCTCTCTCTCTCTCTCTCTCTCTCTCTCTCTCTCTCTAAAAAAATTGATTTTCAGAACTGTTTCAAATTCTTCTTAAATAATGAAATTCAAAGCGTTGTGAGCTGGTAGATCAGCTATTTTCCACCATGCAACACCGTTGTACAACAAAGTATGAAATAAACCTTTAGTGGTTAATTTCACTTACCTACCTTACAAACTCATCGAGCAGTCATCAATCAGTCAGAAAGCTTATTCAGTTTCTTGAAAATATACATTTGTACATTTATGATTGCAACAGTGAGCGTCCATTGTATATGGATAATTGTTTATACATTTGTATAGGTCAATGCACAAACTCACAAATAAAAAAATGATATAAAACCAAAATATTTAGCATTAAGAGTCATACTGTCATAGATAGACATGATGCTTTCCTTTATTTGGCAGACTGTCTTCAGTCTCCACTGCCGAGGCCCAGCAGCACACAACCAACAGGTGCCATGCTGCCTTCATCTCAAGAGCCCTGGCCCCAGGCCAGTGCAATATAACCGTCACGGAGGGCAGAGGCTAATTGAGCAGTTGAGCTCTGTCAGCGAGGTTGTCTGTCTGTAGCAGAGATGCTATCAGTCTAATGTGACCATCGCAGCCTGCCTAGTGGCAACGCTTCTATTCCCCCCTGGTCAAGTTCTGTCCACTGTGTTACCACAACAGCCATCACTCTTGTCCATCGCGTTTCCATAACGGCACAGAGAGAAACACAATGATCCATCACCCAGCTAACCTCTCACCTTTGAGCGGCTGTCAAGCCATACAAGAGTGCACTTTGTGCCGGTAGGAGAGATAAGAGATGAGTGCTAAGCCGAGCTAATGAATTGGGTTAGTCTATGATGATGAAAGGACCGTCTGAAGCCATGGCCTCCTCCTCTTCACATGAGCTTGAGCACGTTCTTAGGGAAGGTTAGGAAAAATGCTTCGGGTCAATGTGCTTGTCTGTGGGTTTAGTCGGGCTAAATGGCTGATGCTATCGGCCGTTTCAAATGGCAGATCATGTCAAAAGCCGGGCGGACAGAAAACCTCTGAGATATAACCTCACGCCAAATAAACAGACCCAAACAGATGCACATTCCAGCGTACAACTTGTGTTGTGGGAAATGGTCTCATCAAGATCTATCTGCCAAGTGAAACTGTTACAAATATAATATGTTAACTCTGGTAACTGCCATGGAACAACAGTTATAGAAGTTGCCACCGTGACCAGGGTTGATTGCAAGGTACAAATACCTCAGTCATTGTAAACTATATATAACAACTTGTTTTGCAAACAAAGTAACACCCCATAGTTCTGCACAGCGAGTAACAACCTGTGACAGCTGTCAGCTAGCAGAGATGCTATCAGTCTGATGTGACCATCGCAGTCAGGGAACCCATTGGCAAAACAAAGGAAAAACACCCTATTTTCCTTTGAATTTGCCGTTAGTCAACAGACTGTCTCGAGAGATTAGCGTCTGTCCCCCCATGATCATGTTTTGTCCACGTGTTTCTAATTGGCTGAAAACTGTCTTCAAGGTGGTACTGACCGTAACATTAAGGTTTTCAGATATTGAAAGACTTTTTGTCTACATCTACACCCGGGGTCCTCGAAGTGGGACCCATGGGACCCTCTGTGTTCCTTGAGGGGGTTCCAAATAAACCCTTGCGATGGAGCTTATACAAAACCTTCTGCCGAATTTCCGCCACTTCCCCACCCCCATGTCTTTACATCTGTAAACCTGTGATGTGACAATAAAGTTGATTCTGACGGTTAGATCCTCACACACAGGTCAGTAACTGTGAGTGTACCAATGGAACCAAATGGAGCAATGGGGGTCCTTGAAATAAAGATGTTTGAGAACCTATGGGGAGAAGTTCTATGGTGTTCACTGAGGACCTAAGGGGTTCCCTTTACACCAGAGTCTCCCTAACGGGATTCCATTTCGCCACAGGATTAATAGCTGTGTGTGTGTATGTGCATGTGAGTAATACAGCATGGAATCCTCTCTCTCTCTCTGTCTCTCTCTCGCCCTGCAGCGTGCGATGATGTCATGGGAGGCGTTCTCCTCCTTTATGAGTCCAGCTCTGTGATCTCTGATGGACATCAATTAGCTGAGCAATCAGCCCTCCCTCTGCCTTTGTGCGCGTAACCCCTCGTAAAAGCGCTCGGTTGCCTGGCGAACGGGGAATGTGGCGTCTCAACATAAACAGCCACCCAAGTCAGCAATGGTCCAGGCTCCCGCTCTGTATATGACGTTAGGTAATTCAGTTTCACATTAGCTAACGTAATGTAATGCCAGCCAATGTAATATGACATTAGCTAATACTACTGTAGTGTGGTTTATAGCAAGGCCTGGTGGTGTGTGACTCCGACAAGACCAGTAGTTAATAGGTTTTAATGATGCCAGGCTAGACTGTGGAGACTATATACATTATGCGGTATACTGCAGAGTGTCTTTAAGCCTGATTTATCATTTATCATTATGATGGTGTTGCACGTCAAAAATAGCCTAATAAGCTCTCAATGTGTCATAATGATAGCTAGTTGTGAGCTAGTTTGGCATGACACCGACACCGACAGTGCTACAGTTCACATTTACTTGATAATTAGAAAGTAATATAATTATCCCAACTCGGCCGTTGGAATGGCTAGTGATTATGTTTCCACCCCTGTGAGTCCGTCTGTAAGTCTTTCTGTCAGTCCACCCGTCTGTTTGAACAGCTGATCTCTGGCACCGTTGGACTGATCAGCGTGAAACTTTGCACGCTCACTCCCTGTAGGCCAAGGAAGGACCTCTGCCCCATGGTGGCGCTATAACAGGCCAATTCACGTTTTGGTCTATAACTCTTAAACCGTAGGGTGTACAAACACAATCTTTTTTTCCATGGATTCCTTGGGTCATGGCGCAACTCCACACAAAGTTCCTGGCCATTTGTGGCATTTGTTCACGTTTTCTTCTAAATACCGTACACTCATTGCTATTACTCCTACAAATTCTGTCCAAAACTCACACAAATTGGTACATATTATCTCTGGACTGGAGTCATGTGATAATTACGTATCAGTCTGATTTCACAGGTTCCATTCCAATCGGCTATGACTGCTTACCAAAAAAAATAGCACTGGGTAGGCAACCTGGCCTGGCGGGGATCTGCGCTCAGAGCACATTTCCTGTTTTGATTATAGCAGGTTACACCTACAGAGACATACAATTACTACTGTAAGAGAAAGAGATAACAATTTCTGCACTTGTACTCTAAGTTAAAATGTACTTTTTCCTGCATTTCACAGGCAAAGCTTATAATGTGGTTAATGTGCACACAGAAGATATGTGATTTTGATTTACATCAGATCTTAACCGCAATCTGTTTTACATAAAATGTGGGGGGAAAAAACGAAACAAAAAAACACCTGCCATTCTGGAACAGCAAAACAGTGTAATTGTGCAATCAATAATGATCAGGGTTATACAGTAAGCCCTGCTCTGTGAATGACTGTTGCTGAACAGTGCCAATGACAACACACTATGAATAATAATGCATAATGACCTGCATATCTCAGGCCATTTATCCTCTCGTTCAATGGTTGGGAACAATCCAGAGTTAGAGACGAGAGAGCACAAGTTTGAGACACACGTTTTGCAAAATTGAAAAAAAACTTGGAACAGACAGAGAACGAGAGAGAGAGAGAGACATTAAAGGGACAGGAGCAGAGAGCGAGAGGATATAAAGAGAGAGCTGTGGAAATAAAGAGAGATAGCGAGAACCCGAAGTAAGGGAGAGACCCATGCCTGTCCATTTTTACACGATCAGCATTAAACTTACACTCAGGATTTTACGGTGTACTTAGTGTAATTGGTGGAAAATGTGCTATTCCCTGCTGTGGGACATGTGTCCTAGTGAGCAGGACTGTTCTCATGGCCTCAATGTCTCTCTAACCAGCCACTGGCTTCTGCACATATGGGGAACTGCATGTACTGTACAACAGTGGTTCTTAAACATTTTCATGTCAAATGTGTATGTATTTTGCCACGGACCCCCATCTAAAAGTCTTTTGGCAGAGACAACCTCTTGAGCCCCAATCCCCCACCGGCGGGGGCAGAGGCTTTCCACCTCATGAACAGCTCTCAGCGGGTAAATGGGGCTGGTCAAGGTCTTAGGTTCCAACTCCGATATTTTTGATTTTCCCTCCTGGACATCCCTGGGGTTTAAGAGGTTAAGAGAAGATTTTGTGTTATTTGTCTGATGCCTGATGAAGGTCTGACGACCGAAACGTTGCAATAAAAACCAACCTAAGTGAAGACAGTGTGCGGGATTCTCTTTTTTCTATACCTATCAGTGTTATTTGTCTCAAAATGATTCCACATTTTCACACTTTTTCCAGATTTTTCAAAATAATCATCAGCAGATGTTGCATCACGATGAGCATGTAGATCTGCTATTTTTGCATAGCCAAAGTAGAAATAGGGTTAGAGTTTGATGCTATATTAACTAATTTTAGGGGTTCCAAGCTGCTGCTGTATAATGATGAAGGCTGCAGGGAATCCACATGAGTGGAACTCATAATGTGTCACTGCAATACTTGAGTGAACTTAATGAATGTGCCGTTACGTTTTCTGGCCAACCACGATGGGAAATGATACTGGATTCTGAACTGACCGATTCATTAACACCAAAGTGACCTGTCGGTGGAGTAGCTTGACCTGTAGTGTCTACAGGAGGTACAGGACAGTAGGAGGTGGTAGGGTGTAAAGTCCGATTTATACAGTATATCGGTGGGGTTCTTTATGCGTTTTTTTGCTGTGAGCACTTTCACTTCTCAAGCACTGGCCAAATTGGGACACTTTTTGATTGGCAATAATAAAGCACTGATAATTATTATTACTAGTGTTTTGTTGACGAGATACGGTGAGACACTTATGACGACCTGACTGTAATGGACACTATTCGTTCTTTAACTCTGTTTATCGTTGCTCTGATGCTTCTTGTTTTTTTTTCTTCTTTTGCCTTGTTTTAGTGTACACAACAGTAATTTGAAAAATGTTTTACTCTTTGTCTGTAGCCTACTTAAAGGAGCATTCAGTGATTTGGGTGATTTGGAAAAAACCCTGGTCCACCCCGGTAACAAGATGTGCTCATGCACACGCTCTACAGTGAGGGAAGTACAACAGACCAACAGCACGTGCACCAAGGCCCGCCCCACTCGATCATGATTGGAGGAAGGCCCCTCTCATCCTGATTGGATGAAGGCTTTGCCACCCAAAGCCAAAACCGAAACTAGGGTTTTTTGACCCCAGGGGCTCACTGGGAACAGGGAGGAACTCCTTATATGGTCAGCACACTTTATAGTAGGGAGGATTATCCAAAAAATAAGAAAAAATAAGTGATATTTGAATTAAGTGAAATCACTGAATATACCTTTAAGCTGCTGTGCCGCCTCTGGGCGACTGATTCCCCCCCGCGGGATAATAAAGGTATCTATCCATCTATCTAGAAAGCAACACATTGTGATGTTTTGTGAGCTGGTTTCATTTTCAGCGTGTGACAGGTTGCACAATGGAGTACACCAGGGGATTATTTAATTTCTTTTCCCCCTGTTCAAACTGTTGTTTGTGTCATGAGTAGGCTCTACATCTACAGTGTGTGTGTGTGTGTGTGTGTGTGTGTGTGTGTGTGTGTGTGTGTGTGTGTGTGTGTGTGTGTGTGTGTGTGTGTGTGTGTGTGCGCGTGTGCGCATGTGTGCGCGTGTGTGTGTGAGCGCGTGTGTGCGTGTGTTCTGTGCACACATACTGTATAAATACCGTACAAGACCTCCAAATGCAAAATAAACACAATATGTGGTCCAAATATACTCAGTAGTAACAATTGCACAAGTGTTAATTCACTGTATATTTGACTGTTTAAATACAGTATGTGAGGCTTTGTGGTTGGAGACAGTACACTACAACTCCCAGCATCCATGTGCAGCAGGTAATAAAAAATCATAATTTGATAAAATCTGTCATCCTTCAAGCATCATTTCAAGCATTTCAAGCATCATGTCTGTCATCCTTGATGCTTGAAATTAAAAAGGTTGATGAACACTGGTGTCCGCCCTCCCCAGAACAGTAGGGGTACAGTGTGCTGACAGAGACTATACACATGGGGGGAATTGGCAACAACAAACAATTGGGGAGAAAATGTAAAACATTTGATGTAAAAAAACTAATTAAGTTAAAAAAAAAAGAATCTTTTGATTTATAATGAATTTATATGTTCTTAGAGACCGTGGACCTCTGTAACCATGCAGTCCTCAGTGTGGATCGTCATTGTTTCTATGTAACAAACACCATAAAGCCGGGGGTGGGACATTTCAGCACCGCTCACATCTGGGAGCCGTCTTTGTCACGGATAGAAAATGTGGAGACAGACAGTCGAGCAGATGTTCACCCATCTACTCTCTTAAATCTGTCTCCTGAAGAAGGAAAAGAGACAGTGACCTCTGTGACCTCAGGATTTAGAGGTCAGGGTGGACAGTAGCAGGCCATCATGTTGTTTCATTGGAACGAGCCACGTTCTCCTTTAATGGATCTTCTGATCACCATAATTTCACCAGAAAACATTTTCATCATCTATAACCCCTAACTACTTTCAACCGTGCGTCCCTATTATGGGCATGTTACAACCATGTCAAAATTGTCAAAATAGCCAATCTACAATTGGCATCGCGATGCAACATGTTGTGAGCTTGTAGATCGGTTATTAATAGTTGGCAAAATAGTGCTCAAGTATATTTTATTACTATAATAAAAGTATAATTAGCGTTTTTGACAATATAAGGAACATTCGCCAGTTCTTAGCAACCTTTCCTGAAATGTAGGGACTATTCTTCTTTACAAACACAGGAACCCATAGCTTCAATTTCCCCAAAAGACAAATCTATGCTCTCGTTAGTGAAACGCCATGTTTAAAAGGATAAACTGTAGATTGAAAGTGACATCTTAAAACGCTGCTTAATGTACAAAAACAAAAATCAAGCAACACTTTTTGGCAGAGGACAGCGTTTGTCACAAACGCAGTGAGGCGATGAGAGAACGTGTTTTCTAGGTCATTATTTGTGACCGTAGGTCGCAGATTACAATGAAAATCTGCAAAACCTGTCGCTCCGTCAGTCACGCCACCATATATGTCCGTCAGTCAATCACGCCTCGTGACACGTCATGCCTCGAGACATCACGCCTCGTGACACGTCACGCCACCATATATGTCCGCCAGTCCATCACGCCTCGTGACACACTGCATATGACCGTCTCCATATATGAAGATCACGACACTGACCTCATCAAACACTGGATAGCCATACATGGAGAAGACTGGATCATCACCTAGATCTGCATAAATGGAGCCCGCCAGCAACTCTACATCTGACCTCAAACCTCAAACCCTTCGATCTCAATATATGGAGCTGACCTGTTCTGAGTCATTCCATATGTTGATCCTTCCCCACCTTAGAGTTCCCAACCCGTCCTTCCTCTTCGATGTCTCCCTTCTGATACAGTACCTGTATATTCAAACTCTATGGCCCGCCCCAAAGTTATTAGTGCAGCCGAGCCCGGCAGTTCTCAACAGGCCCGGAAATTAAGGCCCGGCCATACCTAGGCCCTCATCAAACCCTGTACAGTCAAGACACTGCCCCCGCTGCCACCCTTAGATCTCCATATGTGGCTGACCTGTTCTGACATTCCATATGTTGATCTGACCTCATCAAACCCTGTACACTCAAGACATGCTCCATATATGGCCAGACAAAACAATATTTAAAACAATATTTTGTCTTTGAATTACAGTTACATTATTTGGCAGTAGATGGTGTTTATGACAATTAAGTTTAATAATGATCTTGAAAAAGAGCATCTGCAAATCATGTACTGATAACAAGGTAAAAACCACAGACTTCTTTGTATTGCACTGGGCTTTAAGGAACATTCTATCAGACTTCTTTGTATTGCACTGGGCTTTAAGGAACATTCTATCAGACTTCTTTGTATTGCACTGGGCTTTAAGGAACATTCTATCAGACTTCTTTGTATTGCACTGGGCTTTAAGGAACATTCTATCAGACTTCTTTGTATTGCACTGGGCTTTAAGGAACATTCTATTACAGAAAAGAGCATTACAAGATGCATTACCTTCATGCCAGGGTGGGTTTTTCTTTTCTTTTAGATTTAATTTTGTAATCTCACCATCTACACATTCAAATGTGTACTATGGTTGAGTGGACTGCTTCCAACACTGACAGGCAATGACAATATAAATTAAATATAATTATGACTATTTATAATTACTGTGACAGGTTTAGTGGTTGGACGGATAACCGCCAAAGTTCTTAGTACAAAGTTCTCTTTATTTCCAAGTAACATCACACAGCTTGCCATGCCTAGTTGTAATCGTACCATAGAGTAGACAGCCACATGGAAATAAGATGTGTGGAGTTTACGATATAAAACTTGTCATGACAAAACCTCTATCCTACTCCCTTGAGTGTGGAGGACGGCTGATTTATCTTGTGTGCATTGATTATCTCGATGCACAACAGGTGGGTAGTCACATGCAGCTCAGATTCCAATTAGTTTGACTAAGGCCATGTGTGCATGCATGCTTGATTGAGCCATCATCCACCCTACACATACTGTACATTCAACTTATGTTTAGATCACTGTGTATACTAGCTTGAGAAAAATAAATCAATCAACACTTCTGGCAAGCACTGAATATATGGATACATCTCTGCCAGGGCTGGAGATTATATTTTTCATTTGACCCTGTGTGTGCGTGTGTGTTTCAGTGCTGCCTGTAACAATAATCAAAATCCACATTTTTATTTTATTTAAAATTTTAAGGTCATGATTTGATTCTATCCTCAATAAAAAAATCACACCCGTGTGAACTGAGTGGTGTAAGGTCTTATATAGCCTGATCAGCTGTGGTAATGTCTGACGTAATGAAATCACACCCGGGTGAACTGGGTGACCGTAGCAACCATGCTCATTTTTTTAGCACAGACAGACAGACACGTAAACTAACAAAGCCAGTCGTAGGAGTTGTTTACACCACTCAAAAATGATAATAGGCTAATTGAATAATAACAATTATGCTATGCTTCCCTGAATACCTCTGCCAGCATCATAAATGATGAGCATTTTCACTTTCCCACTCATCATTGTGTTGGTGGAGAGGCTGCCCATTGGTCCAACGGTCCATTATTCCGATTAAGTTCCAAAACTCAGAAATGTTGTAATGAAGCTGTTTGCTTCATTTATGGTCAACTCATTTCAGACGGCCCATTGTAATTCATTTTCACTGAGATGAGATGTTGCAGCAAAGCGAGTTGAATGGTCTCGTTGGTCTGACGTAATCTCTGAAGGTAATGCAGGCTATTCATCCGCAACATTAACTACCAGCTGTGTCATCTTTCTTTTTTTCCTTCAGACGACCGCATAGGCATGCAGGATACACAAATAAACTTAGAACAACGTGCTTCCCTCGACAGATGTAGACATGCACGGCATGAACAGAAATCAAGTACGTTGAGAATTTAAATTGAATATTCATTTGGATCGATTTTCGTTTTAGAATCAAAATCGGGCCACCCCTAGTTTGTGTGTATGTCCGTCCATGGCTAATGTCATATCTCATGTATCATGGAGACCTCATTTTGATTCTTTCTAGTAGTCAGTACATGAGACATGAGTTGATTGGAGGAGGTAGTCAGCACATCGATTGTCTGGTAGATATGGTAGAGTCCATCCATCATGCAAATCAATATGGTGCTTTTGTTTGATCAGTAGCACCTGACACAGTGGTTTTCAAAGAGGGGACACAAAAAACATTATTGATGAGCCAGTTAAACCACTTTCAACCTGGTGTCCCTATTTATTCATGTTATTATTGTCAATATTTAAGTTTAAAAATAATTCAAATAATAATTTTGGTTATTTTTGTTTTTCTTAAGCAATGGGGCCATGGCTATTTGGGGGTCCTTGGCATGGAAAGGTTGGGGAACCCCTGACCTATCAACGTGGGACGAGCCCAGGTCTTCGTGGGGTACATGGGGGATTCAGACCACCCCACGATGGATTCACCTCATGACGCACAGCTGTAGGCTCTGATAGAATGAACGGCACTTTTAACAGAGAACGGAGAATAAAAAAACAGGTTCTGCTGTAGGCCAAACGGAGCGTGTGGTCAGGAGGGAGGCTCTCCAGTCCAGAGGATATGAAAATATCTAGACCTGCACTAAACATCCAAGCGGGGCCAAGCTCTTGTGGGACTTTGGTCGGCTGAGAGTTGGCTCAGTTCCATAACCTCCCCGCTGCGCAGGGAGGTTATTTTAGCACTCCGACACGCGCGCCCACCTCCATCGCCCCCCCCCAATGGTGAGGGAACAAGGGATGGAGAGATGGGGGGACAGGAAGCCTCTAGACCGTAAATCTTGTCCTCTGGGTGACAATCCATCCTTGCTCTGACATGTTTATTGTCCTTTTCTCTCCTCTTCTCCAAGCGCCTATTTATAACCCGCGCAAACTCCCTACGTTGAAATACCTCTCTCCAATGTTTTTGTGGTCATAGGAAGCATTTACCACGATACTGTACACGTACAGTACATCCCAATAATGAAGGATTCAACCCTATTTTCTATTCTCGAGTCTCATGAAATGCCTTTTTATTTTAATAGCCAATGTACAATATACTATGTGAGCATGTTAGATTGGCATTTTTTGCAACTTTGGAGATATATTTAACAATAGATAGAATCCAAATTTTACATCCATCCATTCATGTCTCAACATTGGCAGTGAGGTTTACAAGGATGTAGAGAGGGGATTGAAGGATTCTGGCTGAAGTCAGTACATGGCAGTGTTGAGATACCCTGAAGAAGGCAGTTGTACTGCCGAAACGTTGGTTTTTACTCTGCATCCTAATAAATAATCGGCTCTTTGGCTATCAGTGTGTGCAGCCACTCTTTTGTCTTTTTAAGACTTAACTCTTTAGATGTTTCTGCCGTGAGCTGGCACCACTACTAAGACTGGTGTGCGTTTAGCATCCTCCTGCACAGTGTTGAGTTTAACAGCAAATTTTGATTTAGTTTTAGTCAGTCTTTTGAATAAAATTTAATTTAGTTTGAGTCATATTTTAGTCATCTGAAAAGTTGTAGTTTTAGTCGACTAAATCTACAGTTTATTTGTCCACTAAAGTGAATGTTGGAGAGCCTTGATGGCGTCGTAATGGCGTTTGAATTTACACTTTAGTGCATGCTGAAAATAGCCGATCTACAAGCTCACAATGCGCCGCAGCGTGACGCGTTGTGAGCTTGTAAATCTGCTACTGTATATTCAGAGCCAACACGCAATGCATGTCTAGTTTTTATTTGTTGCCAAAATTGTCAAAATATTTAGTCTTAGTGTTAGTCTTCATATATGTAGCTTACTTTTTGTTTCATTTTTGTCAGTGAAAAAGGGTAGTTGACGAACATTTTTCGTCATAGTTTTATTGTACGAAATTAACAGTGGTGCATGGTCAGTGGGGGTGCATGTGTTTTCAGCCGGCAGCAGCCCAGAGAACCAGACCAAGAGATTCATTGAGTGTTTGCTAGGATTCTGCATGTCTCTACATCAATCACAGCGAGTGTAAAGCTCATAATGTGACTTAACAAGGGAAACGTTTGGAGAACGCGAGCTTACTTTTGGAGGTGGGGGGACGGGGGCTGGGAACTTTGGTTACAGTACGTTCTGCCCGAGAGGAAGGGGAAAAGAATTAATGGCTAATGATTGTTTTCATGGAAACATTGAGAGGTCATTGTGAGTGTTTTCTTACACTCCTTTCAGTTTCGTCCCTGAAGTTGTTCTGGTTGCTAGGTGGCTTCCAGGACATGGAATTGGGCTGCAGAGGAAAAGGCTTGGCTCTTCCTGAAGCGCGCCAACAGCTAGCCATCTTACTTAGAGGGGAACTCAGTGAACCTGCAACTGTATAGTGTTATAATGACAAGAGAAGAACGCCATGCCGAACCTTGGTATATCACAGTGGTTTTCAATCAATCTTTTTCATTTCAAGGACCCCCACTTTGGTATGATTCGGCCACACACCCCCGTACCTCTGGTAGTGTATAAATAACAAATAACACTGGCAGTGTACAAATGGAACCAAATGGACCCGGAAAGGTCTATGAAGGGGGGGGGTTCCTGGGACCACACTTTGAGAACCACTGGCATAACGAGTCCATTCTGCTACGCAATGAAATACGCTGTGAGTTGCCCGTCAATCCAACTTTCCTGGCTGAACTTTGCGTTACTGTATGACCGGACCATTGTACAGAAATAGACTATACTGTAGTATATAAATACCATTGGCTTTGTTTCTTGTCTTGTCAGCTGGATGAAACTACAGAGCTCTCTACTGCCAACCTGTCAGCCTTCAGACTGACTGTGTATCTGAGCATAATGGGTTACCAGCATGATGGGGTTCACTTTGCTTATCCTTTCTGTTGGGTGGAAACCTCATTATGTCCAAAACTGTTAAAAAAAAGCTGTCTGTCCCTCCATAAAATTATAAAAAATAAAGGCGAAAGCCACAAAAAAAAACCAATTATTGCTGAAATCTTCACCTATAAAAGGTTAATGTTAATGACAAGCTAGAAGCTCCCAACGTGTGTGCTTTTTAAGGTTTTTTGAAAATATTCAACTAGGGCTCAGCGGGCTCGGCAATTACCCTAAAATATATCAAAACTGATATTTAACCAATAACCAATAACTGACTTAATCTTGCTCATGTAGGTGAATCGAACAATAGTTTTTTCTCATCTTATAACAACAAATCTACACGAAAGAATTAGAATAGATTTCTCATAATCAACTAAATCAATTAGTCTGATTAACCACTTAACCCTGTATTATACTTAGTTGAACAATGGTGGTGTATAAAAATAGTATGGTTGGAATAGCGTGTTCCTTCCATGCGATACGTCTTACCGGGACACGCTCCCCTGTGATAAGAAGCGGCCTGGCTCACTTCTCATGCATTGAAGGAAGCATGAGCTCAGTTCGGGGCTCTCCCCAGGGAGAGTAGCGCCCAGGATTACAGCTTAGGCAATTGGCACCGGGTGAAAAAATGGGTTACAAAATTGTGGGATAAAAATAAAAAGTAAAAGAGTAAAAAAAAAGGTCAAAGCCAGTCAATAGTATATAATCGTAATATATTAATCGTAATTGAGGCAAAAGTTTGAAATAATGGTGATATTGATTTGAAGTCGTATCGCCCAGCCCTATGTTCACCAAGAATGAAATTACTAAAATGTACCACAGGATTAAATGACCTTCTATTCCGTGTGATGTCAGTCACCAGATGGTGATATAGCATGGCTTATTTATTTCACAGTCAATTTAATGTAAATTCATGGTTATTTTTGGACTATTCGGATATTTATTACCATTTAATAAAGTTCACAGAGCCATGAAGAGATATTGGCCTGGAAATGGAAGAACGTTTCAGCACATGTCATCTCCATCTCTTAGAATACTATCGCTCTATAGCCACTGGCTATCAATGTGGTAAGTCTGTTGTTAAGGGCTTTTCAGACCCATAGATGAAGTGTCACTTCTGAACAAGAAAACCTGGCTCTACAGAGCCCAGGCGCCCCTGGTATCATTACATCACAGTGTAATCTAGCATGGGCTGTGGTCATTGTTTGTTGTTGGGGCACAGAGCTGTGAGGTCATGCCATTTCCAGGCTGACTCTCGGACTGACTGCATGAGTGGAAAGCAGATACGATATCGCTGCCTCACTTTCCCTGAGAAAAATAGCCTCGCTATCTCTGTAAATAAATTATCAGCACGAAAGACAAAGTCGGTGAAGAAGAAGAAGTCCCAGCCCTTGACTGCCTCAACACAAACACAGGCTCCAGTGGCATGCCTTGCATTCATCACCCCAAATCACCCTCGACCAGGCGGTCAGAGCAGAGAGAAACTGTGTTGTCTGCGAGCCTCAAAGTTCACTCAAGCGGGACGGAAGTCACTGCTCAGTATTTTGGTGCGGGTGTGTGGAGAGGTCATGACTGGCCTGCTCCACAGAGCTGCTGGTGGCATGATGCCCACACGCAAGACACCCCCTTATAGGTCCATTTGCCCACACTCAGATTAAGTGTACACTGTGGTCCCAGATAAAACAATTATTTTTTAATCAAATGGGGACCTTGAAATGAAAAAGGTTTAGAATCACTGTGGTATAATAATGGACTGGAAAGCTACTTAATCCTGCCTATGTACATCATTCTACACACTCTGATGTAATGTATGTGCACGCACGCGCACGCAAACGCACGCACACGCACACGCACGCACGCACGCACGCACGCACGCACGCACGCACGCACGCACGCACACACACACACACACACACACACACACACACACACACACACACACACACACACACACACACACACACACACACACACACACACACACACACACACACACACACACACACACACACACACACAGATTGCAGATAGGAGGATAGCGATGGATGAATTCCCAGATTCATCCTCCTTGTAGCAGATGTGGAACCCTGAGATATTTATATTTATAGTTGCATAGGGACCAGGGGGGTCTGGTAGCCAGCCTCCTCTCCTCTACTCTCCTACTCTATCCATCCTCCTGGATATCCCCTCAAATCCAATAAGTGGTTCCTCATTCCCTTACTGTAAAGAATTGGTCACTAGAGGATGGAAGAGATGGAAACAGCACACGGTGTCTGTGTGTGTGTGTGTGTGTGTGTGTGTGTGTGTGTGTGTGTGTCTGTGTGTGTGTGTGTGTGTGTGTGTGTGTGTGTGTGTGTGTGTGTGTGTGTGTGTGTGCATGCGGGGGAGGAGGGCTGTTAGGGGAGGTAGAACATCATCTCTGAGCAGCAGAAAGCCTTGGAGAGGCCCACACATTTGTTATTTGGGAAAGAAGTAAATACATGCAGGAACCAACAAGTCCACGTCCTTATCGAGTTGGGGCTCATTATGTCTTGTTTATTTTAAAGTGTTCTGGAGATAAGTGCTTCTTAACGAGGAGCAGCAGAAGGGTCACTGCAGTGTTACGCATTATAAAGTACATCAGCAATGGAGGGACATATCCTATAAATACTAGTGTTAATCTATATCTACGACTGTGTGAATGTACAAAAAAAGACCCATAAGGGTTAATTTGGTTACATTTCTACACAGTCAGAGTTACTAATGGATACATTAACACAGGATTTTACTGTATATGATTCTCATGTTAATATATAAATATTAATTTCCATCTCTTCATTTGAATTTCAGTGTTGGAATCAGATACAGTGTAGTCAACGCTGACAGTGTAGTCAACCCTAACCCTCAACCTGGGTGGGGAATATGTACAATTGAGTGTTTGCAAAAAAAAAAGACCCTCGTAAAATGTATTGTGTGCCCACCCTGCAGGGTGATTCTAATGAGGATCAAGGCTCCTTTGAGCTCGAAAAGAGCCTGTTGTCATGTGTTGTCTTTGAACAGAAAGACCTCTGCAACGACGGCACGGCGGGGTGGATGGCACCAGCCAAAGGAGGGCTTAGCCCCTGGGGGGGAGGGGTAAGTGGCACTGGGGGTAAATGGGGCAAGAAACACTGGGGGAGTGCTCTCTCTGTGTGTGTGCGTGTGTGTGTGTGTGTGTGTGTGTGTGTGTGTGTGTGTGTGTGTGTGTGTGTGTGTGTGTGTGTGTGTGGGTGTGTGTAGGAGAGGCAGCACAGCATGGGAGCTGGCTGGGGGTCTGGAGCCGAGCTGTGGAGTGTGTCATTCCCCCGATCCCATTAATCACTGCCAGGCCGTCCTGCTCCAGCGAGCGGCTTGCAGGAGCTCCAGTGCGCTCAGAGCCACCCTAGGTGGTCCGCTTGCCATACTGGAAGCCTCAGTCAGCCATGGCGTGGCAGAGGTTAAAATGATGTTTACAGACATGGGACCCAGTTGGACATGATATCGACAAACATCCTTGTTGTTATTATTCAACACGGTCAACAACGAGGAAAAAGCCGTCTGTAAACGCAGAAATTAACCAACTACCGGCTGGGTAGAATGTTTAACACGTATAATGTTTCTACCCTTTCTCCAAACACACATGGTGCGCAGCAATACGCCATCTGTATCCTTGACAAACAAAACCTCAA
Source organism: Electrona antarctica (assembly GCF_951216825.1). NCBI lineage: Eukaryota > Metazoa > Chordata > Actinopteri > Myctophiformes > Myctophidae > Electrona > Electrona antarctica. Next base: position 13,984,500 of record NC_136795.1, on the reverse strand, counting down.
ATGACACAGCAGTCGAGCTTATCAGATGAGAGCATGTCACTGCCTTACTAGTGGTTCCCAACCTTATACTCTATCTGTGGAGACCCCCTTTCTCACAACTGACAAAGGTTGAGGGCCCCCGCACACACACACCTGCGGCGCCCACGCAAGTGGTCACACAGAGACACACACACACGTGTTTCTCAGACATATTTACAGTACATGTAATGTTATTAAAGTACTTTACAATGAGGGAGTTAGCTACAGAAAGTTACAAGATAACAGATACTGTATGATGAGATGAACTGATGTTACTTTGACAGCATGCAGGCAGCACAGGCAGAGACAGTGGATAAAAGCCAGGATTTATGTAGAAATTGTCAGGCAAATTAAGTTAACATTTCTGACTACCTCAAAACAGATAAGACCTACAGTATCTATATGTTGCAGAAGGAGGAGAGGACACTGGAGCAGCACGGACATTTCAAACCTTTTATTAGGTGCTAGTACAAAAAAAGACTAACATTTCGACCTATGCGGTCTTCATCAGAGTCAGATAAGACCTATCTTTGTTGGGCGGACCCGAATCCCAGTTTGGGAAACACTATGTTATACAGTAGCTCACAGAATGCCGGTTCCCTACTGTTCTTGTAACCTCATGACACAAAATACCTGCAGGCAAACATGTGATGCATGACTAATGATGACACAGCAACAGGAGCGTCTGTATACTGTAGAATGGATGTCCTCTTCAACAGTAGAAGTAATTCAAACCAGCAGTTAAAGTCATGTAACATCCATTTTAGTAGCCTTTTTTTTGGAGACACCACCTGTAGCTCCATTGTCATTACAGTGTACAACTATGTTTTCAGAAACCATATACTGTATAATAAATAATTATTAATTAACTGTAAATAAAATAAATTAATACATTTCCGGTACACTTCCAATGCCTCCCTCATTACGTCAAGAATGTCGGGGTAAAAACACATGTGGAACGGAAATGGTTAAAAAAAATATAAACCAATGAAAGATTATATCAAAATTAACATCCCCAAAGGGCGCCATCCTAGTCTGGTTAATTGAAAAGGTTACATAGTATGAATTGATAGCATTTTGTCAAATAATGAAAGTCAAATCCCCGTAAGAGCTGCCCCAATGTCATCTAACTGCATTTCTCTCATACCAGTCAGTCAGCAGTGATGGCAGTGATGATATCAACGAGCCCATGATGAAATGACATGAACACATAGGGGGTTCCTGGTGGTTCAGCCAGTTTGTGCACGTACCACATGCTCCTTGTGCGTTGCAAGGACCCGAGTTGAAGTCAGACTTCCATCATGTCTCGCGCGTGTCCCTTCTCTCTGACCCTGGTTTCCTGTGTCTCTAAACACTACTAAGTAATAAAGCACAATTTAAAGCAATTAACCACTTTGAACCTGGCACCCCTACATTTCAATAATCTTCTAAATAATCAGAAATAGAACAAATCTAAAAGTTTGCAGAGCATCACATTGCGACGCATTGTGAGCTTGAAGATTGGCTTAAGTGGGTAATTCAAACCTAGCGAACACTTGGATACTTTGCGAGTCACCTCTCTAAACCACTGTCCACAACACAGCAGTACAACATTTTTCAGTGTGCTCTTAGAAGCCTGAGTGAAACCTTTTTGGCTCGACCGTCATGTCTGTCTTGAATTATGAGCTCAGCAAAACAAAATCCTCAAAACATGCACTGTGTGTACCCAGAGGACACTGAATTCTACCAGAGCATGGATTTTTCAGATCCCCCAAATACAACCCTTTGTTTTATGGTCTCCTTGTATGCAGAGAAACCTCGCATCAGAGTCATAGTGGGCCTATACCACCAGAAGAGACCCTAGGCAATGATAATATACAGTAAGATTATGCTTTCCATTTGTGATAGATGCAGTGTCGAAGGCCTGTTTTATCATTAGTCAGAGCTAGAAGTATGTTGTCTGTTAGCCTGCCAGCACAGAGGCAATAACTGTGTAGAGCTAACATTGATCACAGTCACATTAATGTCAAATCTGTCCGTTCAAAGCAAAACTTCACCCTAAACATGTATCCCTGAACATTAAAACTGCAATCCATGTATACCCTGTGACATCATGTTGTTGTCATCATGTCATCTTGTGATTTAAAAATAAACGCTCACTTCACACAGGTGTGATTTCCCCCCCCCCTTTTTTTGGTATTTTTTTAGTATGAGCAGCACAACTGCAGTGGTTGGAGGTACAAGCGCTCTTGCTCTTTAGATCCTGTGGTTGGGTAGGACCACTACTGGTTGACAAGAGGTATTAGCCTTGCGTAGCCAGCTTTCATTTGCCTTTGCAATGCATATTGCCCCAGGCAGTTAAGTCTGGCCCCTCTCAATTGTGAGAGGACTTCACGGCCGAAGTGTTGACGAGCCAACCAGATTCGTCTGGAACCAGGCTATAACCAACCAGCGCCCAGTATTCAAATATTGGGCGGGACATTGCAGAACAAAATCTAATACTGAGAGGGACGAGACTAATATCCACGCAGTGATATTAGTATCGCTACGCGAGGCTAAATAGGTATTATTTAATGAAATTAAAAGGGAAATATCTCGCCTTCCCAAAGGAGAGCTCAGTCATAGCACAACAGTTTGTGTGTGGGACTGGGGTTTAAATTCCGGGTAGGACATGAACTGCATGGACTGCAGCTTTAACAAAGAACAAACTTTATTCTGTGATGTCATGAAGAGTGTCTCTGCTAGTAATCAATGCTTTGGACTGGAGGCGGTGTGGACTACGTTGTTTGTTTGATCTTCTCCATCCAAAACGAGCTCCGGGTTTGTAGTGCTAAGATTTGTTAACCAGAAACTGCTCTGTCAAAAAGTCAGTCTCTGATTTATTGTCTTGGAGAAAGAGTGTGTTGTGGATCTGTCATTTCTAGGTTTGGGATTTTGACAGTTTCCTTTTCATGATGACAGAAGAACAGATTGCAGATTGCATAAGAACATAAATGAATGCATACCATAGTCAAAGGGGTTAATACTTTGTTATAGCCAGCCATTGTATATTGTTTGTGTGCAATTGTGCATTTACACATGGCTATATTAGTATACTATATACACTATATACACTATACTTGTCTTGACTTGTTTACATTGCAAAAACACACCTGTGTATCTGCTTACTGCTCATTATCTCCTCTGGACTCCCATTGGTCAGACAAAGGACATTTTCCATTCATTCACATCACATCGCAGATCCCTGAATGATAGTTAAACTGGACAACTGGTCAGTGCATAAATGGAACTCTGCTACTCGCAGGCTGTTTAAACAGATTCAAAGAGATTGTATTAGTTTTATCCTAATGCCCTTCTGTGTAGTACAGTAGTACAGTAAAACACACAATTCTTGTTTTCTCTTGTCGGTCACTTTTGTTTAATAATAATAATAATAATAATAATAATAATAATAATAATAATAATAATAATAATAATAATAATAATAATAATAATAATAATAATAATGTTGCAGTTGCTAATTTGAAATGTTTTTGTCTTTTATTTAATACATATACGAATATGTTATGGTAATGCCGTTAACCATGAAAACATACTGTTGTGATCTGTTATGATATTAGCCCATGCACAGTACATCTTAGTCTATGTACTTGAACTTGAGATACAGTGTACGTGATATGTATTGTGTACTGCCGGTACTGTAGCATGCTTTATAGATAGGCTACGAGAGACATCTAGGCGACAGCAAGGTCAGCCTTGCTGCAGTAGGCACGTTCTTCTGTCTCATATCTTATTGTTACGTCATTATGATCCAGCACTATATATGTTTCCTGTTTGTGTAATAAACTTTGTGAACCTTAGCGTGATACTGTCTCGTGTCTCGTTAATTTGTTCTCCCGGGTACCCGCCGGCCGCCGCCGCAGTCGCCGTACCAAAGTAATACTTCAACAGGATTGTCACACACCACCCAGCCTGCACACACTACCTGTCTGTCAGAACCAGACGAGGGTCCAGCATTTAGTTTACAACACATACCATGAACGGAAATCATTGTAATGAAAAACAAGCCCAGGAATTATAATAACATCCTCTGACTATGATTATCATGAAAATGTACCAGGCTGCAAACCAACTTCTCTGGAGGGGGAACACTTTGATGGACAGGAGAAACGAAGAAGAGAGAAGAGCACAGAGAGAGAGACTGTTGAGAGAGAGAGAGAGAGAGAGAGAGAGAGAGAGAGAGAGGAGAGAGAGAGGAGAGAGAGAGAAGAGAGAGAGAGAGAGAGAGAGAGAGAGACGAGGGGGGGGGAGTAAAAGTCCTGAGGTAGAGAGGAATGAGGGAGAAAGTGCGAGTTGTGAGAATACCTATGACATCATGCGTCTGAGACATTGTTTTGTGCCGTCACATGGTGGACCGCTACGGTGCAACTGAAATGAGACCCAGATGGTGAACAGACCAGTCTGGTCCGACCTGGCAGCTCAGGGATATGAGGCGGCCCAGCCAGTCAGCAGAAACAGCGGCAATGGTCCCAGTCAGCCACATGGAGAAAGACCAGTCCAATGGTCCCAGTCAGCCACATGGAGAAAGACCAGTCCAATGGTCCCAGTCAGCCACATGGAGAAAGACCAGTACAATGGTCCCAGTCAGCCACATGGAGAAAGACCAGTCCAATGGTCCCAGTCAGCCACATGGAGAAAGACCAGTCCAACACAGAGGATACACTATGGTCCCAGTCAGCCACATGGAGAAAGACCAGTCCAATGGTCCCAGTCAGCCACATGGAGAAAGACCAGTCCAATGGTCCCAGTCAGCCACATGGAGAAAGACCAGTCCAATGGTCCCAGTCAGCCACATGGAGAAAGACCAGTCCAATGGTCCCAGTCAGCCACATGGAGAAAGACCAGTCCAACACAGAGGATACACTATGGTCCCAGTCAGCCACATGGAGAAAGACCAGTCCAACACAGAGATACACTCAGCCCAACAGTCCAATGGTCCCAGTCAGCCACATGGAGAAAGACCAGTCTAATGGTCCCAATCAGCCACATGGAGAAAGACCAGTCCAATGGTCCCAGTCAGCCACATGGAGAAAGACCAGTCCAATGGTCCCAGTCAGCCACATGGAGAAAGACCAGTCCAATGGTCCCAGTCAGCCACATGGAGAAAGACCAGTCCAATGGTCCCAGTCAGCCACATGGAGAAAGACCAGTCCAATGGTCCCAGTCAGCCACATGGAGAAAGACCAGTCCAATGGTCCCAGTCAGCCACATGGAGAGAGACCAGTCCAACACAGAGATACACTCAGCCCAACAGCCCAATGGTCCCAGTCAGCCACATGGAGAAAGACCAGTCCAACACAGAGGATACACTCAGCCCAACAGCGAGCCGAATCTGCATTCTCAAGAGGATCTCAGGCAACCGATGACCCAACTAAATAACGACAAACAAACTGTACTGTAGAAATAACCTACAGTATGTTGTAATGCTGAGGATATGGATATATATCAATATGTGATTGTCTACCTCTTTACGTTCAAGGACCCCAACTTGACATACATAGTCTTTTATCTCTGGGACCCCAATCCGTAAGGGTCCATTTGGCAATATTATACTGTTATCAGTGCTTAGCCTTTAAAGGTCAAACTGTACTGAAACAGCAACACCGTCAAATTCAGTGTGTGAATTTAACTCAAGAGTGTAAAAATCAAAATAAGACAGGTGACCATAGTGGGTTTTGGCATAAAAATGAAAGCTGTCCTTTCTCTCACATCTCCACTAAACGCTAGAATATATATCAAACAAGCCTTGTGGATGTTGTGAGCACGCATTCAGAATGACCACTATTGTTAGAGCTCAGCTACCAGTATGTGCTGGTTGGACTGGGAGGAGAGCCAGTAGGCAACTGATACAATCACATCCCAATTCAGCTGCCTTGTGGGTGGCAGACGTGTCAGACTCGTAACCAAGAAAGACATACATGATGTGTGTGTGTGTTCAAAAGCTGCCAAATGCTTTCAGCAGAGCAGAGAACGTGCGCTGATAAAAATCTAAGATAAAACCAGCGGTCTAATATGGGTGAGAGTTACACTCACTGACCTGGTGTCAGAAACCTCATGCACAATGAGTTGCACAGAGCCTCAGCGCAGGATGGATGTCATGCTGAAATTACAAGCTGAAAATCCCTCTATTTGCCTTACCAAAATACACCCAGACCAATAGAACATGCTCTATCATGAAGACATGACTGTTCAGGCACAGGGCATGAAGGTGAAAAGCGAACGCTTACGAAAAAAGGTACAGCATAAGGAAATGAAGCTCGTCTTAACCTCCGCCATTATAAAACAGAACATTGCATGGCAGCGGGACAGAAAAAACAAAGTCGAAATTGAACAAGTGTAAAATTACACGTATGAGTGACTAAGGCTACCATTTTCAAGTTGCCTCAAAACCCACTTGGCAGGGAGGCTTTTCCCACAGTTCCCTTCACAGCCCATCAGTCAGGCCAGGGAGGAACGCAGCCCTGACTGTCAGGGGTCAACGCTACGCTGTGCACACACTGAATATGAAGCAGCTGCCTGGGATACCCAGAGCCTGGCGTGTCACTGGGTCTGTGTGTGTGTGTGTGTGACTGTGTGTGTGTGTGTGTGTGTGTGTGTGTGTGTGTGTTTGTGTGTGTGTGTGTGTGTGTGTGTGTGTGTGTGTGTGTGTGTGTGTGTGTGTGTGTGTGTGTGTGTGTGTGTGTGTGTGTGTGTGTGTGTGTGTGTGTGTGTGTGTGTGTGTGCGCGTGCGTGCATACGTGCGTGCGTGCGTGTGTATACGTGCATGTGTGTCTTTTTCTAATCTAATATGTGCCTTTAAGTAAATTATCTGGTGGCACATGGTCAAATACCATCATGGAACATTCTCTAACAAAGAAGAGTAGGCTGCGTTTCATAAAAATGCGGAACAGGTTGCAGGTCTTATGGCGAGGATTTGCATTTCACGCGACACCAGTTGATGGGAATGCAAAACGTGGGTATTACCGCTGCCAATATAAATACTTTTCTACAAAATGTAATGGCAACCCCGCATGCAAGGACATGGGAAATTGACTTAGTCCTGCTCACTTTCACGCTTGCCGCCAGTCACTGTTAGCAACTACTCTCCCATAACCATACCTCACTCCTTTTCTCTAACCTGGTCTCAGTTAAGTGTCTTAAGTCTAATTCACACTTCATCAATCACTTAAACCCTATAGCATTCTTATTCCATGGTCGGAAGATTTGCGACACATTGTGAGCTTGCATAGAGATTTGGTGTAGAGGGAAAAAAGAGCAGACCAAGCACAGAGCTGACACAGGACAAGTTAAAGGAGTAGTTCGCCCAAAAAATTACTTATTTTCTATCAATTACACACCCCATGAAGCCTTGAAATCATGGATATGTTTTGTTTTGGGTGCATTTCTAAGACAATCATTTGATGACCGGTGGAGTCTCCGGTAGGTTTCATGGGGTGTGTAATTTATAGAAAATAAATAAGTCATTAAGTTTAACCATCAGAGAACCAGTACAAAGTCATAGGCCAACATGGACAGATCAAGAACAAGAAGGATTGCTTACACCAGCTACGCTGGCTTGAACTCTCTCTATAGCTCAATGGACACAACTCCTCCCCTGAGACGTCTTTCACAATAAGGTGTCGGGCCACCCTTATTGTTCTCCTCCCTTCCCTTGGACAGCATGCTTATTTTGGCTTTTCCGAAGCTTTATCTGATGACACTGCTCACAATAAAAAGCGAGGTGGTGAAAGGGGCCTCTCGCTGACAGCGTGATGGATGCCACAAGTGACAACCTTTTGTTTCAGTAAAATACACTCAACATGCTGGCCTTGCAGAGGCGAAAAGCGGAGGGCAAGGAGAACAAGTTGTTCACTTGTTCCGTGTCGTTGAGCAAACCATGGCAGTGTCGGAACTTGTTGCTTTTCCCCACTTTAGGTTCACTGTAGATCAGGGGCTTGATCTGTGGCTGTGTTAATACAAGCCACCCAGCTCTGTTGAAAATAAGCTATGCAGCAAATAAACTCTGCTGATAGAATACAAACTTAGAACAGGGTTCCAATTACCTCATGTTTTGTCCACCCCTTTGAATGGCTTACTTGGTTCCAAAGTGGCAGTTTATACTCAACGTGCCAAAAATGTCAATAAACCCGCCTTAATCGCCCATCCAATCTGATAAAAGCACCTGCTTAGGGAAACACAACACGCCCCTGCCGTCTATCTGTGCAGCTGCAATGTTTCCTTCCTATTGAACCACTATACAGTCGGAAACACTGGTCAAAATGCAATTACGCACTCAGGCACCCGCACTTGTTTGGTGAAATAACTTCCTGCCCTTTCTTTTCTTTTTGGTGATTTTTTTTCTGGAGATTAAAATCAGTATTCAACATAACATACATGAACGTGGATAAGGGGAATGGATAGGAATTAAATGCTGTTAAATAGCTTCTTACAAGATGTAAATTACATTATTTTAATTTTGTCATGACAAAGCTACTGTACTGTAGGCTACATCATTATTAATATCATTCTCAAAGAGGCGAATGTTTTCAAAACAATGTAAATAATAGGTTCCATGTATAATCTTAAACAAATCCCTTCTGAACTGCACAACAATTAACAAAGGATACATTTATTTTTTAAATCAGAATTGACCCATATATTTGTAGGCCTAATATATATATATATAAGATATTGTGATTTGAGTGTGTTTTTGCTGCAAATGAAAGCTTTTAATGGCAGAATGAAATATGTATATGTATGATAATTACAATTAAAATGATGTAATTTCTGCAGCAATAGTTTCATTGCATTTAAACTTCAAGGTAATTATTGTTATTGATTCAGGTTTTTTATATCTTGGCCACTGGGTGTAGGATAATGCTTGAAAATTAAGGACCATGACTCTCGTTCCCCACCCTTAAATTGAACCCTTAGACTAAAGTTTAGTCTAAACTAGATCAGATTTACTCTCGAATTCACATTAGTTTAATAAAATATAGTCTAGATTTCTTAAAATAAATCCACTTTGACGCACCGCCAAATACAAGAAAATCTGTCCCTGTTAATTGAATTGTAGCTATAGTACATTTTTCATTTACAATAAGAAATATAAAATTCGTGGACTGGAGCAAAAATATATATTACTGTAGAACGTTTTTGCAATGAGGATGATTGCGCGCAAAACTGGGCCTGTTTGTGCGTAATGGCAATATCGACTGCAGAGCATTCATGAAATTAGCTACTTCGACTGTAAAAAAAAGGATCTTCAATTAAATGAATTAATGTAACAACATTAATTCAAATGCACAGTAAAATATGATCAGTAGACATATTTGTAACTCTGAGAGTGGTTTGGTTATTGTGCACTCTCTCGTGTTCAAAATAAATGCCATGTGGAAAATAATATATGTAGGTCTATATTTTAAATATAAATATTGTCTTACCAACACATTCGTTTGACTCTCTGGCCGTCGCTCGCTGCCAGGGTCGGTCATAATGGAAAGGCTTGCACCTGTCGCACTCCGGCCCCGCCGTGTTGTGCTTGCACTCGCACACCAGATTCCCCTCTCGGTCCTTTACGCACTTGGACGCGTGGCCGTTGCACTTGCACCTTCCGCCGACCTGCAGGTCCGACACCGCGTAAAAGTAGGAGTCGCGGGCCAGCTCCGAGTCGTCCTCGTTCTCGTCGCCGAACGTGTGCAGCCGGCTGAACGCCACCTTGATGTCGGTGGCGGTCACCCAGTCCTGGAGGACGGGCGAGTTGTCGAAGTCGTGCGCCGACGGTCTCCCGTCCAGCGTGCTGAAGGCGATGAGGCCACCGGTGAGAGGGTGCATGTCCGTGTGCGAGTCCGTGCAGATGGCCTCCTGCTCGTTCTGCTTGGTGATCGTCGCCTTGTTCGGCCTGTTGTGCATTTTCTTACACTGCGTGGAGTAGAACTGGAATGGGACCCACGACTTCCCGTAGTCCATGGACTTGTATATGGCCATGGATTCGGGCCGCGGCGAGCAGAACTGCAGGCTCACGTACGTGACCTCGAACTTTTTCCCCAGCGACAGCGTGAGCGTGACGTTCTGCGGATACTGCATGTAGTTCTCGGACTGCCAACAGGTGAGGTTGTGCGGGTTGTTGAGGTCCGTCAGGTAAGCGGGCGGGTGACACTTCTTCGGGTCGGCGGCGTCGCACGTGTGGCAGTCCCGCGTCCTCTCCTCGTCCTTCTCGGTCACCACGCAGTACCTGGCGGCGGGGCTGCCGCACGTGCTGGAGACGCGCACGTCCTTACCGAACGCGGAGTTGACGAAGTCGGGGATGCATCGCCGCGCGTTGCCGTTCTCGTCGTAGCACGGGTCCGGCGGCGAGGACTGCGCAGCGAACATGCTCAGCCCGTATCCTCCGAGAGCCACGCTGCTCAGCAAAGAAACTGTCACCAAGGTGACCCAAACTTCCAAAATCCGTATCATTGTAATCCGCGGCGCTCCCGCAGTGACTCTTGCCCTGCTGAAATGTAATTGAGAGGGAGGGGGTGGAAAAGAGAAAAGTCAATTAGGATCGGTATCATTCATTTAAACTATGAGTGATCATAACACCTATAAGAAGACAAATTCAAGGCAAAGTAAGACTCATTATATGGATAACGAAAAGCCAGACGCACGTATATTACGCATGAGACCTATAGGCTAAATAAAGCAGATATTATTATGAGGCAACGAAAGTTCCAGGGGTCACTACCTCGAAATATCTTTTCCAGCTTAAAAGATGTAGCAGGAAGAACTCCTAAATGTTTGGAGGGCAATGTATGCCGTTTACGCACGAAAAACTAGACTGCCAGTTCAGCTTTCCTTCCCCCCTTTGAAATCCAAACATAAACATAAATACGATATGGCAAATGATCAGCTGGCTCTGAGTCTCCTTGTGTGTGTCTTCCTCTCAGTCACACCTCTGTCCACCTCTATCTGTTTCTGTCCCATTCCCTGTCTGGCGCGCTCACTGTTGGAATAGTAAAAGAGCTCCAGCTATCCACAAGAGCTTGAGCTTAGGCTGCGCAGACGCTTGGTGTTAGGAGAGGACAGCGTCATCTGCTGGCAAATTATTGACATTGCGCTTATAAAAAAATGGAAACACCATTTAAATCCTTTAGTTACGAGTCACGACCCTATGCCTATTGCCTAGTATGGTCATTGGTCACGACGCCAAACGCAAAACATTTACACGTTTAAGCTTTTGTCAATGGCTTTAACGTAAGCCTACAGATATTCTACAAATGCCAACACAATTGTGAAAATATAGCGCTATATAATAAACTTTATAAACTTCTACAAAGTACATACCACTTATATAGCAGGTCAGAGTTCAACGTCATTGCTGCGTTGTTGCAGCCAAAAAATACCACTTAAACTATTATTGCCATTGAACAAACAGCACACAATCATTATTGAAATACATCTATAAACAGTTCTGCTCCAAGCAGTTCTGTGAACAAAATTGGCAACAGCTTGCCATGCTTTCGCAATGCGCATGCTGCTAAAGTAGGCTTGCTTGCACATCACCTGTTTGCATCACCTCCTTATCATCACCATCACGGGCGACACCGTGTGGCGTGTGCCTCCCTTCACCTAGGTATATGGGCTATAATGCGTAGACCGTAGGCTAAGCATGGATGCGGACTCGGAGGCGGCAGACACTGGCAGGCCTCCACTTTGAATAAGGAAGCCATATAGCCTAAACATTGTTTATTTAACTCATTAATGCAGCATATAGGCCTACATTTCTATGAGATATATTATTATTTTAATAATGCAGAAGAACATCGGAGTAGCTAGCCTATAGGCTACTCAAGTAAAACCGATTTAATAAAATTAACAAGTTGCAGGTGCCAGCAGTGTGAAGGTCAAGGAGTCCATGTCTGTCATATTATAAGATGCATGCACCTCCCACACACTCAATACAGTGTACTTGCTGGTAGTCCTTTAAAGTCAGCAAGAATCATTCAGTTCCTGTTTTGCTACATAAGCTCACTTGTCTTGGCTTTAAGAGGATCTATTTTTGCGGAGCGGAGGATGTGGTCGTTTGTTCACCCTTCACGTGTGAGTTTCAGTCAGCTGGGCTGCAGCTCATGTAGCTAATAAATATGCCTTCTAATATAGCCTACAATAATGCCACAGGACCCAGCTAAGAATTACAGGTAAGAATTACATTAAAATATTTATGCTTCGCTCTGTGCCAAGTGTGTGTGTGTGTGTGTGTGTGTGTGTGTGTGTGTGTGTGTGTGTGTGCTTGCGTGCTGCCCTAGATCAGCCTAAAGGGTCAGTTTGTGCATCACTTCTCTGTTTTGCAATCGTCAGTTAGTCACAAGGATTTCTAGGAACTGATGTATTTTTTTTGTCACACAGTTCCGGTTGTGTGATGTGCCTGTTTAAAATGAACATGCTCAATAAAAGGTTTTACATCCCTTCAGGCTTTCATAACATAACATGTATATCAGCCTAATGATTGATTGATTGATTGATTGATTGATTGATTGATTGATTGATTGATTGATTGATTGATTTTATTTTATTGATTGAACATTTTATTCACAGTTTTATTTGTAGAATGGGTACAGTTCCATATACTGTCAGTCACTATCAAACTGGTACAGTAAAAATACCAATTTAGCTGAGGGGTAGAGTTCCCAAAATGCATCTAGCCTACATTAAATCGGATTACCTCTACTTTATTGAAAGTCACAAAATATCTGAACTAGTGATAGAAGTTAATTGTAGTGGTGTCACAGCCTGCTTGGCTGACCTGCTGTTTTCCTTAAGCACTAACTGTGTTTTCAATGTTATTCCTGTTTCTCCACCTTTTATTTCACCTCCTTTGTAAACAGCTTAATACTTCATCTTATTCTTGTAAAACAACAGAGACCAGATTGTGTCATTCTGTCTGCAGGATAGGCCGACAACATGGGTACAATAGTGAGACACCTGTTTCCTCAGCAGACAATTGCTCTTATGTTCGGTTAAGTTTGGTCGATGTGGGTATAGCCTACATGGAAGTGTACTCCTTTATAGAACTCCTTGTCAAGGTCATTGCATACCTTGAGCCTAACCACTGCAAGCCAGCAAGCAGTGTTTTGCCTGTGATGGATTTTGCTTGTATTTGAAATACTGTAAGCCCTTTGAGAAAATTCTAAGAATTGTATATTATTTTACTGTATCTTTCCCAGAATGTCAAAGGAAAGATATGATATGAGAACAAAATTAAAATTGGAAAACATATTTTGTTCAATGCTGCAGCCAGGCAATACATTGCACGATTCCTCTTTTAATCTTTATTATTGAGTTTCAACTTGATTTGACAACTTGTCTTTCATCATGTATGTATTGTGAAAGGCATTTCTTGTTTCTTATTGATAAAGAAAGGAAGGAGGACATCCGCACACCGTTTTAAAAGCTCTCACAATAATTGATTAATAACAGAGCGGAATAAGCAACCATCTCTTTGTACCATCTACACCAAATATCTTTTCCAAAAATAGCTCATCTACAATCTCACAAAACATCATGTTGTGTGCTTTCTTTATCGAATGTTCACCAATATGGACACTAGGGAAACAGAACTGCAAAGAACAGATTCCCATCTTTCATTTGTCCTCCAAATGTCCAAAACAAATGAGTGACTATGAGTCATGTCTGATTCATTGTTGAGTCACTGCAGGACAGTTGAGAGAAGACCTTAAACACTAGTTAAAACCAGCATTTCACAGTCAGTCAGTCAGTCAGTCAGTCATTTAAATGTGCTTTAATATAATAAATATTAATTTTAAAGTCCTCAGTGTTAATTTATTCAATTGTAACTCTGAAAGTGCACAAATGTAACCAATGGGATCCTTGCGGGTCCATTTGGTTACATTTGTACACTCAAGAGTTAAATTACACTGAGGATTTTGAATGGTAGCCATGTCAACCTACTGTATAACAACAGCACAATTTGTTTTAGTGTCATCCACTACCTTTTTACTCTGGGACAGTGGTTTCCTGTTTGGGCCAGTTTCCCATTCATGTTTAACTGGTCTCTGTGACAGGGCCGCCTCTGGTCCACAGCTGTTCACAATGACAGCTTCCTTTCTGTGCTCATAAACACATCTTGTTGGCTAAATATACTGTAGGGAACACTGTGCCACCGGTAGTCTCTTTCTCCTCCAGAGGGACCTGATTCAATTCCGTCCCAGGGGACATGTGCTCCTTCAGAATCTCACATTTGTTGCGAGGAATTACAATAAGCAGTAGCCAGGAAGGCATGAGTACCGTTCTCAAAAGTTCCCCCCCTCTTAAATACATAATACGTTTTTAATAGCCACCACTGCAACAGCCGTTTCCTTGTTTGTTCATGTTGTTGTGTGTGGTCACCCGGTTACACATTTGAGCAACATCCAGTGTAGTTTTGTTACGTGCTGATAAAGACTAGCATTTAACAGAATTCACTGATTCAGTTCACTTCAGCATAGGGAATCAAACTTCTACCGCTCTCCTAAAGGGGAATCCCACCAAGCAAGGGAGATTTACACACTGTTGAAACGATCTCAGAATTTTAAGTGGGACTCAGTTCTTGGTGTCTTCAGTTTATTTATTGTTCTTTGTGTTCTGCTGATTACAGCACATAACACAACAACATCTGACTACCCAGTACTACTGTTTTCTGGGACACAGATTCCTAACTGTCTGCTCTTCATGAACATCCCACCTCTGAATCATATCAAATCATTGTCATACATGAGCATTTTTAAGAATGAAAAAAGGGGAAGTTGTGACTGTTTTTGTTTTTTCAACCAACTCATCTCCTCAACCAGCCAATGACTCACTGGTTTGGTAGGAAGTGGCAGACTATACTCTTTCCCCTGGCATCCTTGCTATGGGCATTTGTGTTTGTTTCTCTAGTGGCATAAACGTGGCATAAAGTCTATTTTTTCTAGAAAAAAAAACATCAGAAGAGGAGATATACATTTTATCTAGGATTTGGGACCCTGTTGGCTCTTTTGTAAAGTGTGGGTTGCATGTGATACTTCTGTAGATGATCTGAGATGGAGAGGAGCTCGTGCACAGAAGATCGTATCCAGCATGCTCTTGATCGCTGCCTCTTTGGTCTGGGTTGTGACACTCCTGACGAACAGTTCTTTAACGGTAGGTCTCACCTCTGAGCTCACACAGCCTTACAGATGTCTACAGGAACAATATTCAAGAACAAGAAAGCTTCATATTGCTATACAGTGAGCAGGTGTTATACATGATTAAACCCACACATACATGTAAATTGGTGCAAAAGGAGGAGAGGACACTGGGGCAGCACGGACATTTTAAGCCTTTTATTTAGGTGCTAGTATACAAACGACTAACGTTTCGACCTAAAAGGTCTTCATCAGAGTCAGAGTCATGACTTTTTAGGTCGAAACGTTAGTCGTTAAAATGTCTGTGCTGCTCCAGTGTCCTCTCCTCCTTTTGCATCAAGTGTCCTTGTTCCTGTGAAGCACCGGACCAGCCGTTTTAGGCTTGAGGCGCGTCGGTAGACTCCTTTTGTTCACATGTAAATTGGTATTTGAATGGACAGAGAGTGTTGCAAGTTTGGGAGTTTTACATATTTTGCAGATATTAGTGTACATAGCTGTTGCCATTGTGCTTCTGAATATTATGACTAAACCAATGCTCACTCATGTAACGGTGTTATTCACTTCCATAGTTATGTAACTATTTGGAAACATTGAATCCCTAATTGCGTCTTGTGACAAGAGCTAAATGGGAATTGAGAGTAGTGACACAGACTGTGGGATGGACAGAGGGCATATAGGGTGGAAAAAAGGAATAAGTCACTCTTGCAATACTGAGAAATAACAAAGGAAGCTTAGCTACAGCCCGAGAGAATAGAATAATCTTTCTCTTCAACACTTTTGCTTTGATTATATACAGTATGCTTTATAGATGATATACTTTAGACTTTGTCAGAGCTAAATGTTGTGGATGTCTCCAAAATGAAACGAATGAGAAGTATAGAAGAGGTTGTGTGTATTTTGCCCACATGACGTGCTTCTGTCACTCTGTTTAGCTGGCCTGTGTTTAAACCGCTGGTGTTTGGAGGAACTGGTCAAGAGAGATGCCTACAACTTCCTCATCCTTCTACAGCAAATTCTGAGGAAAACAAGAGAGGTGAAGGCCTCAAAGCCCTTTTCGTATTACACACATGATTCATTAGTAGTAATACAAAGAATCAAAGATAAAAATTTCACCACCTACAGCAACTCCTTTTATCTCCTTCCTTGTTATCTCCTTCCTGAGATAACGTGCTTTTGCGCTTTGTGGTTTTCTGATAAATGGATGTTTCAAAATGACATCCAGGTCACCTTCACGTGTACAGCTGATGATAGGTTGCCACTCTATCTCACCCCAAACATCAGTGCGATAATCTTTTGCTGGTTCTGCACCCTGCCGCTATTTTCGAAATTTGAAAGATTACAAAATGTTTGGAAAATAATGGCATGACCAAAATAGGGATGCCAGGTTGAAAGTGATAAAACTGGCACAATAATGTCATGAATTGAATTTGAATTGAAATATAAAGGGCTGTCCGAGTTAAGTAATTTAATCGAGATTAACTCATCATTATGTTAATCGTGATTCATTCTTTTAATCGCAATTAATCGCATATTAATTTATTTTAGCCATTTGGCCTACCCATATTTTAGGATGCAACATGTGGGTCCCCAAATTGTCAGTGTATACAGGGTATGCACATTTCTAAAGTGACAATTTAAGGACTTTTAATTATTTTATTAAACATAAAAATGTCATTGTGTCAAAAGTAATCAACAAACTATACTTAAAAATTGTCAAACATTGGCTACAATAGCCTCTGCCCAATTTAGTTTTGTTTTATGTCCATCCTTTAGTATTGATTTAACACAACACAGTACTCATATGCTTATACCCATCTGCTGCAGCCTGTTATTATAGTACCATTATGGTTTCTTGTGAGTTTTTAATTGATTTCCAATGAAAAATCACATACTTTCACATTAAGCCAGCATATTTTTACACTCCCATGTTAGGAATATAAAAGTCTTGAAAGATATCCCTCTAAGCCTACATTGTGAACAGATAAAAACTGATGACCTATTTGAGATGAATCGTGCGGAGCACTCTGAGCCCCCCACCACACGTATAAAAGGTGCTTTTTGGCCAAAAAGGGATTATTTTTCCACCGGGAAAAAAATACTTTGAATTACTCCACTGCGCCCTCTACCGATAATGCCATCGAGAATATTTTTCCTCCTGGCCAAAAAGTACCTTTTATACGTGTGGTGGGGGGCTCAGAGTGCTTCCACTAAGGCTTTCTAATGACACAACCCGCCTTTGTATTGGTGAGAAGCAAAAACGTTATTTTTATTTACGCTAAAGACGAGAGGTTGGTCTGCATTTATGCGATCCCCGGAAGTCATTGGTATAGCTCTAAATGCAACGGCATTGCAATGGCATTAGAGCTATATGGACCAGATGAGCTAATCTAAACTAATCTAATGTAATCATGTCTTTGGGGCAATCAACTGATCATTCATTCATGAAAATCTGCCCGCCTGTACTGGAGTCATGTAGTTGACACTGACATACAGACTCACACATGCTGCGGGCAGGGTAATCAGTGGCGTGCACAGACATTTAGAGGGGCAGGTGCTCAAGTTAAAAAAGGGCACCTTGTGCAGCGCGTGGAACCGGCCGGTTGCCTTAATCCATTTTGGGCGGGAACCCCTTTTGGTGTTAGCATTATGTTATGCTTTAGCTATTTTTGAAAAATCAAAAGGGCACATTGCCAAAAGGGCAGGGGGTGCTCTAGCACCCCCTAGTGTCTATCTGTGCACGCCACTGAGGGTAATGATGTGTCTCAGTGGTGTAACCACACCTCCCTCTGTTCTACAGGTACTGGAGCAGTGTGAATATGAGAAAGTGGTTCCGCTCACCCTCTTGTTCTCTTCAACTCTTATGCAAGTGAGTGTTTGTGTTTGTCTGATAATTACACCTACACCTACTATCAGTTACCGCACCCAAGCCATGGTACTCATACACTGAGTTGATGGTGCCCCGGATGGAACCTATGACCTTGTGGTCCAAAGGTGAGGGCTTTAGCAACTGAGCTACCCAGTCAAACAAAGCCCACTATTCATCACTTACTGAATCACTATGTGGAAAATATCTGTGTTGTTATTTTACTTTCATGCCGAGATTAATTTGGTTTGTCAACCTCCTCTCAAGTTGTGGGATTTGGTCGGAAAATCATTTTGGAAGCAATTTAAGCAAACTCTGTGTCCACTTCCAGGCTCCTTACCTGAGTCCAGACTGTGGGCTTCTGCAGGAAGCCTACCTGTTGTTCCACAACTTCCTGTCCTGGCCTGTACCTTACTGCTCTGCTGCTAAACGCCTCCTCGTCATCATTAGCCAGGAGCTCAGAGCACCAGGTAACGCTGTGATGATGACTAATGGCCCTGTCTGTCTGTTGAGAGATGTCCTTTATTGCTTAGAAGTATTCCAGTGGTGTAAGTACATTTACTCAAGTTTTTAAAAAAAGTATTTCCAATTTCAGGACTTTTACTTTTACTCCACTACATCTCAGAGGAAAATATTATACTTTTGCTCCACTACAAGTATTTGAAAACTTTAGTTACTAGTTACTTTGTAGATTTTGATTATTATTACAAAACATATTATTAACCACTTCAGCACTTTATATACTTCAGATCTCAAAGAAGATCTACAAGATCTACTTGCTCACAATGCATCATGATGTGACACGATGTGATTATGAATTTTGCATAATGAGTACTTTTACTTTTGGTACTTTACATATACAGTACTGTATTTTGATGCCAATACTTTTGTACTTTCACTCAAGTAAATCTATACATTGCAGTAGTACTTTTACTTAAATGAGTTACTTATGTGAGTACTTTTTCCACAACTGCCCTATTCTGGGACAAACAGTTGGTGAAAATACAATATTTTTTGTGTGTGCAATTTTTTGGCAAAGCTTACCACACAGAGGCACTGTTCACTAGTACTGTAGAATCAACTTTGGTTGGAATGAATGGGCCAGTGAATATTCTCATTGTCACATTCTCTGTTTTCGTTCTAGGTATCTCCTTTCTGAGGCTGGTGAGGGAGGAGCAGGGTTTAGCCACTGACAAAATTATGTAAGTAATAATAATAACTTGAATTTATATAGCGCCTTTCAAGAAACACAAGGACGCTTTACAAAACAGAAAAACAGAAAACAAAACAAAGTCACTTCAGCCCTTGATTAAAGTTCTAACCACATGACATCTGGGCATGCCATATTATGGCAAAAGTACCTCTCCTTACTGGCCTACCGGTATGCGCAATTGATCCAGAATGCCGCAGCTTGCTTGGTCTTCAACCAGCCAAAATTCTCACGTCTCCCCCGTTGCTCCCTCCATTGGCTCCCGTTTGCTGACCGCACAGAGTACAAAACGCTGATGCTGGCCTTTAAAGCAACCAAAGGTATGGCACCCCGCCACCCCCATATCTTCAAAGTCTGATCGGACCCTACAAACCCTCCCACGTGCTTAGTGAACATTCACTAAAATGCTGCAACAATGCTCCACACGTCCCAAACTCTTCTCCCTTCTGGCGCCAAAACTATCAGAACTGCAGACTCACTCCCAATCTTCCACCGTAGTCTGAAAACTCACCTCTTCAAACTCCATCTTAGCCCGTAGCGTTTGCCGTAGCACTTGCCCTAGCCTCGATGTACTTGCAGGCGTATGCAAAGGCTCAACTTATGTAACTTAGATAGCATTTTAAGTAGACATAGCACTCCATCCATCCATCCATCTTCAACCGCTTATCCGTAGTTGGGTCGCGGGGGCAACAGCTCCACCAGAGAGCTCCAGACATTCCTCTCCAGAGCAACATTAGTAACTTCCTCCTGGGGGGTCCCAAGGCATTCCAAGGCCAGTGAGTCGATGTAATCAGGCGAAGAAGCAGCGGCTCTACTCCGAGTCTCCCTCGCGTGACTGAACTTCTCACCCTATCTCTAAGGGAGATGCCAGCCACCCGCCGGAGAAAACTAATTTCGACCGCTTGTATTCGTGACCTTATTCTTTCGGTCATGACCCACACTTCATGACCATAGATGAGAGTACGAACGAAGATTCCACTGTTAGATGTATGTTAGGTTGCATGTTAGGTTCTTGATGACTATTTTTATGTATTTGATGTATTACCACGTGTTAACTGTGTTATACTGTAAATCACTCTGGATTAAGAGTGTCTGCTAAATGCCTAAATTGTAAAATTGTAATTGTAAATAGTAAAAATACAAGATTTACAAGCTTGTGAGCTTTTAGATTGACTATTTTTGTTGAAGATTTGGTGTAGACACAATATCTCCCTTTACACAGTATTTGTCTATTCCAGAACGGTGTTGCTTTTGAGTCCAGATGAAGACGTTCCCCCAGAGTTCAGGTCAGTTTCTGAGCAGCTCAGCAGGATGAGTCACTCCCAGAAAGACATCACCGTCAGCCTGATCAAACATGCCTTCCAGGCTGTGCTTGGTCCAAAGCACCCCCTCCACACACTCCACAGCACACTGCAGGTGGGTGGACTCCCATACCACTATATAGGCTACATCATTAGAAGTATCAGAAACACTTTTGAACCACACCACACACCATGCACCTCAGATCATTGTTTTTAAATCTAATCTAATCACATTCATTTCTAAAGCATTTATAACTGGCTTTTTTTCTTGACTCGTACGTTGAATGTGATCAACACATTTTGTTTTATTACAGTATTGTACATTTTATTATTCCTAATTTATTATTTATGTGTTATTACATAATTTTATATTATTTAACATTGATCAGAAACAGAGATTCCTATAAATTGTACATCTTGCAGTCTAAAAGCAGTGAGGAGTTGGAGCAGCTTCTCTCAGCCATAACAGACGCCCTGGAGTCAGCCGCATCGACAGCAGACCCGGACACAACCAGGGACAGTCTGTTGCACAGCATGGACAGGCTCATAGAGGGCCTGGGAGACCCGTCTACTAGCGATGGCAGCTCACATCCTGGTAGGAGAGAGAGGAAACAGGCTGAAATATGCAAACTGCTGTACTGGAAACACTAATTGCTCCTTGTGGGATTAATAAAGTTGTATGAATTTCAGGACCCACTTCAAATTGCAGTGCTTTGTGAATGACATTATCGACTTCTTCTCATTAGGCGATGTTGAGACTTTAGCGCTGCCCTTTGCTAGATGCCACGTGTTGTCCTGGGGTAAAGACAACTTTGGTAATTACCTCCTAATTTACTTTGAAATGTTTTTTTTGTTCCTCTAGACCCATATTTTCTTTTTATTTCCCCTCATTCTGTTCTGTATCCTGTTGTCATCCTGTGCCGTGTCCTGATGTCTAACTCCATCTGTCCACGTTCATCCAGATGATCTGAGTGACATCCTCGGCATTGATGAGCTGCAAGACTGTTTCCAGCTGGACGAGGATGACCACAACAAGCCGAAGAAAGACCAGGAAGTAATAATAACAATAACCTTTCATGAGCCAATGTAGTGAGGTTACAACAGATGGAGTAATTATTATGTTCTCTAGTCTCATCTTAGTTTTAGTTAAAACTCTGGCTGCCGCATTTTGGCAGGCCAGAAGAAAGCGCATTGCACTGGCCCAACTGCAATGCAGTGGCCCAACGTTTTTGCATCGTCCAAGACACATTTGCGCTCTAATTGCGCAATGTTTCTAAGACAAAAGAAGGAAATCTTGGTAGCATGATTAACGTGTTTTAAAATTAAATTCAGAATCAGTAGTGTTACTTTCTACAGTCAGGTTACCAAGTCTATTCATTATTGATTCTCTCTGCTCACTAGAACCAATTTTGAGAACTTCTGTGTTCTTATCCTCATTTAGCTCGAGAAAGTTCTCACTCATCCAGCATTTGATGATGGACAGAAAGGTCAACAATGGGTCAAGAACACTGGGGTCGCCTGGAGCGAAAACCATGAGGATGACCACAACGAGCTGAACAACGATGAGGAAGCCGAGGAGAGGAAGGTGGAGGACGAACTCTCAAAACTCCGCATCTCCACCGCATCCTCTAGAGACTCCACAATCTCTAGAGACTCCCTGTTCTCCAGAGACTCCATGCTTTCCAACTACTCTCTGTCGTCCAGCTGGTCTGTGCCGTCCCTGCGACAGTCCGAGTCCTCAGGCGTGGACAGTGACTTCGGGGACGACGCCGAGGAGCTGTCGGACGGCATACAGCACCGCAGGAAGCCCAAGAAGAAGTCGCGGTCGCTGCTGAGCACGGATCGCTTCTCGCAGCTGTTCAAGTACCACCGCAGCCCCGCCATCTGCCGCCGCGCCGTGAGCATGGGCTTCGGGGATGCCGGCACGGTGGGGACCGAGTGCAATCGCTCCATGTCCCTGCCGAGAAACATGTGCGCCCCAAGCAGATCCTCCACGCCCTCCCCTCCGGCCGATTGCCTCTCTCCCCAGAAGCATGTGTGTGTTCGCAAGAGGCCCTTCCTGAGCTGTGATGAGCTGGCGGGAGGTGTGGTAGAGGAGGTCACCACCCTGGTCAGAGTGGTGGTGTTCGGGGGCAACAGGGAGGCTGGCAGGCTGGCCAGGGCATACAGTGACCTTCAGCAGAAGGAGCGTAGGTGTCCTCGACTAACCA
>NC_136795.1:13841737-13956737 GCF_951216825.1 Electrona antarctica | reverse complement strand
ACATGGCACTGTTATTGGGACTGGGAGCAATAGAACAGTGACGCTCAATTTCTTTTTTAATATTAAGGACTTGTTTGATATGCATTAGGGCCACAGACAATTTTCCAGAAGGAGCGAGTGCATTCCCTGGCAGCGGCGATCAGACGCTGCGTTGCTGGAGGGAGGAGCGGAAACTGCCGGCGAAGGGGGGCGACTATGATCGACACTCCACTCCCGATCCGTGCCACGGCAGTGTCGGGTCCGTCTGGCGACACCCGGTCCAGACGCGGCAACTGCCGATAACATCCACAGCATTGTACTGTGGCTCCCGACGTTGCCGGTAAGACACATGCGTAGCTGGTTAAAACTCTCCCGTGGCTCCCGACATGTGCTCAATGTTTATTTAACTCTGAGACTACACTCTGAGTTGAATATCATTTTTGCAAGAGCATGGCATGGTCTCTAGGGGTTGCTAGTCGGGCTTTTAGAGTAAAAGTTTTATTTGTTTTTGTCTGGAAAACCAGAGAAAATAAAAGAAAACAAACACATATGTGCTAGGGGTTAATGGCCACCCCCCAGTGATCAAATGTAGGGTTATACTGTAAATCAAATTAGGTATACAAGATGATGAATCAAGCCTTGGTTCTCCCAAAGTCGAAGTTTTCTGTTATCAATACGGGTTCAGTACCACCACACCTTTCCCTGATTTCTGAATCCATGCACAACCTTTACCTAGTACCATAGAAACCATGGCAAGGACTATGAATGATAATCCACCTTATGAAAAATATTTTACAAATAAGAAATGGGGTGAAAGAGTTGCCCCCTGAGCAGATGTATCTTAAACTCTGGCCAACATTTCAGTAAGTCGAGTTTTGATGTCTGTTTAAAATAAAACAGGTTAACATAATTATTTACAGGATAGTGCGTATTTTACTACGCGAACACTGTATATTACAAGGCTATCATTTGAGGTATTCACTGTACAGTAGGTGTTTTTTGGTAGTCATGTTGTCATTGTACCCATTACCTCAGGCTCTAACTCTAATAGACATTTCACTCAGGAATATGATGCCATATACTGTGACACTGCTGATTTGCTTACATTCTGAGAGTTGCTACCTGCATAGGAAGATGTAATATTTATTTTGTAAAAACAAATAATAGTTTTGAGAGCTATAGTGTTAAAATAAATTGTACAGTGTATTTCATTTTTAGTTGTGACAACTAAAACAGTTGCAATAAAGAAATTAACATTTCAATCAACGTGTATGTAATTACCTTTAACTGTCACTGGTCGGACAAAATACGAATGGCTTTGAACGTGCTCTCATGAAGCACTGACGTACAGTATTTTCGGAACCCCAGCACAATAAAACGTATCTAGTCAGGATAATACCTAGATGCGTTGCTTTTGGCTTTGTACATGCTGACATACAAGTCAAGTATGTTTGTCAAGTGTTTTTGCCTTTACCTTTCAATTGTTTTGTAATAAAATAAGAAGCAGAGCTAAAGACACTATACAAAGTTACGGTAGTTTTATTGTGCTGTTCCACTGAGCTTGTAATTATGATCAGCACTTGTAAAACGTCCTAAACCTTGTTATAAGTTGTTTTATAATATATAAACGTACAATTTTCAAGTATTATGAAGCCATTAAGTGCATTGAAGTGCATTATATTATAGACCCGGCCTTTAAATTAAGTGTCTGTTCAATTTGTGTTGTGAGATTGATGAGTTGTCTACTCATAAATTACTTCTCACACTACAGCATAACATTTAGCAAAAATGTGTTGTTGCACAGCCTTCTTATTAGAAGAGTCTTCAGCCGTGCATGTGTGCAGATTAGTTTTTCTTTGTGACAAAACAATGAATAAGCAGAGCTGGTCAATACTATAATAATAACTTCCCCAAATGCATAACCTCTGCACCAACATCTCTGCATCTATAATCAAACAGTGAAACGTCTTCATGCAAGGAGCTTGTTTTGTTGTATAGATAATACAAGCAATAATTATGGTATAGCTTTGTGTCTAGTGACACAGATAAAAAGACCTTGCTCTTGTTGTCAACCAGAAGGATTTAAAATATTTAACTCCTCCTTTTTCTGAGGGACAAACAGCCAACGCGTTTTCACTGTCATGGTTTGAGGCATGAGTTCATAGAATAATATTTCAGTTATCACGTCTTTTGAGGATTTTGAAGAGGAAGTTAGAGTGGACCCAATGGGTCGGTAGTAGGTACTAGTGGTGCATGCATGCGGTAGGGTATTTGCTTTTACCGCCTCCGATTATAAACAAGAAAAACAAGAAAAGAAAACACAGCTGCACCCACTGTATAACAGCAGTCTAGCCTGCCACAGAGAAACATGTTTGTTAGGTTAATAGTAGTCTCTCGAGACAGACTATACATTAAGGGCACATAAACCTACAGGTAAACTGTCACCAAATGTCTGTTGCTAGGAATGCTGAGGTGGAGTCTTCATAAAAAGGTGGAGACTCATCCATCCATCAATGTATCGGAGTTTCGTTAAAGCAGCAGCATTATTGTCTTAGGAATGGAAAAAAAATAATTTCAAAGAATAAATTAAATGTATTTGTTAACTGCACAGCTGAATAGGATGGGGCAGGTCTACGCTCCAGTATTTTAACATCAGTTATTATGGTGGTAATTGGAGGTCAAAATACTTTCTGAGGTGGTACTAGCACATTTGGTTCAGTTCAATTGTTCAGTTTGGCTTGGTTTGGCTTTCACAGCCCACATGTCATATTTATTGGAATCTATACAGTATATCTCTGCTGTTGGGCAGAAACAAACTATGTCCATGTTTTAAGAAAATTGACATGACATGACAGTCAGACGGAAAAAAAGACGGGGAAAAAAAACCATCAACTTTTGGTTGGGAGTTGGGAGGTTTAGATAGAACTACTAATATGTTGCAGCAGATCTACAAGCTCACATCGCACTACTGTTTTGCAGCATGTATAAAATAGGGCTGATATCATTAACCAATCAGTTTGTTGACAAAAAAACAGCTCAGCGATTCTTTAATCTGACAAATACATAGATTAATCGCTTAGAAAGTCATGGATAATTGCAGCTCTACATCCATCACAGCTTAGCCTTTCATCATAGCACATTGATGCTGAACATGGTCTCAGAAGTCAGGCAACAAATACCAACATAGCCTATACCATGTTACCAGTGGAAAGGTTTTTCTCCAGTGTGGACACATTTGTGTATCTTCAGGTCACCTGACTGACTGAAACTCTTGTCTCAACGGTTACAGTGGAAAGGGTTTTCCCCAGTGTGGACACGCTGGTCTATTCAGCACACTTGAACAACTGAAACTCTCTTTTTTTCCAGTGTAGACACACTGGTGTTCTTTCAGTTCAGATGACCAGTGTGGACATGACAGTGTTTCTTCAGGTCACCTGACTGACTGAAACTCTTGTCACAACGTTTACATCTGAAAGGTTTTTCCCCAGTGTGGATAGACTGGTGTCTGTTCAGTGGACCTGACTGACTGAAACTCTTGTCACAATATTTACAGTGGAAAGGTTTTTTATGGAGTCAGAACAGTCTCAAAAGTCTCACAGTAGATATTACAGATTTGTAACTCACAAGTTCAGATTTGCAACTCACGTGAGTGAACTGACAGGTTCGCATTTGTGTTTTGTATCCACATGTTCAGATTTGTGTTTTGTATCTGTATTTTGCATCTGTGTTTTGTATCCGTGTTTCGCATCTGTGTTTTGTATTTGTGTTTCGCATCTGTGTTTGAAACACAAATGCAAAAAACAGATGTGAAACACGGATACAAAACACAGATGCAAATTACAGATACAAAACACAAATACAAAACACAGACACGAAACACGGATACAAAACACAAATCTGAACTTGTGGATACAAAAGACAAATGTGAACCTGTGAGTTCACTCACGTGAGTTGCAAATCTGAGCTTGTGAGTTACAAATCTGTGAGACCTTTGAGACTACTTTTGAGACTCTTCTGACGTTGGGCGTTAACGAACGTCCTCATTGGCTGAGGGAATCTGTCAATCATTCTGATTGACAGATTCCTCGGCCAATCAGATCGGTCCGCCTTCAGCCAATCCTATGGCTCTAATGCCCTGGGGGCACGCCGGTCCATAGCTCTAATGCCCTATGGCGGGGGGCACGCTGGTCCATAGCTCTAACGCCCTATGGCTGGTCCATTAGAGCTATGGACCAGCGTGCCCCCCGGGCGTTAGAGCTATGGACCAGCGTGCCCCCCACCATAGGGCGTTAGAGCTATGGACCAGCGTGCCCCCCACCATAGGGCGTTAGAGCTATGGACCAGCGTGCCCCCCCGGGCGTTAGAGCTATGGACCAGCGTGCCCCCCACCATAGGGCGTTAGAGCTATGGACCAGCGTGCCCCCGCCATAGGGCATTAGAGCTATGGACCAGCGTGCCCCCCAGGCATTAGAGCTATGGACCAGCATGCCCCCGCCATAGGGCGTTAGAGCTATGGACCAGCGTGCCCCCCAGGCGTTAGAGCTATGGACCAGCGTGCCCCCCGCCATAGGGCATTAGAGCTATGGACCAGCGTGCCCCCGCCATAGGGCATTAGAGCTAAGGAACAGCGTGCCCCCGCCATTGGGCGTTAGGGCTATGGACCAGCGTGCCCCCCACCATAGGGCATTAGAGCTATGGACCAGCGTGCCCCCCGCCATAGGGCATTAGAGCTATGGTCCAGCGTGCCCCCCGGGCATTAGAGCTATGGACCAGCGTGCCCCCCACCATAGGGCATTAGAGCTATGGACCAGCGTGCCCCCAGGGCATTAGAGCCATAGGATTGGCTGAAGGCGGACCGATCTGATTGGCCGAGGAATCTGTCAATCAGAATGATTGACAGATTCCCTCAGCCAATGAGGACGTTCGTTAACGCCAAACGTCAGAAGAGTCTCAAAAGTAGTCTCAAAGGTCTCACAGATTTGTAACTCACAAGCTCAGATTTGCAACTCACGTGAGTGAACTCACAGGTTCACATTTGTCTTTTGTATCCACAAGTTCAGATTTGTGTTTTGTATCCGTGTTTCGCGTCTGTGTTTTGTATTTGTGTTTTGTATTTGTGTTTTGTATCTGTAATTTGCATCTGTGTTTTGTATCCGTGTTTCACATCTGTTTTTTGCATTTGTGTTTCAAACACCGATGCGAAACACGGATACAAAACACAGATGCAAATTACAGATACAAAACGCAAATACAAAACACAGATGTGAAACACGGATACAAAACACAGATTCGAATTACAGATACAAAACACAAATACAAAACACAGATGCGAAACACGGATACAAAACACAGATGCAAAATACAGATACAAAACACAAATCTGAACCAGGATACAAAACACAAATGCGAACCTGTGAGTTACAAATCTGTAATATCTACTGTGAGACTTTTGAGACTGTTCTGAATCCATAGATTTTCCCCAGTGTGGACAAGCTGGTGCCTATTCAGCACACTTGACTCACTGAAACTCTTGTCACAATGTTTACATTTGAAAGGTTTTTCTCCAGTGTGGACACTCAGGTGTTTTTTCAGGTCACATGACCGACCAAAACTCTTGTCACAATGTTTACAGTGGAAAGGTTTTTCTCCAGTGTGGATAGTACGCTGGTGTAGCTTCAGGTTAGCTGACTGGCTGAAACTCTTGTCGCAATGCTTACACTGGAAAGGTTTTTCTCCAGTGTGGACAAGCTCGTGTTTTCTCAGGTTAGCTGACTGACTGAAACTCTTGTCACAATGCTTACACTGGAAAGGTTTTTCTCCAGTGTGGACACGCTCGTGTTTTCTCAGGTTAGCTGACTGACTGAAACTCTTGTCACAATGTTTACATTTGAAAGGTTTTTCTCCAGTGTGGACACTCAGGTGTTTTTTCAGGTGTTTTTTCAGGTCACATGACCGACCAAAACTCTTGTCACAATGTTTACAGTGGAAAGGTTTTTCTCCAGTGTGGATAGTACGCTGGTGTAGCTTCAGGTTAGCTGACTGGCTGAAACTCTTGTCGCAATGCTTACACTGGAAAGGTTTTTCTCCAGTGTGGACACGCTCGTGTTTTCTCAGGTTAGCTGACTGACTGAAACTCTTGTCACAATGTTTACATTGAAAAGGTTTGTCTCCAGTGTGAACAAGCTGGTGTCTCTTGAGACAAGATGAACGGTTGAAACTCTTGTCACAATGTTTACACTGAAAAGGGTTTTCTCCAGTGTGGACACCTCCATGTGTCTGCCCCCAATCATCACTGTGTTCAGTTAATTCAGTGTCAGATTCAAGTTCAACTTCAACTTCAGAGCAGTGTGAAGTGACGTCTTCATCAACTTCACTTTTCACTGCTAGTAATGTCAACATTGACCCATTAGGCCCCTCTGGTATTTGAAGTAGCTCCTCCTGTTCATTTTTAATGTGTGGAGGCTCTGGTTCCTCCTGGAGGAGACCGAGGCTCCTCTCCTGTTCAGCAGTAACCTCCTCTTTACACACAACCACCTGCAGGATGGCTAGGAGCAGAAAAATAACATGTTAGTCAATACTGGATGATCTTTCTGGCTTTAATGTAGCTCTGGTCCATACGCGCGTTATATGGTACTTTCAACTTCTTGTACACACATTAAAGACAGCACTGCCTGGCACAGCCTGTCGACTGCTGCAAAAATAAAAAAGGACACTTTCACTACTCACCAATACAAATTTGTGGAGTTGAAAGTCTACCTTCCATAGTGGATGCACTCTCTGAGCCCCTCACCACACGTATAAAACACACTTTTTGTCCAGAAAAGGAAATATATATTTTATAAAAGAAATATGTTTTAGTTACTCCATTGCGCCATTACAGATCTTGTCAATAGAAAATCCCATTGACCAGATTTTTCCTTCTGGTGAATTATTCTTTTCTGGCCAAAAGGTGCATTTTATGTGTGGTGATGAGAGTGATCAGAGTGCGTCCACTAGGGAAAGTAGGCTTTCAACTCCACAAAACTGAGTAGCGAAAGTGTTCTTTTTAGTGCAGCCTTTCATGCGTGCGTCGAAAGTTCCATAGCGTTAAGGATGTCCTTTTAACGCTATGGACCAGAGCAAGCTTTAATGGCTGGAGGTGCTTCTGTTTAATGACGTCATGCACTTAGCGGCTTGAGCTAAACCCTTTTCTATGGCACAATGTGGTGAAGTTTTTCTTAATGGTAAATGGTGCATTTATAATAGCACCATTATCCAAGATTGTGATTGTGCTTTACATTCACCCATTCATGCACCGATGGAGGAGGAAACCATGCAAGGCACCAACCTGCACATCGGTTCAAGTTCAGGGTCTTGCTCAAGGACACTTCGATACTAACTCTGGGGGAGCCCGGGTTCGAACTGGCATCTTTGCGGTACCCATCCAGCCATTCTACCCCTGAGCCACCGCCGCCCCATGATGGCTATACTGTACATGTTGATTAATTCATTGATTGATAAAATACTTTATTAGACAAAAAACATTAAATAGCACAAAAGTACAGTAATACATTTAGGCTAAAAGGCTAACACAAAAGTCATGGGGACTTGTTTCCATTGTGGTCCTATAATATCCAGATATTATCATTGTAATTTGTCATATGTTTTGCCAAGATCATATTATAGTGAAAATACGTACCGAGTTGTGAGTGGTCTTCAGGTTCCTCCTGTTTAATAGAAATGTCCCCGTCTGGAGAGTTCATCTTCACCTGCAGTTTGGACTCCACAGACTGGTCTGAAATGAAGCAAGTAAAAAATAACTTTAATAACCAGAGACCTAGTGGAACATATGAACCTCGAATGCAAAAGAGATTGATTGATGTTAGGGTATGAATCTTGCTTAATTTAAGATAGCAAAATACATCACCAAGCTGGGGGACAAATAGCTGCAATACCGCTTGGTGACCTAAAGTAACACTGTTGAGCAGCCTGCACCGCTCAGTTCACACAAGTGTGATTTTTCTGGGGCGCTGGCTGGCCAAGTGGTCCAGGCGCATGCCACATATAGGCTTTGACCTGACAGCGCGTCACGTGTTTGAGTCCCGTTCATGACGACCTTTGCTGCGTGTCTCTCCCCTTCTCCCTCTTTCCTGTCTATCTTCACTTGATACTATCAATAAATGCAGAAAAGCCAAAAACAAATATTTAAAATAAAAGTGTGATTTTTCTTATTGCTTGGCCCCTGTTATCACTGCTTGCAGCTGCCAGCTATATTTTATTTTATACTACTACTTTTAAATGGTACATTTATATAGCGCCTTTATCCAAGGTGCTTTACATAGATTGTGCATTACATTCACCCATTCACACACACACACACACATTCATACAGGAGGATACCTTGCAGGAGGAAACCATGCAAGCCAAGGTACCAACCTGCACATCGGGAGCAATTATGGGTTCAGTGTCTTGCTCAAGGACACTTCGACACTAACTCTGGGGGAGCCTGGGTTCGAACTGGCAACCTTGCGGCTCCCATCCAGCCACTCTACCCCTGAGCCACCACCGCCCCATATTAGCTTTATATCACATATATAATTTTGTCTTATTGTACACTAAATAATTTCACTGCCAATAGTGCAGCTACTCTAGTTGTATGACAATAAACACCTTGAAGCTGAAAAAGAGAGAGGCTTCTGAGGCCTGGCTGGTCTTCAGGTTCCTCCTGTTTCACTGAAACGGGTCTGGTTGGGTCTAGCTCATCTGCACCTGCTGACTGGACTCCACACACAGAGTCTGGAATAAAACAATACAAATCCCAGAGGAGTGTAGGATTAATTTAAAACAGAAACTCCTCCTGTACGCAACTTAACAATAACAGACATTAGAGAAGGAGTTACTTATTTTGTTAATCACTTCCGGGCAAGTTACTTTTTCACATGAGCACTTCGATTATGAAGAAACCTTTTCAGGTCAAGTTGTCCAACATCAAAATATTGTTTTGCATTATAGTCTTGAATATTACTCTCGTGGACAGCACTCTGTTTTTGAGGGGCACTATAGCCCCTCCTATGTCCAGCTTTGAGAGACAAAAGTGAGGACGCAAATTGTGATTGGCCAGAATGAGATGATGTATGATGATAAGAGCGCCCTCGATCACTTCACACCGGTGTGATTTTTCCTTTTTTTTGCCGATGGGTTCTTCTCAGATTGGCAGCAGGTTAACGTGGTATTTAAGTCCACTCACATCGTCTTCTCAATCTCATCCCGTTGCCAGAGGAACGTCGTCGTTGATTGAAGCCCATGGTTGCAGCAGACTGATTCTCAAAACGTCCATCTGCATGGTTTAAGTTAGCCGCAATTTGCAACTCTAGATTTTTTTATAATGGGATGAATCTAGAGTTGCAATACCCTCCATTGACTCCCCACTCATCATTTTGCGTTTGCGATCTGCTTGTCTTAAACGACGTTAAACTCACCAACATTGCAGCTGTAGTCCAAGCTTGAATTATTCTCTTTCAATCTGCCGAGCTTGTTTTTCATAAAAATCCCCCGTAGACATGTTATGAGCTACTTTCTGTCAAGAAGAAGAAATGTTGGAGTTTGGAAGCGCTCGTTTGTATTAAGGGGTCGCGCTGCTGCCTCCTGCATTATGTGCAAATGCGAAACAGATGCATGCAGGGACGTTCAGTGACTTACGACGAGCGCTTCCAAACTCCAGCACTTAGAAAAAGAATCACTTGCACAGAATTTCTTGACAGAAAGTAGCTCATAACATGTCTACGGGGGATTTGTATGAAAAACAAGCTCGGCAGATTGAAAGAGAATAATTCAAGCTTGGACTACAGCTGCAATGTTGGTGAGTTTAACGTCGTTTAAGACAAGCAGATCGCAAACGCAAAATGATGAGTGGGGAGTCAATGGAGGGTATTGCAACTCTAGATTCATCCCATTATAAAAAAATCTAGAGTTGCAAATTGCGGCTAGGTTTAAGTTAAACTGTCGCTAGAAAACGTCTGTTTACTTTCTAGCTATAGCTAGGGCAAAAAAGGTCTTTGAACTTCGCGTGGAATGTCCTCCTGTTTCCACAACTTTCCACAGACTGTCAAAGACAATCTCAGACACAACACAAGTTACACATATATTTGTGCACTGTAAATTTATATTATAATACACAAACCTTCTCGGCATCACGTTCACTATCTTCTCTGATTGTTTGGCTCCACCGTTAACACTGTAGTAAGGTGGGCGGTAGCGAATTTGGCGATGCGTTTTAACCATAAGTTTTGGTTTTAACCGGTTTAGTTTTTTTAACCTAAGGTGGGTTTTAACCGGTTGCAACCCGGACGAGACACAGTCGTCGCTCTCTCGTCCGGGATGAAACACAAACTATTCTCTAGTTCCCACAGAAGCAGAGTGTGTAGACTCATATATAGATATATGTCTATGGTATGTAGAGTAGTACTAATACTATATTACTCTGCCCCTTCAATGCTCGCTGTAAGATTTTATTTTAATCATAAACAGAGACACATTGTTAAAAAAAAGAAAAAAAGATGAATAGATGAAACAAAACAAATCTGTTCATGTTCAGTTTCATGCAAACAAACGTCCTTGGTCTCCTCCTGCGGCTTACACCAACACTGTTTTGAAACAACACGTTTTTTTTCTTTGTATAATTGTAAAATGTCAACACAACAGTCAGTCAACACACCAGAGTTTGTGTAGAAATAGATGCCCTAGGGCGGCGTAGGCCTAGGCCTATTGCTGCTCCCTACTGTTGATTTTGGTTTACAGGGGCCAGTGTGGTTTTGAAAGAGAGTATGGATTCACACTTCTTTGCTGGTGGTAGGGCATTCCATATTTTTCTGCAAACAGACTCCACACAGAAAGGCCCTTTCACCAACCCCACCTATATGGGCAGTGATGACGCGGAGGAGAGAATACGCCCCCAGCGCCCACAGCATACCCAGTGAGAATCGAACCCAGCACCTTCTATCTGTGAGGCGACAGCGCTATACCGACTGCAGGCACCACCATGCCCCATGCTGTTTACATTTCTGACTAAATATGACAGGACCACAATGGAAATAAGTCCCTGGACT
The DNA here is from genome assembly GCF_951216825.1 of Electrona antarctica. NCBI lineage: Eukaryota > Metazoa > Chordata > Actinopteri > Myctophiformes > Myctophidae > Electrona > Electrona antarctica. The sequence continues at coordinate 13,945,674 of NC_136795.1, read as the reverse complement.
TTCTTGTGTAAATCCTCAAAATGCTGTAGCCATGTGGTTTTAATGCTTTTCAAAATGAATCAAATCAAAATCAAAGTATTCAATCAATCAAAAGTGCCATGTTCTATCTTTTTCTCGTTTGTTTTAATTCAGTAGTCAGATTCCATTCCAAACAGCCTGTGTCAGAGGGTTTATGACTGCTTAAGGAAGATAATGACGTTTCCACAGCCTCAGAGTCTGTGGCCCTGAATAAACTGAGGATGGGAATGGCTACACCAGGTAACACCTTCTCAGACACACAAGTATGTAACTTGATAAAGCACTTTCTCAGAGCCAGGGGACGATGAGCATGACACCGACGGCGAAGGAATGTTGGATGAGGGGATGCTGAGCATGGGGTAAGGGTATAAGGGGAAGAGAGAGATGAGGACGAAGGACAGAGGCATGAAACGATCGAGGTGATAGAGTTGAGGGGATTGGAGGATGAGGGGAGAAAGAGATATAATGATGAGGGTGCACTCTCCCAGGGAACCCTGACTGGGTATTTGGATTGAGGGTCTGTCGAAAGTGTGAGCATCCATCAAGTGTAGGCGTCTGTTGGATGTCTCAGAAGCCCCCCCCCCCCCCCCCCCCCCCATCAGGAAGTAAAGGATATAGTGTAACATGTCAATGACAAGCCGAGTCTAACTCTATTATTTATAGATCTCCTTCTCATGTCTTCTGATGTTATGCATTGTTGATGTAAGCTAGTAATTTAGTATATGTTTTGACATTTCCGAACATATAATTCAGAGAATACCTCACAAGGTTCTCTTGCCTGTACTGGGCTACTGGCACAGTATTTCTGAGGATGCAACGCACTGTTGTCAGTGCTGTTGTCATCCTTCATTCAAACAGCTGTGTTCCAAGGTTTGGACATACTGTATGCCGGAACTAAACCTTCATTCAAACAGCTGTGTTCTGTTTGGTGATACTGTTTGCTCCATTTGGAGCACAAAGGTTTGGACATATGCCGGAACTAAACTAAACCATAAACTATAGTGGTTACGGGGAGAAAATCAACATTGCACACTTCCATTGTGACTCGGTCAACTCAAAACATCATTACTGCATTTTATTGTATTGGAAATGTCAAAACGCTATAATCAGCAGGACAATAATCTAATGATCAGTTAGCAGCGGAGGAGATGCTATCAATGGTATTATTGTTATCAAATCAAACTTTATTTATAAAGCACATTTACAATAATTGAAATTGATGTACAGGGTGAAAACAAAAACATCAACAATAAAGTATGCAAGTTCAACAACAACGACAAAGTGCACATACAACAAACAGATCAAGACACAAACTTACGTATGATTAAAAGCTAAGGAATAAAAGTGTTTTATCAGCCGTGGTCTTCCCTCCTGAACATACAGGCAGCATTGTTCCAACTCAATTTAATAGACAAATTCTTCCCTTACACAGGCCGTTCTATACCAGAGGAGATTAATTACTGAGCAGAACATTCAGAATGAACATGGAGCAGGAAAAGTGAGTAGAAATGAATACGGTGTACACAGAGAGTATTTTTCTCCAGCTTGTATACATACAAATAACAAAATAACTCAAGAATGGATGGGGAGATGAAACTCAGTAGGAATGATCAGTAGCTCTGAAGTGACGATTACCTTCTTTTGGGTTGAAAAGGTCAAACGACAACACTACAATCAAGGTCATTTTTAATAATATTAAAAATAATTCACGTACAGTTACAAGACATACTTTACCAAACTGACAGGCAGACAAAACAACACAATCAAGGTCAAGGTCGAGATTAGATAATCACATCTCAGGAATGGAGAGAAGTAGAATATGAGGTGTGAGCAGAGTTTATGGCTCAGAATGTAATGTTTCACTTTCAGAAGACCAGTGTGGTGTCACCAAATGTCTTTGCGGAAAATAGCCGATTTACAAGCTCACGATTGGTCTGGCTCTAGTTCTGTATGGTCTATCAGACTTTACAGAGTAGTGTAGTGCTGCTGGTGAGTGGTGACTCACTTGAACTTCCCATCATGTTCACGACTTCACCCTACAGGGTGTTTGTGATTTGCGGACCCAGCAGAGCAGACCTGGAGGTAGGCAACTTGTCCAGGGACACGCTGACCCAGGAGAGATCAATGGTGCTGCATCCTCTGCAGACAGTGCTGGGGAGAGGACATCAAAGCTCTCTGCTGGCAGTGGAAGAAGAGGAGTGAAAGAGGAAGATATAAGGGCAGAACTTTGCACAGCAAATTTGTTTGTGTTCATTTAACTTAAAAAGTACTTAATGAAGCAAGTGTACTGTACTGTGTGTACTAGTGTTTCTTAATGTGTATGGAGACAAAATAGTATATTTTTATTTTCAATCTCTATAAGTTCACCAACTTAACTTCTATTTTCATTTGTGTGTGTGAGTGTGAGTGTGTGTGTGTGTGTGTGTGAGAGTGTGTGTGTGTGTGTGTGTGTGTGTATGTGTGTGTGTGTGTGTGTGTGTGTGTGTGTGTGTGTGTGTGTGTGTGTGTGTGTGTGTGTGTGTGTGTGTGTGTGCGCGTGCGCGTGCGTGTGTTACAGGCTTTGGAGGAAGATGTAGTCCAGAAATTCACCCAAGAAGTGGTCGTAGCGGTGCAGCAGAGTATTGATCACGGTGCTGTCAGCAGCAGTAAAGGTTACTGAACCAAACTACAAGTCATCTACAATGATATCTTTTTTTTTACCTTCACAGTTTTGTTTATTCAAGATTTCAGGGTATACAGTAAATCAGATAACATAACAATATATGTGACACACCCATACGGAACACACCAAAATATGTATGTATGTATGTATGTACATATAAATGTCATATAACCACCAAATATCGTGGTAGCATAAAATAAACATAAATTGTATAGTCCTATACTAACAGGGAAGTGACACTGACAGTTACAAACTGCATAACCTAAATCAAGTTTTGTAACAAAACAAACAAGACAAACATACGACAAGACAAGACAACACACAACATGGCATGGTCACCCCTCCAAAACATAATGGACGTGGCAGTGCACCCACACATGGTTCCTCATAATAAATATACTGAACAACCCAGCTGCGTCAGAGATCACGTCTAGCATGCTCAAATTCAGGTTTAAACTCATTCAATCTGGAATAGCTTGGAACTGTAAGTTATTTAGCAGTGCAAGGAAGGGGCCCCATGTGTCCTCAAATATCTACAATGATATATTGACTGCTGCTAGAGGAGGTCCTAGTCCTACTCACCTCAAATGCCACAAAGCTAACATTTATGACTGTATTTTGCAGCATTGCTGTATTTGTTTTTGTTATCTCTCTCTTTTTTCAGTTGCAACGCCTGTGCTCTCCGTGTAACACTCCCTTACCCACACCACAGATGAACTTCCTCTTGTGGACCAATGAGGAAGATCTGTGTGAGTCATTCAGAGCACATTTCCATCTACACTGTATACTGTATGTATAAATAAATGTATATTACTGTAGTGTGTACAAAACACAGAACACAAGCCTACATCCATTTGCTACATAATGGACCCCCCCCCCCTCACTTTAATTTGAGAAACAACTGTATTACTGTACTGTAGGATAGTTCCTGATGATGCTATGACTTAAAGGTTGCTATAGCCTATAGGATAACAACACAACAGATATTATCTATGTATCACATAGAGATCGCGCAGGCATAAAACAGTGGTGGAAAGCACAATCTCTGGCGAAGCAGTCACAAGCTGTGATATTTTGAGTGACATCAAGATTATGATGATAGAATAAAGACATATTTATAAGTAGGCTTAGCCAAGAATTGCTTTAGAAATGGTCTGGAAAGTGAGCTGTTGTGATTTTGTACAATATGTTTTAAATCTTATTTTTGACTACCTCAAAACAGCCATGACCCAGTAGTGATCATACGTAGGCTATTCATTATGAGCTTGTAGATCTGTTACTTTTGAAAATGTTTGTAAACTTTTGAAAAAATGTGAGTACTTTAACTACTTTTACTTTGGTACTATTTTGATGCTGATACTTATGTAGGCTTACTTTTACTCAAGTACAATTTTGAATACCGGACATATACCACTGTAGTGTGTACTACTGTACTAAACTCTCCTCTTACATAATAGGGGAGACTCTTGTTGACTTTGCTCACACTGGCACTGATGGAAAACATGAGGAGAAGAGAGTGTCAGTGCAATCTGTGGACAGTGGCGTAGAAAAATAAGTCAGAGACCTACAGCTGGACAGAGAGCTCTGAGAGCAGCCTCGCGCTAGGAGTCCATTCATGTATGACCGGAAATACGGTGCAATACGGGGGCCAATTAGGGACAAGTAGCAAGTAGCAAGCTCGGAAGGCTTGCTTTTTTCTTCTACCAAGTGTGTGTGTGTGTGTGTGTGTGTGTGTGTGTGTGTGTGTGTGTGTGTGTGTGTGTGTGTGTGTGTGTGTGTGTGTGTGTGTGTGTGTGTGTGTCTTCCTGGATTTTACACATTGCATTTCTTCCTCATAGGGAAAGAGAGTCTAATGTCTTAGTTTGCAGAAACTGAACCTTCAGTTGTACTACATACCAGTCACTGATGTGGAACGATGTCCTTAGCAGTTCACCAGTAAGCCACATGGAGGCAAACAGAAAGCTTCATGGGAATTGGGAAATACATGGAATGGTTTGTTTTTCTTGTCAGGGGATTCATGGTAAACTTTCTCTCGCCTCACTCCGTGGTACGCCAGCAACATTAACAGCCTGGGAGCCATATGATTCCAAAGCTTGCTAAAATGGTAACCTCTAACCTGTTACCTGAAGATGTCTTCCTATTGCATGCCCTACCGCCGGTAGATAGATTGGCAGTCTATCTGCCAATCTATTCTGTCAAGGTACTACTGGTTGAATGTGACACACATACTGCTGTAGGAAGGAACCACAGACCACAGTGGTGTTTTAACATACATGACGTGTAAATATAGATATCTCTCAGTTAGGTTTACGGGACATGACTATCACTGTTACGAGAAACCGAAAAAGGAACTACTCAGTGAGTGTTGTCAACCACATCCTGTCCGAGGCTTACTCTGCATAATGACTATTCAACACTGTTTTCAGTGTTTTTCACATTTTATTTTTCAATGCGTTGCCAGAGATGAAACATTTTAAAGTTACAAATAGAAACTGTTTTAACATTTATAATATCTCATTAATAGGTTGTTCATGTGAGCATTGTTAAATGCTCATGCATCATTTTAAGTCCTTATTCTAAGCTGAACTGTGTGGGAAACTCTGGTTTATAATGCTGGGCAAGCGCTGGCGCTTTGGCATGAGGGGTCAGATCAACATATGGAATGAATTCTGTACTGGCCATATATGGAGCGTGTCTTGAGTGTACAGGTTTTGGTGAGGTCAGATCAACATATGGAATGTCAGAACAAGTCAGCTCCATATATGGAGCGGGGGAAGTGTCTTGAGTGTACAGGGTTTGATGAGGACCATAGTAATCAACAGTGGATAGATGAATACAGTATACAAGCATCTATCAACAATGGGCATATGAATCAAACATTTGAGTAAATATTATGTACAGTGACAGCCTAACAATGACTAAACAGTATGTTTGAGTGAATATATGTACAGTATAGCAAAAAGGAGGATATAATTGAATGAATACACAATATAGCAGCATATACAGTATGTCAATGTTCGGTAATGTAATGTACATCAATATGAACTATGCACAGTGCATTCCGCGAGCCTGCCCTGCAAACATTCATTTAATCTCATCTATTTCGATCACAGGAGATCTGTACCCTGCAGAACCTTAACATCAGGGCTCATGATGCGGATTCCCGCAGGACATAATTATGACAATGTCCAAACTAAGCTGACACCATGGGACATGCCTCAGTGAATGCCTTATTGTTCCTTTTGAAACGGACATCGTCAACTCCGATAATGAAGTCATATTGACACTTTTATTCATAGAATTGAGATATCGCCCTGCTTGGATCCAGGATATGGCCTCCAGCCAGAAGTCAAACTGAACACGTATTTGAACAAGAACCTGTCCGTGCCAATCAACACCTTCAGCGGAATCATCATGTGATATGAGTGTTTTGTTTGTTCTAAATTGCATGCTGAGAAGCAGAGTCCCTTTCATTTACCCCAGTATGTTTACATGGACTACAACTTGGTGGAGATACACAAAGATATTAAATGTACACTATTCAACATTTATATCAACAAAGAAGATCAATTTGATTAGATGCATTAAGTCCAAGAGGCTAATGTTATATTTACAGGAATACGTAGAGGTCAAAGTGTCAAAGTAATTGTAAATTTAAAGTACTGTAGTGTAGATTGTGTACGTTACTATACTGTAACTGTATTGTACATTTGTAGTCTAATGAGAGGAATATCTGATTTGAAATGTAAATTATGGTTATAATGTAGATTGTGCCTGAGAAATCGTCATAAATCTGTCAACACTAATAATTGCGGCATATTCACATTTGGTTGACAATTATCTCACTATGGCACAATGAATGACATGTCTTTTTTACTACATGAAACAATTTAGTCTATTAGTATTATGGTTGGACTGCTGCATATACTCCAAATGTACCAATTTAGTTACAATATGGTTATTATATGCAGAGACCAGAGTAACATATATGACAGTTATGTGTTGAGAAGAAAGGTCACATACTTATCCAGCAGGATGGATTATAGCCTACAGTAGCTGAAATGTAATGATGAAAAGGATGTTTACAGTGTTATGTTGTTTGCACAAAGTACAGGTTACTTTAAGTTAAATTAAGTGACAGAAGATATTACCATGTTGGCCTACACACTGGCCTTGGCCTACACATTATGTGTATAATGTAGGCCTATGTATCTACTGTATATGAAATGCAAGATAAATTGCTGTCTATTTGTTTCTAGGGCCCAGCACTGTGTTTTATAACTTTTCTATTCTAGGGTATTCTATTCTACCGGTATTCTATTCTATTCTATTCTATTCTATTCTATTCTATGTTATGCCTGTCCAACACTAACTCATTCCAGTTTCAGATGAAACTTGTTCTTCGTGTTATATGCTTTTTAGATTAACTTACTTCCTTGAACTAAAGACATGTTTAACGTGACTTACCCATTGGAGCCCATGGGGGAGGAGGGGTGGGGGGATTCTACTTGCGCTTGTGTGTAAAAATGGTACAGCATCCCATGGCCCGGAGGGACGACCACACTCACTGGCTCAGGCACCTGTTGAGTACGGTATTCTTGAAATGAAATGAAATTAAATCTATATTTACCCAGGGTATCTGGGCTAAGCTCAAGAACTTGTTTCCAGCCAGGCCCTGCTCATAGAACACATTTCATCGTAGTGGTTGATGCCTTGTTCAAGGGCATTTCAGCGGTGGTAATTCTAACGTGTCGGACGGCTGATTCGAACTGGGAACCTTCCGGTATCTAGACCGCGCCGCTATCCGTTCGGCCACCGCTGCCACAAATGGGTCATCATCAGACTCATCACTGTCATCATCTCATCATCATGGCTGCCGTTTCACGTTTGATCATGATGTGATTTGTGAATGATTTGTGATGAGACAAATATTCAGTGGATAGTAAAATATTTTCCTTTGTGAGTTCTCTAACTTTTGTCATGCTTTAATATTTTTGGCGCTTTTCGGTGCTTTTCCTGGTTATATCATCACTTTTTGTATTGACCTGTAGCCTACTTTCTATTGAACTGAACCCATTCTACAAACTGAATACAAATTTCAATCAATCAATCAATTAAAGTCGTACGAGTCGGAGTCGACCAAGTATAATCAATACTTCGGTTGCCTTGACAGCCAACTAGCCAATCACAGCGCGACCATCGTTGCTACAGGCTATGGGAGACTGTCACCTGAGTGAGTGGACTGCTGCAGCTGCAAGTGCATACTGCTTCCAAAGGCAACAGGTAGCAGCCGCGCGACAGTCGACAGAAGAAAACTAAACATCAACAAATAAAACGGACACACGAACGTAGAAATACAATGTGAAATGAGTGCTGGAAGATAAGGACCGTACATTCGTCAAATTTTGGAAGGTAAACATTCTTCATTGTATCCATTTTCTACTTGTGTCCATACCACTGTCTGTAACTTTTGCACATGACGTGGACCTGCATGGACGTGCTCTGCATCTTGATAAGAAAGGCAGACAGGTGCTGCTGCTGCCTGCCAAAATGCTGTATAATAATTAATCCCTTTTTAAGTTTGTATTCATTAATTTTTATTTTAGTTTCAGTTTAATCTAAGTTATGGCTTGGTGTTGAAGTAGGCCTACTAGTACTACAAAGTGTTACAATTACTGGAGACGCTGTAAGTTTTGATAATTTGTTTTTGAATTAGATTACATTTATAAATGCAATTCATGCAACCCCATACACAGCTGCTATAGTGTAATGTTGGCACATTAATAAGTTGGCAGCTAAAATACAATACTGTCCTGGATTTTATTTTTTTGTACCTCCCTCAAAGTCATAACCTTTTCTTTAATAGTGCTAACTTCAACCATCTCTCTCTCCCCTTCCCTGTCCGCCATCTCTCTCTCTCTCTCTCTCTCTCTCTCTCTCTCTCTCTCTCTCTCCATGTGAGACAGATCTGAAGAGTGTGTGAGCTCCCTGGGCTGGCAGTCATGAAGGGGAACAAGCAGATAGACATTAATAGCGCCCTGGTCCTGGCTGGCACTTTCAGCTTCCTGTGTTCATGCGCCAGAGGCTGCCTCCTCCCCTTCCTCACCCTGTATTTCAGACAGCTAGGCCTGACCCCTGCAATGACGGGCCTCATCATGGCCACCAAGCACTTCATATCGCTGGTCTGGAGCCCCCTGGCCAGTGCGCTGTCTAAGCATTACAATAAGAGGAGGGCCATCATAACAGGCTGCCTTGTTTGTTCAGCGGCAGCTGCCCTGGTTGTTCCACTCATCCCAGCTACAGACGGTGACAGATTGACCAGTTGCTGTAACACGTCTGATGTCGGCACAAGTCTGACTGCAGGTCCGGGTGATTCCATCCTCACGGATATCGTTAAAGCCACCACATTGTCAACTCCAACCCACATAGATGTCAGTACCGCTCATGCCATGTCTCATTCCATTGTCACGTCGCCAACAACGACGGCAGGAGACACCAAACCTGCCATGCAGACCAAAGCCTCACTTGACACACTGCAGCAGCACCGTAATGAATCAACCCCTCATATCTCACAAATGAATGCGTCTATGGTGGTCAACAGCAGCAGCAGCAGCAGTTTCGAAGAGCTACATGGTAATGCCTCCATTGTACATCACAAACACCCCAACTCGTCAAAACTGGTGAGGAACGTAAGGTTCCCGGCCAATAGCGTGGAAGAGGTGGATGGTCATTTTCATTTCGACATCTGGGGAAGCCTGAAGGCGATGGACATCCAGCACCAGCTGTTCTTCATGATGATCATCGTGGTGTTGATATGGGAGCTTGTTTGCTCCCCTCTGGAGCGAACGGCAGATGACGGCCTCTACGAGTTCCTGGACTATGTGGACGCCTCGGAACGCTATGGCAGTACCAGGGTGTGGGGGCTGCTGGGAGCGGCCTGCGGGGCCGGGGGAGCAGGGTTGCTGGTGAGTCGCTTACGCTGCCTCATCTTCAAACAGACGCCCAGGAGCGCCGTACATTTTTATTCCTATGCTGGGCTGATGATTCTGGCCCTGCCTGCCGTGGCGTTCCTGCCTCTCTATCTGAACAAGAAGCGAGGCAAGAACAACGGGCTTCTCAAAGCTGTGAAGCTGGTGCACGGGCATCCCCGGGCCCTGCTCTGTGTGATTACTACCTTTCTGGTAGGGATGGCAGGCTCCACTGTGGAGAACTTCCTCCTCTGGCAGATGCAGGACCATGGCAGCAATGAGCTGCACATGGGAGTGTCTCTGGCCTTTTCCTTGCTCTCTCAGGCAGCCTTCCCTCTTCTGGCTGGCTGCATGTCTAAACTCCTTAACCCAGGGAGGGTGCTTGTTGTCGGGGCTGTCAGTTTGGCGCTACAGTGCCTCTATTACTCATTCCTCTGGGGACCCTGGGCCGTGGTCCCTGTTCAGGTGTTGAGCTGCTTCAGTGGTGGAGCCCTCTGGTGGGCGGTGTGGGTACAGTGTGAGGATGTAGCCCCGCCAGGCGCTGAGAGGAGCGTGACCTGGGTCTACAAGGGCCTGTCTCTGGACCTGGGAGCAGGCCTGGGAAGCTTGGCTGGGGGGTTTGTGGTCCAGAGGTTTGGGGTGGGCTGGCTCTTCAGGGGAGCTGCAGTGGTTCTGGCTCTCTGGTGCCTCTGTCTGCCACTGCTCCAGTGGAAAGCCCCTCAACAGCGCATGATTAACTACTCTCGTCTTCTGGCGGCTGACGCTAGCGAGGCGAGTGATTCCGACTCTGACCAGGACTGGCTGGTTAAAGCCATGGAACTTGACAAGAGCAACAATAACTGTAGTCCTTTAAGAAAACAGGATTAGGGATGTGGGGAGTGTCATTTAGTAAAACAGACAGCTTGGCCACCGTTGACAATATAAATGATGGATCCTTCAGCTCAGTGTAAATACAGGGAGTGTGTATGCTGTGAGGCTGTTGTGGAGCAACTCAGCTCACCACACCCAGGTAGTCTGCTTAGTGTTTGTTTAACCAAACGTGGTTTTGTATAGGAGACCCCTGCTGATTTGATGTTATTGCTATTTACTTTGCCAGACTGCTCGTGTAAACAAACTTATATATTTTATTTACATTTCAATTCAGAACTACTGTAAAGTGCTGTATACTCAACTGCTTTGACAACAATGGAGACAAACCCTTGCTTAAAGCTATTGGAAAGAATGGAAAATATACTATATTTAAGTATGTAACGTTATATTTGGTGAACGACTAGTTTGACAAAATGTGTTTTCCTGACCTGTATTTCCATTTATCTTTGTCAAATGTGTCTTACAGTAGTTCAACTGGCCTGTTTTGTTCTGTTATGAACGAAGTCTGAAAAGCAACTTCTAATAAAACTACAGATTGCCTTTGCAAACCTGCAATCTGGACTCGAAATAGCAGCATCCCGCACTGATGTCAGGCTGATATAAAATGAATACCAATATTCAATCCATGTATAAAAAAAAAGTATTGTATTTACTTTTGTCCAAAGATGTTCATTTGAATGTTTAGTTATCTGTATCTGACATAATCACACATGCTGTATGTGCCTGATATACTTAATGATGGTAGTAAAATTCATTTTGGTATGAGCATACATAAAGTGAGTTTAACGTTGTTTAACATCGTTAATGCAATCAGATAGGACTTTTCTGTTTGGATGTACTGTATGGGCTGTCAAGGCCAGAAAGTAGTTTTTTGCCACTCAGGTTTTCCTGCATAACTTCCGGGTATGATGATGATGTCACGTGCATACCCGCTATAGAGAGAAGTCAATAATCCATTGCATACCAGAATGAGAATAAGCAATACAGAATCATGCCATAGGAGAATAAGCAATACAGAATCATGCCATAGTAGCAGTGTTGATTTTTGGCAGCAAATTTAGATTTAACTTTTAGTCATAAGTCTGTTGAATACTTTTAATTTAGTTTTAGTCACATTTTAGTCACCTGGAATGTTTTAGTGTTAGTTAGTCGACTAAATACCATAAGATCTTAGTCGACTAAATCTACAGTTGATTTAGTTAACTAAAATGTTTAAAAAATGTTTAATGTTTAAAAAAAAAAAAAAACTTTTGGCGGGCCTTGATGCCGTCGTAATGACTGTTTTTACACTTGCTGAAAATAGCAGATCTATAAGCTCACAACACGTCTCGCTGCGACGTGTTGTGAGCTTGTAGATCTGCTATTTTCAGCATGCAACCAAGTGTAAAATGACTTACACTGGATCTCTTGTCCACTAGTCCCTAAAAAGTCTAGTTTTTATTTGTTGATGAAATTGTCGGTCTTAGTTTTAGTCAACATAGCTTAGTTTCCATTTAGTTTTCTTCAGTGAAAAAAAGGTAGTCGAACATTTTTCGTCATAGTTTTAGTCGACGAAAACAACACTGTAAAGTAGCAGGATTTACATCTGCTGAACTATACCCAGTACAAGTGAGAACATTTCTGAAATCACCAAGTTAGCAAGTTTGTGTAATATCTTCTTTTCATCTAATAAAAAGCTCCACACAGTATGAAGCTAATGGCCCTTCTTAGCTTAGTAAAATAAATAGTTTTTGCTGCCTCGCTTTAACACACACACACACACACACACACCATAAGTACTACAGTATATTTGCTTTTCTATCTGGAACAGCTGGTATCAGACAGATGTCATCCTGACATTTCTCGGTGTGCCTTTCAGTGCAGTGTTTATTCCATGATATTTTGAAACAATGTTTCAAATATTACATGCTTCTTGCAGTAGAGAAAACCCTTGGTTAGATCCCACCTGAGGCGTTGAGCTGATACAATAATGATAAGAAAAGAACCCCAGATAAAATGTTGCAGGATCTTGAGAATAGGAAATGCACTATGCTTGAACTATGAATTGCTTCTCCCCCTTTTTTATTTATTTGTGAAGGCATACATTCTATGAAATGTTGAGAAAAAAACATACCGGTACTATATATGATTAAAATATTACTTTCCCTATTAATGAACAATTACATTTTTGCCCAAAAACTCTTGACGGTGCACCCGATGTAGTATGAATCGTAGACCATTAAAGGGGAGGGGGGTTTACAAGGTTTCTTATTGTATCTCTGGAAATTAATTATTCAAGTATTTTTATTGAAGTTTGAGACAGGACAAACAACAGATACATAACAATTACAAAACAGATACAGGACAAAACAACAACACCAGTACTCAACATTCATGTATAAAATAAAAAAGTCTGAAATACAATGTAAAAAAACACAAATTGTACATTAATGAAATCAACTAACTGAAATAAAATACAAAAAGATAAATAAAAATGAAGGGGGAGATGGCCAATGACTAGGTAGAAAATACTACCGCAAAGTAGGTTAGAAATGGTTGCCAAACTCTGATATATTTCTGAGTGGAGCCCCTGATTGTATATTTAAGTTCTTCGAGTTTGAGATGTGACATAACATCCTCCACCCAGCGTTTGTGAGATGGCGGCGCTGCCTTTGTATCTCTGGAAAGATATCTTGATAATCTGATCTTTCACTTTGTACCCTTTGTACCCCACTGAGTCTGTGGTGGTGAGAATATCTGTGTATGAAAATTACGAGTCCGTATGTGAAGCACTTCCACCTACAGGATAGATGCTGATACTCTTTCAAAACAAAATAAATATAAACAACCCAGATGCTTTGGTCATCGAGGGCCAGGCTTTATAGTAAAGCATAAGTAATCGTCATTTTATTAACTCAACTTAGGCTTGATGAAAATTTCAAGAAGATAGAAGAGCTATGTTGTCTTGTATTTTATTCTTTAAATATTTTGTTTCATAGGAGTATAATTAATTAATTATAGCCTACTCATGCAGGCTTCCCTGTGATCTTTATTTTTTGTAACTTTTTTGAATTCGTTGTTTTCTTGTTGCTGTATTTTTCGTGCACTTGGTTGGTTGGAAGATTCTTCCTCCCGGGCCTCCCCCATCACTCCAACATCACGCATGTCATGACTCATGCGTGATGCGTTGCAGCTGCATTGTCGTTGAGGGAGTTCTGCGTGTTCGTCACAAGATGGCGCATGTGAACAGCTGTCACGTCACATGCGCTGTCCATCCATAAGAGGTGCTGAGATTCTCCGACTCCAGTCTTCAAACGCACAGAAGTCGGCTCCACATCTGTTGGCAGCTTTCCTCCTGTCAACATTCACATGTTGGTTTGGCGTGAACAGAGTAAATGCGTTTTATAGGCTAATTCAAATGTTATGAAAAGGCAAGAAGCAAGATATTGTTTAATTTACTGTTCAGATAAATTGAACACGAGGATATTTAAGTCATCCAAGAGATATGGAGAAGGGGGAAAAAACCTCACAACCTGCACAGTATGGGTCTTTAGAACGGACTCATGTGGATGGACCTGCAAAAACTGGTGAGTTCTGGAGATATCAGTGGGCATATTATTATCATTATTATTACTCTGCAGTTGTTGTTTTTGCTTTGTTTTGTTTTCATGCCTACCGTGCTGCTATGACCTGAGTTCCAAATGTCTATCTGTTTTCTCTTTTAACACAACATTAACATTAACATTGACTTTGCAGACATATGTCTGCAAAGTGATTGGATGTTTGCTTGTATAAGTGTGACAGGTGGTAATTGGTCTAAACAAAGTATTTTAAAATGTGTATCTACTTTTGTGTATCAACTTCCACTTCGAGTAGACTGTAAAGTAATTTAATTCAACACTGACCATTTGATTTCTTGCATAGACTGACCTATTCATGCACTAACATCTGCGTGTAGAGTAGCTAAGTCCAGGTTATGACATTGTAGATTTGATGCATATGTCAGTGTACAATAGCATTAAAGTTCATTCTTTATCTTCATCTTGGGTTAGAATTTAGGACTATCCTTCAGTCATGACGTTCTGGTCTGTTGGCTTGGTTATGCTCATTGCTCATGAACCTGTAAACTTGTGGTAGCATCTATTGGCTCATAATTCATTGTACCACGCACACACACACGCACATGCACACACACACACACACACACACACACACACACACACACACACACAAACACACACAAACACGCACACACAGAAGTGTTTATTTCCTCCTATCTTGTTTGTTTGCTTAATTGTGTCCACAAGCCTATAGCTTTTGAGGACTTGTTGACCTGTGGTTTAGGGTTAGGGTGGAATTTCTTGGAAGCAAGAATTAAGGCCCTGTCACTCCCTTTAACCACAGTAAGATTAGTCTGTCTTCAACATATGTCTCTCTTTATCAATATCACAGCATGTATAACCTTTCATAATGTTCTCTTATCAGAGACGTTTATTCACAGCTAGGCCTACTTTAGAATCAGACACTACACCACTCACTTTTAGGACAGAACATGGTCATGAATGGAACCTCTCTCCCACTTAGTTATAGTACTGATATGCATGCTATGTGCACGGAGCAATCACAGGTGATACAGAAAACCAATGCAATCAATGTGCTCTGATGTGTATCTGATCATTTTAAATGCCAGATGCAGTCCGACATATACTGACTGTAGAGCAGGCATTCACAGTGCAGCATGACATCAAAACGTCAAGAGCAATTTTGACAACTGCAAACATAATTGCCCATGGGGAAGGAATGCACTTAATGAAAAAGAATTAGGCTCTTTGGCTTATTCAGCATGAAACATACCGTACACGAACTGTGGTTGTGTGGTGTGTGTGTGTGTGTGTGTGTGTGTGTGTGCGTGCGTGCGTGCGTGCGTGCGTGCGTGCGTGCGTGCGTGCGTGCGTGCGTGCGTGCGTGCGTGCGTGCGTGCGTGCGTGCGTGCGTGCGTGCGTGCGTGCGTGCGTGCGTGCGTGCGTGCGTGCGTTGTTTTACACACACAATCCACAATGGTTTTAATGTAATTCTTCAAGACAAGGTCGGGTAATTAAAAGCCAATCCTGCAGCAGTGCTGGGTGACTCATACTGTAGATAGCAGGTACATGGGGAGCAGGAGGTGGACGGTGGTACAGGGTGGCATGGGCAGTGCAGTTATTCTGTAGTACAGAATGAATAATTGGGCTTTCATTATACCTGTTCAATCTGCACTGTGATGTGGAACTTTGAGAGCATCTGTGAAGCTATATGCTCAGATTTAATCCCCAGCTTCCCCAATCTGGGGGCGAACATTCGGTAGAAATAGCAGATCTACAAGCTCACATCGCAACTAATACTGTAAATATAGAGTTTCTATAGTGACCAGTGACCTGCACCATATCATTCTCAATGTGCAATTAATGCAGCATTCTCCTCATCTTTGCTGTTGTAAAACTTCAGTTGAAATTATTGTAATATTCTAATGAGTGTTCCTTCCAACATTGTAAAGCGTGATCTTTAATAAGAGCAATTAGAGCAGTTCAGCTGTCTATGATCAATGGAAGGGAGTAAGGGACCACCTCCTGACACCGTCGCTGGCAGAATTGAGGAAGCGTTAATGAGACTGCATCCGTCTGTTCTAATGACTTAACGCAGTTCATTATAGCCTACATTCAAACTCACTAGAGCATGAGCTCTCAGCATGCCAACCTCCCGCATGTGAGTCATCACCGATTCTCTGTCACATCTATTTACGGTTTGTATTTGACTCCGCTATCTCCACTATTGAGGCTTAACTTAAGTCGATAATTGTGGTCAGGGTAGGGTATGCGTGCATGCGTGTGTGCGTGTGTGTGTGTGTGTGTGTGTGTGTGTGTGTGTGTGTGTGTGTGTGTGTGTGAGTGTGGTCATCCTCACATGTCTCATAATTCCTCCTACAGTATGTACACTACAACTGTGTCGCTCAGCAAAAGCAGCAGCATGGTCATAATGATGAACTGACACATGCTAGCCTACCTGTTTCCAAGGTGATTCCTTGATACAATGTGTTGTAGATAGTGAGGCATGACCAGTGATAATTTTGTGACTGTTTAAAAAAACAAACATTGAGTTGCAGCAGGTTCAAAACTGCAGCTGTCTGTCAAATAGATTAACACCACATGTTATGAGGGGTAATCTCTTATTAATTCCTCACATCCTAAATCCCTTTTCAAACTGGTATTCTTGACTTCTTTTCAGCAGACGAAGACATAATTTCAATGGCCGACTCCTCCATCAGAATTGCTGACATCGAAGGAGAGCTGTTTAAAATCGAGCGGATACGTGACATCCTTGTAAGAAGGGAGTCAGAACTGAGATACATGTAAGACCCCATTCTTCTACTGAACTATAACCACTAATCAAAAGGCAACACAAATGGTTTAACAGAAGGTATAACCAACACTATGATGGCAAAGGACGTACAATAAAAAAGTAATTGTCAAATCTAACCATCCTAAAAAAAGTTATTTCTGTTCTAGGTCATAAAGCTGCATGATTCTGTGTGTGCTAATAATGGTTGGTTGTTTTGTCGTGCTTGTTAGTAACAGTTACACACAGTCCCTAATTATATGGAATAACATCTAACAGGGGGAGATCTGTGCGTTATATGAGGAGGACAGTGCCGATCTGCCAGAGGTCCTATTAGGTGACTGCTGGTGGAGCTATTACATACATAGACACTCACACGTACATGCACAACACACGTAGGCACACACACACACACGCATGCACACACTCACGCACACACAGGGTTTCTAAACCAAAATGCTGCCTATGATCAAACGAATAGATCTGTTCTTCCTACTCCCTCTCTCGCTCTCTCCCTCTCTCACTCTCTCTCTCTCTTTCGCTCTCTCTCTCTCTTGCTCGCTCGCTCTCTGATCCATGTTTATAATGATTCTGCTGCCTTTTTCTTTCCCTCGAGGTAGATCGACAATATGCAAATGTGTGCATTCTGGATGGAAGTGTGTTTTTTCATGTTGGGGGAGGGGGGCTGCTAGGAATATACACTTGACCAGTGTATTATGACAATAATAGTATTTTTTCCTTTTTTTTCTTCTGCAAATATTATGCAGTGATAAAGTGATGCAATGTTTATTTCTTACAGGGTTTTCCCCCCTACTGCAACCACATCAAACTGTATGAATGAGACATCAACATTATGAATAGTTTAATTCAAATTGCAGACACATTTTCATATTGTTTATTCAGCCCCTCCCTCCCACCAATACACAGTTGGCAAGACAGAGGCTCTTTCTCTCTGTGTGGGAATGGCTGATCCTGTGTGCATAACAGGAGTGTATAGTCACTCCTAGTTCAGAGTCCAATTAGTTTGACTCAGGCTAAGTGTGACTGCTTAAATCAGCCATTGCCCACCCTACAAGCACACAGTCAAACTCAAATCTGTACAGTAGTACTGTAATTTACTGTGCTTAATAGCAGCTTGTGAGTCACAGTCCTGACACAAAAACCAGTATCTTGAATCATAACACATTTCCTGTTCCCAAGAGCCTGGGACATGTTTCTATAGTATCTGGGGTAATTTTTCTCATTTTGCCATTATTGTAATAACAGCCAGGCGCTCTACAGCCTTGTTTAGTCTAGTGGGAATCGAGTGTGTCCGACCCCCTGAAGCTTTGAAATGTAGCCCTGAGTCAGCCGCTGTAATAAGATCTGATACCGTCAGGAGTGATTCATTCACATGGCGCTGTGTTTCAGCCAACATTTCCGGAGGACCTGGTATCATCTTAACCCAACTGAAACCAATGGGGAATCAAATCAACACTCTCCTGTTGTTTTCATGACCGGCAACCACTTGAGTTACTATACATTGGACACTGTCTCGCCATCGGAAGATCCCGTCTGTGTTTTTCAGTATTGTGAGAAGATATTATAACAGTCCATCTTTCTTCTTCATTGCACTGTTGTTTCTGTATCTGCTCCGTTTATCTCCTCCATTCTGAAGACTTGAGGGCTTCTAAACGGTCTCCTGTTTCCTTACAAAAAATACCATGTTTGATATAGTAGTGGTGGTCGTTTTCATGGTTGAATTATTAGCAACGCCAGTCCCCTGTGACTGCTGATTGAAAGTCTGTCAGATCTGTGCGACTTCCTCTCAGAATGGCCAGATTCTCTGCAGATACTCTCCTCCAGAGAGCTGTGTGACATCATTTTGAAAAAATGTATTGAAAACAGACAATCTACAGTACAAGATCATAACGTGTCGCGTTGTGAGCTTATAGATATTCTATTCTTGTGAATTGTTTGGAAATGTTTGAAAAGTTTCAACTATACACTGACATGCCCAACATAGGGACGTCAAGTTTAAAGTCTGACTTTGGGTTCTATAAATATGTAATCAATGAAAAGTATATTTATATACATTGGATACATTGGAACACAGGAAGGCATTCTGTTTCACCCAACTGATGGTTTCTCAGATGGGCATGATGAGCGCCCGGGGGAACTTTTAAGGGGTGTCTTGCTCAGAGACACTAACTTTGACACATATAGGCTACTGAACTTCTGATTACTATGCATGCAGACAGCCTCTCCACCCAATAAACTTCAGCCAACCCCATTATAAAGGCAGGTTCTAAATCTATTAGGTTTCTTGCAAATAACAAGCCCTCTAGGAAGGTGTTTTCTTTGTTGGCTGGCTTTGAAATGCCTTCATCGTTTACATGTTTGTTTCCCCACAGGATGGATGACATTCAGCTCTGCAAAGAAATCACAAGGTTGAAGACGGAGCTTCAGAAACTGGTCTCGCTACCAGGTGAACATTACAGCTTTTTTTTGTAGATTTTTGGTGGAACCTTCAGTTGTGCTGCATGCTACCTGGACATGATATAAATCCAAATAGTATTGATCATCTTTATCTGTTGCTTCTGAACTCAGCGATGAACTAGAGCTATTTATTCCTTTCATTAAAGTTCTCTTGCAACTAACAGTTTCTGCAATGAAAACATGAAGACCGTTGGGCAGAAAATAACTCATCTCTGGCGATCGCCATTGAATAACAATTAAATTTCTCTTATTGCAGTAGTGATCATTATGAAAATATTCAGAAAGCGTGACTCCCTCATCGCTGCTGTCTAATGGAAACCTTCCAAAACCTTTTTTTTTTTAAATAAATTATTTGGGCTTTTTGCCTTTATTGATAGTTGTACAGTAGATAGACATGAAACGGGGAGAGAGATGGGGGGGAAGACACACAGCAAAGTTGGTCGGGATCGGGACT
Organism: Electrona antarctica; assembly: GCF_951216825.1. Taxonomy (NCBI): domain Eukaryota; kingdom Metazoa; phylum Chordata; class Actinopteri; order Myctophiformes; family Myctophidae; genus Electrona; species Electrona antarctica. The sequence continues at coordinate 13,925,873 of NC_136795.1, read as the reverse complement.
CGAACCCGCGACACACTGTCATGCTGGATTACCAGCCAAGGTGCCTGGACCGCTAAGCCTGGCCCAGGCCAACCTTTCCTTTTTTTAATTATTATTTTAAAAAACATTTTAAAATAGTGAAAATAGCAGATTTACAAGCTTGTGTGCTTGTAGATCTGCTATTTTCACTACTTTTGTGTGACACTCTTGTGTGATGAAGTCAGGCTGTAATTTACACAAAAACATAAGAATTTGAAACTTAGTTGGAGAAACAAGGTTTCTGCCCGACAGAGCAACGTCATGTTGCTGCAGGCTATGTAGAAGGTCATCCCCATGACAACACAAAGGACAAGTTGCACCGTAGAAACGTGATGATTTTCATTGTAGGATTTTCAGTTCTATATTCTATATAATATTACAGGAACTTAGATAAACTTCTAATCTCGACAGTACATTTTCAGCCTTCTCCACCAATATTGAGCAAACTCAAAGATCCCTGGCTTTGAAAAATAAATAAAACAATCAATGGAAACACTGTAAATAATGTTGCATAATGAATTGGATGTCTGAATGATGAACAGCACTATCTGCACATATACGTAGTAATAATGCATGTGTTGAAATGACCCCACCATACTTTCAACACTCAACAAAACATGTTCTGTGCATGGACAGACAAAGACAAATCCAAGGAGGACGTACTGCGAGAAGAAGAGCTGCTGCTGCAAATTCACAAGCTGGTGGAGACCAGAGACTTCCTGGTGGATGATGTGGAATTTGAAAGGCTAAGGTGAGACCAGCATTCAGCAATGTGTTTCACTTCATATGCACGCACGCGCGCGCGCGCACGCACGCACACGCACGCACACGCACACACACACACACACACACACACACACACACACACACACACACACACACACACACACACACACACACACACACACACACACACACACAAGTTACAAACTAAGCAAAGCAAAAATGTTACAATTTTAAAGATGAAAAGGGGATTTGAATAGGTACAGGTACAGGCTGGGCTGGAATGAAACAACAAGACTAGTGGAAAATGATTTGTTTGACTTACATTGGAGTCAATGAAAGAAAGCTTCAAGAGAAATGGCTGCCAATTGTGGCCAATCAAATAATTCTTTAAAAAGGCAACAAAATAAATAAATATATGTTTAATTAAGAAATATTACAAAACAATGAATAGCTCCAACATGATCCTTGATGCAATGTACCCACCACCACAGCTTCCTCAATGTCTAGAAAGGTAAAAGGATACCATATGGTAATACTCTGTGGCAGGTTTGATATCCTTTAAATAGGTTTTTGCTCCGGCCTGAACAGATGATTTATAATGTCATATCGATTCACCACAGCTGTGGTTTATGGCTGTATCTAAGCAGGGCGAATCTCAGGGCGAATCTCTTCTCTTCGTTCTGTACTGCATGCAATGTGGTATACCACATAGATGGACTGTTTATGCCACTAACATCAACCATGCCAAGTATGTCATGCTTATTCTCTGAGTGAGAATGTCTGATTGGCAGTTTTCAGACAGGCGGCAGGTGGTATTTGTCGGAAGCCATCATACTTTCATTATTCAGAGAGCAACTGCTGCGCCGTTGAATTAAACTATCAAATAGTGTATGTGATGTTTAGCCTTTTTTTTCTGAGTGGGCTAAATGATCTGCAACATGTGCACCCATTTGGGTACAGCCTAAGTTGCTGTAAAACATACTGATTGAAGCCAATTAAAATGTAAAGAATATGAATTCATTCTAAATTAACTACATACCAGACCACTTAGAAACACTGACACACACGCATGCACGCAAACACAGTAGATTTACACAAGGGATTTGGCATCAAAAGATTTTCATAGCCAAAATGATGATAACTGTCATCACTGTGCAGTACATAATTAAATCCTCCCTTTGCCTACAGGGAAAGAGAGGAAGACAGAGAAATGTCAGACTTCTTACAGTGCAAATTCCCCAAGAATTTGAGCAAGAAACCCGGTAAGCATGTTACCATGGAGCTATGACTCTCTTCAGCAACATCAAATGCATTATTATAGCAATTTCAATGCTCAGTAAAGTTTTGTTCTGTAACAGCAGTCATATCCTTGTGAATATAAAGCACATTTATATACCTTGGCTTTTTATTTAGGTCATCCACAGGAACAAAGAGTGGCCTCTAAATCCCAGCAGACATCAACGCCATTCCTCACCAAAACTGGGCTGACACTCCTGAAAGAATGTTGTGGCTTCACCTGCTCCATTATGTAGAACAACATCCACAGGGGACACATAATGAGAACACTTTCTATGTATGTAGATGTGTTTGCGCTTGTGTTTGAGGGACTGTGTGTGTGCGTGCGTGCGTGCGTGGGTGCGTGCGTGCGTGGGTGCGTGCGTGCGTGCGTGCGTGCGTGCGTGAGCATTTGTATGTATACAGTATGCAGTATGCGTGTTAAGACAGTCTGCATTGATGTGCTTATAAATTATAACAAATTATTATATTACAGACAATAATAATTTGTAATAATTTATCTGCTGCTGTGAATCACTGTTTTGCAGCAGGTACAGTACACTAATTGGCTGACATTCCTATTGGATATTTGAATGTTTTCCTTTCCAGAAGATAATTACTGTAGTCACTATCATGTTTCCTGTGGTTGTGCAATTATGCATTTGTGGTGTATTAGACCTGATACTTCAGACGCCCTATAGCTGCTAAGTACACAGTGCTAATCTCTAATTGCTCCAGTTACAGTACCGTTGGTATTCTGTGACATTTTGTCACAGATCACTGGAATCCTGCTCAGCCTTCAACATAATGGGCGTCCAGGTGACGCAGGAGTAAAGTTCCTGCGCATCACCATGGAGCCTGGGACTCCACAGTGCCTCCTGTGCGTTCCAGTGAACACAATTGTTCTCGTTCATTGAATGCAAGCCAGGTGAAGAGGGCGATCTCTGTCACTATCCCATCCTACAGCCTGTTCAGTGGGGAGCTGAACTGGGAAAGATAGCATGTTCCTCCACATGCGTTACATCCTCCCAGTACAACTCCTGTCAGGTGACAAGTAGTCTTTTAAGCCAGACTCTGCAATTTCTGCTAATCAGTAGAATCTGCTGTTAGCAGTCTGCTAACATTCTAAGAGCAGAATCTTCAAAAAGAAACTATACTCTTCCAACTATAAGAAATTGTTTGTTTTTTTTGTTGTTTTTTTATTGAATGGTTTCCCAGATTGGTTGAAAAGAAACAGCTATAGCTTCTCATTGTGTTTTTGTATTACTGGACTATACACATGGGGGGAATTGGGAATTGACACTAAATTTGGACAAAAATGTAAAAAAAAAAAAAAAAAAAAAAAACATGAACATCACATTATTTCACATTATTGTAACATAATTTCAGATATAGGGTCCAGCTTTGGCTTCATATAGATGGATGAGATTTTATACTGTATTAGCTGTTATCTATATATTATATTTCTCCACTGTGAACCGATATTTTAGCACCACAACTTTATGATAAACAAAAATGCTTGAAGCTGTCTGGTTGAAGCATGTCGATCTTGGTTTTTTAGACTACAGGCTTTGACTGTACAATATGACACATGAATATGAAGAATGCATTTATCCATGCACTCAAAGTGAGACTATGTCCAGTATTAGGTTAATTTAATTAGCTTGCCAGCTGACGGCGTCCGAGTTGTGGCAGCTGGGGGTGAAGTTCCTGCCCACATCACTGCGGAGACTAGAGGTTTGAATCCTCCACAGTGCCTCTGTAAACAACCAAATGGACTTAAAGTCTCTCATGTACAGTCTATCAACAGTCTACATCCCAATGTGTCAGAGTCAAGCAGGAGTCATTAATCTATGACCAGATCAAAACACGTATGGGGGCTTGGTTGTGGAGCTTGATGACTACCAGCACAGTTTAGCAGTGTGATAAATGACCATATGATATTTGCAATGGGAGTTCACAACAACTTGCTTTCTTTATCACCACAGTGTAGTGCAATTAACTACACTGTATTGTGACATTACAGTAGGTGAATAGGGAATAGTGTTTTGCTTAAGTACAAACGCACACATCCACATCGATGTTTAATGAATGTGAGGGGGGGGGGGTGACAAAGTATCTACAATTTCTACATATATCTGTGTGGGAGCTAGACATCTTACTTTCAAAGAGCATCCTATATCCATCTGTATAACAACTACCCTGACAACCAGCTGATGCATGTGAGGAGAGTGCTGTTGTTGTACGCAGAGAACCAGCTGTTCACAATTCTTCTACAGGAGCACATACCACCTCAGCTACCACCCCTCTCCTCCACACACGCACATGCACACACATGTGCACACACGGCGCACACACACACGCACGCACGCACGCACGCACGCACGCACGCACGCACGCACACACACATTCAGAAGCACTGCGCTCACCGATGACTCATCCTCAGAACGCAAATACGCATTGTGGTCTATAGTGGCTTAGGCTCTGCAATCCTCAGTAGGCCTACATGACAGCATTCTAAAAGCCTCCATCATTGGATTCACATGTGAAAGGGCAAGAGGCAGCTAGTTTTAAAATTCTCATGACGAAACACATTGCCTGGCAAAGACTAACATTTTGGCTTGAAATAATGAATTAGCACCACTGGGAGCAACATTGCAGACATGCAGCTTTCCAGCCAGTAACCAAGACAATCTTCAAGGTGATTCTTCTTTCACTCAGTATATTGAGTTTTATTCCATTCCATCTCATTGGTCAAATACTTTGATTAAGCATAACTTTGTTAAAGGTGTTTATAAGACTCCCAGGCCAGCTGATTCATACTGTGTTGTCATTGTACCCACACATCCAAATCTCAAACAAAACCGGTCCGGATTTACAATAACGTTAATGGGGTTGTACATGATTTTTGCTCCCTGTACTGTATGTTACTGTAATGTAGCCTACCTGTCTACTCATTTATTATATGTTTTACTCTTTGTGCTTAGATCTCTCTACCCTTATCATTCTGTATCTGTCCTGTGTTTCATACTGCAGTGCTGCTATGACAACTACATTTCTATTACAAGGTCAATACATGTATGTCTACCTATCTATTGATCTGATCACAATAAACCAGAAACATGGAGCCAGTGTTTGATGTTGGGATCACTGGGCCAATATAGCCTGTATTAAGCATTTTCTGACTGAAAAAGCTGGTTTTGTGTTTAGTAATGAAATTATAAACTTTTATGACCAAACCTTTCTTCAAGACTTCTACCATAACTAATCTATCTGATGCGTTGAAATCCTAATAATAACTAAGACATGGCAAATCCATGGTTTATCACTGAATCAATTTTGGTTGCAGGCCATACACACAAGATCCATGTTGCTGGCAATACATTCAAAGCTTGTATGAAAACTGTTGAGCCAAATGCGAATGAAAATAAAAGCCTGGGTACCTAGGCTAGAATTTAAAAAATCCGGAGCCTGAGTATATCAGAGTGGCTAAGAGCCTATTGCATTGGTGCAGTTGACCTTAAATGGTAAAATGGTAAATGGTGCATTTATATAGCGCCTTTATCCAAGGCACTTTACATAGATTGTGCATTACATTCACCCATTCACACACACATTCATACACCGATTGCGGCGGAAGCCATGCAAGGTACCACCCAGCACATCGGGAGCAATTTGGGGTTCAGTGTCTTGCCCAAGGACACTTCGACATGTAGACAGGAGGAGCCGGGATTCGAACCGCCGACCCATGGATCATTGGACGACCTGCTCTACCTCTTGAGCCACAGTCGCCTTAAAACTGTTTTGTCAGTTGTGACTAGTTGCATTGGTGCGCTTTGGCCTTTAGGCTAGTGATTAAGATTATTAGCAAAAGAGACACCCCACCACACTTAATTCAAAAGAGACACCCCACCACACTTAATTAAAGAGACACCCCACCACACTTAATTAAAGAGACACCCCACCACACTTAATTCGGAGGATGAGATGCATAATCATTAGGCTCCATACTGTGAATGTAGACAGGTTGCCCACAAAGCCACCCTAATTGGAAGCTAGGTGTTCTCGGCAGAGACATTACTGTAGTGTAAACAATCCCTGAAAAGGAAATAACATGTCTCGCCAATTAAAGTCTGTCAAACTTCGTGGGTCTCCTGCATTGCAAGCTTTTACAATCCCAGGCTCAATCCTGCAGCAGATGGATCAATTTGTCGGTCGGCCCTTGTGTAAGAGCAGAGCACCGTATTTCTTACCAACTGACAAATGCCCATGACATTTAAGGGGGAGATCTATGTCAGATAGTAGTGTGTGTGTGTGTGTGTGTGTGTGTGTGTGTGTGTGTGTGTGTGTGTGTGTGTGTGTGTGTGTGTGTGTGTGTGTGTGTGTGTGTGTGTGTGTGTGTGTGTGTGTGTGTGTGTGCACGTGCGAGTGAGAGAGAAAGAGAGAGAGAGAGAGAGAGAGAGAGAATAAGGCAGGTGCACATACTGTAGACTAGCAATTACCCCAACAAAGGGTGAGATGAGATAACTGAGCTCTCTGGATATTTTACAGTACTTACTACTATACCCTGTTAGGGGCACAATAGTTCTTGAGTGCATGCATTCAATAGATGCTGGTCACACCTCAGCTTTTTATTCCCTGATTTTCAATGTGATTTGCAAATTCAGTAGCACTCCAAACTAAGGACAAATGAGGGTTTGACATCTTAACTTGGTTTTGACTGCATGGTTCCATATTGAAACACCTCCTACTACTTTAACCTCATTAAACCTATAACGTTTGTGTTCCTATACTGGGACATGCATGTTCAGCAAAGATATAGCAGATCTACAATCTCACAACAACCCCACATTGTGACGCTTTGTGAGCTTTATAGGCCAGCTATTTTCGGCAAGGATATTTTGTGTTGAGGGAAAAGGAGAACCGGCCTGTATAGGCCTGGGGGCTTATCCATCTCTCTCTGTATAGAGAAAGAGGGATAAGTAGTTAATCATGGAGTCACTATCCAATCCAATAAACTACTCTGCCCTCACCGAGTCACAGCAAAGGCCCTTTTGCCATAATATCCACAGAGGAGAAAATGCATTTGCCAAACAGTGAGCAGGTTCCAGATTGCATGGAATCTTTTCACGGTGCCAGTTGATGTTTGTCACATTGACAGTGGTGTTGCGACATCTGTGGCATTTCAGCCTGGTTCAACACCACATCGACATTTGCAGTTCCTTATGTGTCGCACACTGTTAGAGTGACAGCTGAAAAGACAGCCAGCATGACACCAGCCACACAGGGACGATCAGAGCTGATGGCTGGATGCTGATAGGCAGGGATCACAGAGTGCTATAAGAGGGCACACGCTTTTTGCTCTTCAACTGCAGAGGCAAATGGATTTAAACCCTTTATATGTCATTGACCGGAGTACCCTAGGGGTCTATACTACTCCCCCTTTCCCTCTACACTAAATAGGCTACCTTATATAATAGCTGATCTACAAGCTCACAATGTGTTTCATTGCAATGCGTTGTGAGTTTGTAGATAGGCTATTTTCACCAAATGTTGGTGAAACGCCAGGGTAAAATGGAGAAATTAACTCCATTAGTCTTAGTAAGAGTGAGTCTTGTTTCCACAGTGCATGTGTACCAAAACATTTGGATCCAGTAATCTTTATGATCTAATCTTGCAGATACACATTTCATTCATAACATGAAGCAAGTATGTGCCAGCATTTGAAAAATAATGAATCTTTCAAATGGCATCATAACATCCTCAGTGAATATAATACATCTGCAACCTTTAATTGATAAATCTTCAACAGCGGGGGACAAATCTTAACCTTACTTCGCCAGATGGAAGACGCTTGCTTCACATTTTCTAACCCAGGAGAATTTTATGAAATGTCACAATGAATGGCCGTGGACTTTATTTAGTTGTCATTTACATTTGGCAGTAGAACTACCAGCAGCTGAAGTGAAGGAGTTGGCAAATGTGCTGCAGGGTTCTCCCTGAACGAGCAGCGAGGCCCGGATATTAAACCATGACTGTCTGGCACTGATCGTGAGGAATGACATTGTATTAACCTCAGGCAGAGGACATTTCCCATACAGTGCATAGCGGTGGCTCACCATAGCATTAGCAAACAACACAGCAGTACATAGTCGCCTGATGTATTTTACAATACAACCTTTGATGCAACAAAGCATTTGACATAAAATAATGGGTGGGAATGGTCTTGTTAAATATGACAGTATTGAGAAAGCAAACCACTAGTGCGGTATTTGTCTCTGTGCCATGACCTTATACAGAATCCCTTACAGAATAATTTTAATTGGCACAATTCTATCATCATTATGGTGCACAGAGGATTGGGGTGTTGAGTTATTCATTACATCTTTGCCTCAGAAACTAAACATACTGTAGTGTACACAATATCTTACAGTAATGCGTGCCTACCCTTTTTAAACATAACTCAAGTTACACAAAGCAGAGTATATTTGTCAGACATAGATTTCATAACAATATTAACAACTATAAAAATGTCAATGCTGCTTTTAAGATTGATGTGTCTAATAACCTTTTAGATCAGGAGTAAAGTAAATATTGATTAATGCAGGAGGTCATAAATGTGCCTGCTCGATATGACATGAAATGAAACAGTGCCCCCGTGTGAAAGAGAAATTAAAACACTGTGCAGAGTGCAGACAACAATCATTATTAGATCATTATTAGATTATTACAATGAATACAGTATGCATAGCCTAACATGTGCATTACATTTTAGGCTAATTTAGCCTTTAGTGTGAGAAACTTTTAATATATTGCTGCTAAACACTGACTGAGAACATTGAAACAGATTAAATCTATTCCGTCCCTCACAGTTTGCCAACTTGGACGGTACATTGTCAACAAGGGAGGCCATCGGCTGTGTAGCGGGAGCTCTCAACTCACCTACTCACCAGCTCACCAGCTCACTCAGGCATTCTTTACGAGCCTCAGATCCTTGCTGCACTCCTACCTAGGTTTGATGTGATGAAAAAAGTCATTATGTAAAACTATTCTTCATTAAGTTGACAGTAAAACAAAACAAAGTGCCCCCCCTAACCTCCCTATGGCCTGCTTTCAAGGGCTAACCTAGCCTGGGTAAACCCACTCCCCCTGCTGGACAAATGCAAATCTGGCGAGGGGGGAGGGGTCCCAGGCTAGGGCTAACCACTTTGGCATTGAAACATGCCAATCTATTCTATTCCATGCACCATGCATGATGCACCATTAATACAGGATCAACCTCTAACTAATTGCAAAAAACCGAACTCAGCTGATTTTGCATCTTCAATATATCCTGAATAACAGAAAAAAAGTTGCCTGGAATTGTCTGAGGGGAAAGTGTTTAAAATGGCCTGTACAGTAGGCCACCATTAACATCCTATTATATATTATATCCAAATGTGCTGACATCATCACATTTTGGCAAGTTGCTATGGTCAAATTTAGCCCAATTAGTGTTTTATGCAAAACTAATGCTTGGAATGGATTCAGCATCATGAAAACCCCCTAGTTTGATATGTCACATGCTACTTAAAGCATAAGGAAATGTAGAAAATATTGCCTTATAATAGGATGTCAATGGTGGCCATACTGTACAGGCCATTTTCAACACTTTCCCCGGCTCAGACAATTCCAGGCAACTTTTTTTCTGTTATTCAGGATATATTGAAGATGCAAAATCAGTTGAGTTTGTTTTTTTTGCAATTAGTTAGAGGTCAAATTACATTATTACTGGACTACATGGCTTGTCAACTTGGAAGGCATGCTTGTTAATGTACAAGGGCATCAGCTGCTCAGTGCAAGCACTTGCTCGCCTAACTGCTTGCTCAGGCACAACTCTCAGGCCTTGATGTTGGTGCACCTGCCTGGTTTTCAACTAAGTGATGTAAAAAGTCAAGCATGTAAGCCCATTCTTTATTAAAGGTACAGTTCACCTCCATAATTACTTTTTTATATTGATTACTCACCCCATGGACACTGGAATTCACGGATATTCTTTTGTTTTTGTCGCATTCCTGTGCTAATAATTTGATGACCAACAGTGGTTCCCTACTAGACTCTTTGTGTCCACTTGCACACAAAATACATGCCCATGCATACATGCCCTCCGATGGCTGGAACCTATAAAGATTTTGGTGACCTAACATTTCTAGGTTTCCTCAGATCTTTAAGCCTATTTCTAAAACACCAGTTGTGCATCTGGTGATGACTTTATGTGGTAAAAGCGCTCAAACTTTCTATTCCTGCCTTGATCTCCCTTAGACTTAAGAGTATAAGTGATCTCCTTATACCTCAAGTTCCTCAACACTTCACATGGATGGGTGTGATTCTTTACCTGTCAAACTGTGTGACTTGTGATTCTAAAGGTTTATACTGCCATCTAGTGATGATGATTCATTCATTCAGTACTTTACTGAACATGTGAATCAAGCCATTCCAGTCTTCAGATTCTTGCTTTGAATATTAACATTTTTGGTTTGAGACTTTGACAGTGAGACATAATATATACTGTATTCCTACAGGGACAATGAACATTTCATGGTAGTAAGTCTATCTGAAATTAGATAATAATCTATATAGTTTCTTTTCATCATGTTACTGACAAGAAACCTCCTGCATTGTGTGGGTACAGTAAACTGGGTAAAGGATAAGATTAGGCAACACAGGCAGCAGTGGCTCAGGGGTAGAGTGACCGGAAGATTCCCAGTTCGAACACGTGTTTATTATAGACATGCTTATTCAAAACAATTCCCTGCTACATACATATAGATACTGTATAGTACTGTACTGTATGTAGGTCTGTCTAATACAGTAGTACTGCACTGTATGTATGTCTACATTTGTTACAGATGTTCATATGAATATAATTGTCAAGCAAACCCAAAATTGCACCACCACGGAACTCGTGCACATGGCCAGCAAAGCAACACAAACGGCAAATGTTACACAATACACAACTGATGAAACCCACCATTCCCCTTTTTATCATCCAATCTAACTGTGGAGAAGAGCTGCGTATGAAGGCTGGAGTGTCACCCTTCACACACAGACACATATAAAGTAGTTTTAGGTGACAGACAGTGTTTTCAATCTTTTAAACTTCATGATCATTGAGCCACATACGTACAGTACCCCCACTTGATACATGTTTTTTATCTTCAGGCCTTAATCTATACTGTAAACTCTTCAGTATAAATGTAACTCTGAGACACACATTGAAAGGACCATGCTGTCATCAATACATTCACAGCTTTGGTAATATTAACTGAAACTAATGGCTTCCTTAAAAATCTAACAAAGCACAGTATTTTTGTGGGAAAACACACGCACGCACGCACGCACGCACGCACGCACGCACGCACGCACGCACGCACGCACGCACGCACGCACACACACACACACACACACACACACACACACACACACACACACACACACACACACACACACACGGCTAACCCTACATTTTTATAATTTATTATAATATAATATAATAATAATATAGTATATTTACTGACCGTTCCAGCATTATGTTGCGTGGCGCTGAGACCTTGAGACTGGTCATCCACCTCACCTTCACTTGTTTCACTGAAACATATATACCGGTATTTAGTTGCAAATTGTCTGCATACACTATGTTGGAAAAATGGCATACATTAAAAGAAAAAAAGAAAAGTAGGACTATAGGAAAATGGCCAATAACTATTCCCAAATGAGGATTAACATCTCAGAATGACCTAGAATCCTGTCCTCTGATTCAAGCCAAGGAGAGTCATGTGGTTGTACTTTGGCACGACCACATTTGGAAAAATGTTTTCCTAATAAAGAGTGTTCTGGCTTTGCTATTCATACAGCATTTGGGTAGATTTTGTCTCTACCACTCTAATACCTTCTCTATGCACCTTTTATTTACATACATAAAAAGCTTGACTTTGTTGTAAACCCTCTGCACCTTTGTCTTTGTTGCGTCTGTGAGATGCTCCATTTCTGCATGTCCAAGTGATCAGCTTCACTTGCACCTTGGAGAAAATAGCAACAACTCAAGTACATCTAATAAACAACACAGCATAAGTTGTTGAAAATATAGGAAAACGCAGATGCACACATATGGTATGCATAAATGCAATATCGAACACAGCCACACAAACTTACTGAGTCTTGTCATCTGAGCACAAACACTATCAACTGGGGATGGGGTCGGATAGCTGTTAGTGGAAGCTCCTGATTGGCTGACGGAATTAGATGCAAGACTGAGGTCACTTAGGTTGACATAATGTGGGCTCTGAGAATAGAAAAATAATCATTTGAATGTGCATGGTATTGCACCATGGTATTGCACCAATGCACCATGGTGTTGAATATTAACATTTTTGGTTTGAGACTTTGACAGTGAGACATAATATATACTGTATTCCTACAGGGACAATGAACATTTCATGGTAGTAAGTCTATCTGAAATTAGATAATAATCTATATAGTTTCTTTTCATCATGTTACTGGCAAGAAACCTCCTGCATTGTGTGGGTACAGTAAACTGGGTAAAGGATAAGATTAGGCAACACAGGCAGCAGTGGCTCAGGGGTAGAGTGACCGGAAGATTCCCAGTTCGAACACGGGCTCCCCCAGAGTTAGTGTCGAAGTGTCCTTGAGCAAGACTCTGAAGGTTGGTGCCTTGCATGGTTTCCTCTGGCATCGGTGTGTGAATGGGTGAATGTAATGCACATCTCTGTAAAGCGCCTTGGATAAAGGCGCTATATAAATGCACCATTTACCAGTAAAATGTTGAATAAGACCCAAGTGTAAAATTGACCCATACGAATAGAATTTTACATAGGCAGAGATTGGGGCCAATTGTAAAATGTAGTTGTAACATTTTCCTACAACCAACCTACTCCTAATGCACCGGCATTTTAATATAATAAACCTAATTATGAACACTGGCTATCATTAAAATATGTTAACTGAGATGGATAATAAGACCATATTGAATTGTTATTAATGCAATTATTGGTGGAGCCAAAGAAAATAGACGTGAATAACACTCACTTTATTTTCAAATTCAAACATCATGAAATAGCATTATATACAAAGTTCAGTTAATAACAATATAAAAGTGTTAAGACTAAAAGATTAGATTTATTGACCATGCACTTGCTTCAGCAGTATCACATTCACATTCATAAAAGTGGGTGTTAATGTATTTTGTGTCATATGAACGGCACATTCAATTCAATTCACCATTCATTTAGTAATGTAGGATTTGTTGATTTAAAAAAAAAGGTGAACTGAATGACCTGGTGACCCATGACCGTCCATGTAGTCATTTACTGACAAGTTGAAGGTCAAGCAATTAGAATCTCAAGAGGGGGAAGTGCAACAGATTGTCTGGTTTAAATGATTAAACAGTGGGATGTAGGCTATACACATGGGATGCACAACAGTGGTCCCCATATTTATAAAGTCAGGGTGGTGGCTGGTGGTCCCTCGTGAGTCGTTCACAATCAGTTATATGTTTCTTGTATATGTTTCTTTTCCCTTTTTACCTCCATTATGATGAATTTCTGTTCTGTTCTTTGTCTATACAGAAGTGTCTATTTGTACGTCTCTAAATGTTTTGATGAATTGAACATGGTGGACCCTGTTGTAAACAAGTGTAATGCTTAATTGGGTCGTCCACTCACATTTAACAGCCTTTGTATTGAGTTTGTGCTTGAAATGTACTGTAATTCTGCAAACTGTTAATACACTTTTCAATCAATCAATCAATCAAAGTTGAAAACCCCTGCATTAGAACTATGGATCAGAGATAGCTCTGGTCCAATTTAAACGTCAATCAAATTGCAGTCGCATCTGTAATGTAATGTAGGCTATTGTATGTCTATGTACTGACTGTTATAAAGATTTCTTAATTAAAAACAAAAAAAACAAAAAAAAGTCATTCAAATGACCGCGGGCCGCAATGTTGTGCTTCCCCTTTAAATGTGACGTAGCTCCGGTTGTCTTCTGCTGTGCAAAGGAGGCTGGGCTATTATTATTGTAAATGCAACAGGGACGTCGTGTGGTGTTGGCTGTCAGGGGGAATAGAAATCGAAGATGGAGTTTTTAACAGGGAATCCATTCAGTACACCGGTTGGACACCGAATAGGTGAGATGTCGAGATGGATCCAGTGGTTATTACGTTATAATTACAAAGTAGGCTAGCTCATTGACTGACGATCGTATAGCCTGCTGTATTTCACGGACTGCAGCAGAGCTGTGCATGGTTGCACGCACTCCTCCTTATTGCAGATATTTCAAAAATAATCGGATATTAACTCAAGATCAAGAAACGCATAAAAGAAGCAGCCCAATCCTGACAGTGATAGAACGGTTATTGCTTTACTGATGCAGTTATCATGATGACACAGATAGGCGGGATGATGATTCTCTAATCTTCAAAATGGTTGGGTGTTGCTCTCAGTCTCTGTCGATAACATGCTGGAAGGAACCAAGAGAGAGATATCCCTTTATTATCTGCAAAAAAAGAAAAGAAAAATAGAAAAAAAGAAAAAGAAAAAAAGAACAGTGGTTTTGAACATGGCAAATTTGCCCTATTAATTTCCCAACACTCAATTTTGTCAATCAATTTCAGGCAGTAATGAACCTATAGTTAGTGAGAACTTGCTTGGCCAGTTAAGTAACTTCCCCACAGAAACCAGAAAAATGATGGTGATTCATATTAATACACGTTGTTTTCTTTGCAAACATTGCTCAGTTCATGACTATTGTATGTCTGTTTCCTGTAGAACTTGCAACAAATTCCAGTCTCCAGTCAGAAGACTGGTCCCTAAACATGGAGATCTGTGACCTGGTGAACAGCACAGATGAGGGGTGAGCGTCTCTTTACCCCAGGCTCGTCTTTTGGAGATCACATTCTTTGCTTTTCTTTTTCAGTCATAACAATGGCTTCTTCTCCTTTCAGACCAAAGGATGCTGTTAGAGCGATAAAGAAAAGGATTTCAGGAAACAAGAATTTCAGGGAGGTTATGCTGGCACTGACCGTGAGTGTTCCTTCCTGTCGCAAAGTCCTTCCTCCTCCAATGCACCATTAAAACTCTGCAGCCACTAGCTCTATCTATGTAAACATCTACATTCAATGTATGTAAACACTTGAAATCCTTGCTGAACGTCATTGGTGCAGTCTGCAGGTCGGCATGTTCTTTAGCTCGGTGTGATCCCTTTGTGTCTGTAAGCCAGCATGATTCCCAACCTGTGGGCCGGGGCCAGGGCAGCCGAACAGCTGTCACGTTAAGTGGTCAGATGGGTGGGCCACGGACACTTTCAAGATTTTCAAGTGGGCCATGATTCAGAACGGTTTGAGAAGCAGAACCACTCCTCTGCTTACATTCCATGTCGTTGTTGTTTTCCCAACCTGGACATAGGTTCTGGAGGCTTGTGTGAAGAACTGTGGCCACAGGTTCCATATCCTGGTGACGACCCGGGACTTTATAGAGGGGTTTCTGGTCCGGGCGATTATACCGAAGAACAACCCTCCGGTGGTCTTGCATGACAGAGTGCTAGGCATCATACAGGTCAGTAGTCTGATTAAATCTCAACAGTACGCCTAATATAACCGTGGCGCCCTATGTTGTTATTATAGGCAAAAATCATTTGAAACAATTGACTAGGCCTGGCTACAGTAAATTCTGTGTGAGCTTGTAGATTGGCTATTTGTATTTTCATTGTATGACGGTGTCTGGCTTAAGTGGTTAAACAATCGTAATCATTTGACTTTACCATAATCTGTCAGCATAGATAAAACCCCTTCTTTTGTAATGTTTGTTGTTCTTCTGTTGACAAGGCGTGGGCAGATGCATTCCGTAGCTCACCTGATCTAACAGGTGTGGTGTCTGTGTACGAGCATCTACGAAGGAAAGGTCTGGAGTTCCCAGAGCCAGATGGTTATTCTCTGGTCAACACTTCGAACAGGGTACTACTAACTAACATATGGACTAATATATGTTGAAATACAAATGCACTTGCTTGGGAAAGCCTGGGGCTGACTACTTTTATGTATTTTTATTCACTCCTTTTCAAATGTCTATGCTTTTCCTCTTTCTGTTTTAATGGGCTCTCCTAACATTTTGCTGCTGTCATCTGGACTGTGCTCGTGCTTCTGCTCAGCAGGGGTTGCCTAGGAATGGATCTGCTTCTGCAACTTCTAAACATAGTCTCATCCCTCTACAATTCCCCGGGCCTAAACAGGGCCAGGAGGGAGCCAGTGTGTCCCTACCCGAGCAGGTGAAAGGACCTGACAAACTGTAGAAAGGTTTTATAGAGATGCTGTCTTATCTGTCAATATTGTCTTTCACTTACAAACTGATTAATACCTTTTGCATGGCGGCTGAAATTCAGTCTAAATTCCTTTTTCTGCACATTTCACCTTCTATTTTCAGTCTCGACTATTGTAAACGACACTTTTCTAGGAGGAAAATGTGTCTTTTTTGCTGTGTGTATGTAAGTACATATTAGCCTTAAATGTAATATTTTGATAATACTGTTGACATTTCAGGTCCACAGGCTGAAGACAGATCTGGGAGTGGTGCAAAGCAACCTGACTGTAATGTCAGACATGATGAGTCAGCTAGATCCATCCACAGCCAAGTGCGCAGACATTGAGTTGCTTCAGGTATATTGACCACTAATGTTTACAGAAATTAAACGCTGTGTGCTGAGCCGTCTCTCATCCAGATATCCAAGGATGATAAAATAGTCTGGCTCACTAAGTATAGTATAGTATATATATATATATATATATATATATATATATATATATAATAGTAGTGTATAGTAAAGTTTATTATCACCATATATAACCATTTTGTCACATTTCAGTCACACATGCAGGTGCATTAAACTACATCTGTCTGTCTCTTTCCTGATCTTGTCGATCACTATACTACTCTTGGCCGCTGGCCATTTCTTATTTCCTTTGTCATTCGGTCCATAGCAGTTGTACACAGTGTGTAAGGACATGCAGAACAGAATAGCTGAACTGGTGCCAAGACTCAGTGAGGAGAAGCTGATCGAAGAGCTGCTGACTGCCAACGATGAAATGAATAGCACGTTCACGCGCTACCAGAGGTATTGCTCTTAATCAACTACTGCAGGGCAAAAGTCAGTGTTGGAGGATGTTCTCCTGTCTGTCAGGTTGTGATATCTGTGATGTTAAATTGCTGTTTCCATTCCATGCAGGTTTGAAAGTCAAATGACAAATGGTCAAAGCACAACAGAGGAAGTAAGGAACTTGCTCTTAACAGTTGCATTGTCTTTTCATTAGGTAACTAGACTATGCTCTTATAATTAGTATCGATACCATGCACATTCAAATGATTATTTTTCTATTCTCAGAGCCCACATTATGTCAACCTAAGTGACCTCAGTCTTGCATCTAATTCCGTCAGCCAATCAGGAGCTTCCACTAACAGCTATCCGACCCCATCCCCAGTTGATAGTGTTTGTGCTCAGATGACAAGACTCAGTAAGTTTGTGTGGCTGTGTTCGATATTGCATTTATGCATACCATATGTGTGCATCTGCGTTTTCCTATATTTTCAACAACTTATGCTGTGTTGTTTATTAGATGTACTTGAGTTGTTGCTATTTTCTCCAAGGTGCAAGTGAAGCTGATCACTTGGACATGCAGAAATGGAGCATCTCACAGACGCAACAAAGACAAAGGTGCAGAGGGTTTACAACAAAGTCAAGCTTTTTATGTATGTAAATAACAGGTGCATAGAGAAGGTATTAGAGTGGTAGAGACAAAATCTACCCAAATTTAGGCTGTATGAATAGCAAAGCCAGAACACTCTTTATTAGGAAAACATTTTTCCAAATGTGGTCGTGCCAAACAGTGCCAAAGTACAACCACATGACTCTCCTTGGCTTGAATCAGAGGACAGGATTCTAGGTCATTCTGAGATGTTAATCCTCATTTGGGAATAGTTATTGGCCATTTTCCTATAGTCCTACTTTTCTTTTTTCTTTTTTTCTTTTAATGTATGCCATTTTTCCAACATAGTGTATGCAGACAATTTGCAACTAAATACCGGTATATGTTTCAGTGAAACAAGTGAAGGTGAGGTGGATGACCAGTCTCAAGGTCTCAGCGCCACGCAACATAATGCTGGAACGGTCAGTAAATATACTATATTATTATTATATTATATTATAATAAATTATAATAATGTAGGGTTAGCCGTGTGTGTGTGTGTGTGTGTGTGTGTGTGTGTGTGCGTTTTCCCACAAACATACTGTGCTTTGTTAGATTTTTAAGGAAGCCATTAGTTTCAGTTAATATTACCAAAGCTGTGAATGTATTGATGACAGCATGGTCCTTTCATGAGCTGCATTTCATGTCATGAAAGGTGCTATACAAATAAAGTTTTATTATTATTATTATTATTATTATTATTATTATTATTATTATTATTATTATTATTATTATTATTATTATTATTATTATTATTATTATTATTATTATTTCAATGTGTGTCTCATAGTTACATTTATACTGAAGAGTTTACAGTATAGATTAAGGCCTGAAGATAAAAAACATGTATCAAGTGGGGGTACTGTATGTGGCTCAATGATCATGAAGTTTAAAAGATTGAAAACACTGTCTGTCACCTAAAACTACTTTATATGTGTCTGTGTGTGAAGGGTGACACTCCAGCCTTCATACGCAGCTCTTCTCCACAGTTAGATTGGATGATAAAAAGGGGAATGGTGGGTTTCATCAGTTGTGTATTGTGTAACATTTGCCGTTTGTGTTGCTTTGCTGGCCATGTGCACGAGTTCCGTGGTGGTGCAATTTTGGGTTTGCTTGACAATTATATTCATATGAACATCTGTAAGAAATGTAGACATACATACAGTGCAGTACTACTGTATTAGACAGACCTACATACAGTACAGTACTATACAGTATCTATATGTATGTAGCAGGGCATTGTTTTGAATAAGCATGTCTATAAGATTGTATGGTTGGTATTGGCTGATTTAAGCAGTCTGGTGTGAGTCAAACAACATGGACTCTTGAGTCTGAGCTAAACTACACTCCTATTTCACATTTCACATTCAGGAGAGCCTCCACCACCATGACGAGTCATGTGTTTATTTCCAAGTACCAACATACTGCTTGCCATGCCTTTAGTTGTAACGATACAATAGCCACAAGGAAAGAAGAAGACACAAGACTTGTCATGACAAAGGTGTCTCTCTCTCTTGAATGTGTGTGGATGGCTGATTAATGGGTTGTTCACACCAAGCAAGCACAATAACAATAACAATAACTATAAGGATAATTATGTGAACATTCATAGTTATACTTTGGGTGTGGACTCTGCCATCCACTTAAGTTTGAACCATTTTAAAACAATGTATGTATTGTTATATGGAGTGTCAATCTCTTTTACAAGACAATAGTTAATGTATTCTAGATACAATTCAGGGACGATACATTTTATTACAGTACGATTTGATGCAATATGACACCGTAGTGACCGTACTAGTAATTGTGCTTGGTGTGGATGGTCCATTTATCCTGTGTGGACTCTGAGCCAGGTGTTACTACACAACTGTTATGCATCGATACAGGTTGACTCTGGCCAAGTATGAGCGCTTAAATCAGCCACCCTACTGTTACACAGTGTGGGAAATTTATATTTATATTTAGCATGACGGTACATTATTTTTTTAGATTATTTTAAAGAAACACATCCCGTTCATAAGTAATTTGCTTGCAGATGGCATGTGGATTCAGTTAATTTGCTTGGAGTGGTTCCTTTGTTAATGTTGGTTTGGTGGTTTTGTGTGTTTTTGGTGGTTTTATGTGATAGCTCATCCCAGTTAAGTATGGTACTTAGTTTTCCCTTACCTTCTTAGATTCCCGTCAGCCAGGATTCTGTGATGGAGGATATTGAGAAGTGGCTAGCTGTGGAAGAAGACGTGAGTGGCTACCACTTTCTATTGTGTCATGCACACATTGCACAGCATATATTTTATTTTATTTTATTGCATGCACAGTTGCACACCTATGCACATATTCTGACAGTACTCTTGTAATAATGTTACAAACCATAAAGGGCAGATGTTTTAAAAGCTATACCAAGGTGCAGTATCCTGATGACGTGTGGAATTTATAACGTGGCTGTCCTCTGTTTATGACACAGGATGACAGTTTTGAAGATTCAGACGGTGTGATCAGTGAAGGTACATATTCTGCCTAGTTGTCTGGCATCAGACAGTACAGTAGAGCTTCCATCTTGGAATATTCCCATACTAATCCTGCTTCTATTTCTCTGCAGAGTTTGACAGATTTCTGGCCAAAAGAGCGAAAGCAGCAGAGAAATTGCCTTCAATCACATCCTCTTCCCATGATGCCTACCAGTCTCAATCCTAGGCTAACCTGTCTCTGTACAACACTAATATGAATCCTGCCGCACTGATGACTGAGGAAAGTTTATTATTACTGTGGATAAAAGTGACCCATGCTGCAAGCCATCTTGAAATGTGAAATGCCACCCTGAACCTATGCAGATGAAGAAGTCACATCGGAGTGGAATATAGTGCTGTTTGGTCAGAGTGTGCTGTTATATTGTTTTGTCTGTTTATATGAAGGGTAAGTTATTTGGGACCAAGTGCATGGCCCTACTCTTGACACTACTGCTGTATGCGGGGTTATCCATGTGTGGAAAGCAAATATTTGCACATTTTTATAAGATTCCAGCTATTGAAAGAGAGAATATTGTTACAGAAAAAGTACTGTTGCTCCGTTAAAAAAAAGGTCAGGAATTGTGACAGGCCACAGGAAGTTGCATCACACTATCAGAATGATACTGTAAAAGGTATATTTGAGAGAAGCTAATGTTAATAGTATATGAGGCTTTTAATCACATAGTGATCTAAGAAAAGAATAAAAAGCCAAGTAAGAATTTTCACATCTAACATACTGTAATCAAGTTACTTCACTTGAAGTTTAACATTTTACACAATGTCACAGCTTATATTAAACTCAGAAAGTATTAATTGAGAACTGTGTTATGATTCCATTGGATGGCTGGGTGATTGCTAATACTTTGTAATAGGACATTTCATGCAGGTCATGGCTTTGTAAACAAGGGAAAATAGTGTCCTGATGACATGAAAGCAAGTACATTAAAAGCAGATTATGTTTTGTTATGTTATTCTGCCATGATTGATACCATGATTTGCTCTATATCTTTAAAACGTTAGTGTGATGTTTTCAACTGGTGGTCTGTGAACCACTGGTGGTCCCTGAAGGCCTTGCGTGTGGTCCGTGACCATGCATGTATTCAGGTTTTTTTAGGAGAACTTAGATGAATTCAAAGACATCATCATTATCAGTTGTCATTTGAGAAGGCTTGTGTTTCAATTACAAAACTACTACAAGCATAGCTACAAAAGAGGATCAGCTCATTGACACATCCACAGTCACATAAATATGAAACATTCCCATGTAAAGATCTGGATGAGTTCAATAAAGCCTCATAAAGTGAAATGAGAATCGCTTTACTCAGAGTTTCTACCAAGCATATCCGTGAACACCCAAAATAGCCGACCGAATTGACTATTTTACTTGCGCAACAGGATGCGCAACTAGGCATGGATCAGATGTTAATAGTTGTGTGCTTGGTGTGGATTGCTTTTACACTATATTGTGTTGCCTTGCAGTTGTGAGATAAAACAATTATTTGCAGTTGTTTAGATAAAACAATTATTTTCACTCACTGACAATGTTTTTGGGGGTATTACACTATTGTGAAAGTCTACTGTACATCTCAGCTGAGGATGCAGACATGATGAGAATGCACATGTTGCTTATCGTCCTTATCAGTTTTTTAAGACAATTCTGTGGGAGATTGTGAAGCACTTTCATTTAATCTCTTCCTTTTATCAGTATGCATGTGCTTTGTTCTCTTGTCAAGCTCTAACTGATAAACCCATTTTGTTAATACTGCTTGATAATAATTAACTTGGACCCCACTGCACTCCCTGTGCTTAAAAAGAGTCACTTCCCAGGCGTGCTTTTAGTTTTACATGTAACATTTCCCATCTCCTGTGTATAAAAAAGAAAGAAAATAAGAAAACAAAACCAAGAAATAATGGATATTACGCTTAATTTATACTCCACATTTCATGAGGGTGTCACCCGCCAAAAAACTACAGATCCACAAGCCCACAACGGATCCACAAGCCCACAACGCACCACCATGCCATGCCGGCCAGCTACACCCATCATACTAGACTGCATAAAGGACGGAGGCTTGGGTCCAGTCTGTCACATCAGGTCTTCTCCTCTGGATACAACAACAGTGGGGTCCATCCTCAACCTCCTCAGATACTCTCATCATCACTCATGTCCCAGATCTCTGCAGCCTGTGTCTCCTGGTGCAGCAGCGTGAGGCCCGTCAGGTCCTCCAGGAATGAGTGCGAGGAGTTAAACACCTGGGACAGGAAGTGGAAGCCTTCTCTCTCGTAGTGCTCCAGGACGATGTCTGAGCAGGCTGTGCATTTGTCAAAGGCCAGGCTGGCTGGAAGGACGTTGTCGAACCTGGACAGGAAGCCTCGGATCTGATGCGGCACCAGTCCCAAGGAGGTGGGGGGCTCATTCATTCGGTCATCACTGCTACTGGCCACTGCATAGCCTCCTTCACTGTGCTGTAGAATGGACACCATCATCTCGACAGCCAGGGCTCCAGCGATCATGGCCAAACCGGGTCTGCTGACCGTACATTGTTGGTCCAGAGTTCGATCCCTGGTTGAATCCCCTGGTGCCACCACATCGTTGCAGAAGTAGCAGCCCAGCTTGTGTCCTGGAATGTTGGAGAACAGAGATGACGGGACAGTGCTGGCTGAAGCGGCCGGAGTGGACAGAGAAGAGGAGGTGGAGGAGCATGAAGGGGAGGACTCTCCATCCGCAGTGAGATGAGGGCACCAGCCGCCACCTCATCAACTTCAGGTTCACGTCCACCGACGACTCGGCCAGACGTTTGGGGTCCATGCATTTACTGAGGTTGACCATCTGGGGTCTCATAGCCCCCTTCGGGTTTTTCTCCCAGCCAAAACTCTTGGGGCACTCTGTATTGAGGGAGATTTGAGGCAGTTTGACCTGGAAGAAAATGCTGTGCAGAATAGAGCGGCTTCCTTGAAGCATTCTGTCTCTGAAACACAACTCCTCCACCACGTCCAGTTTGGAACCCCATCTGTATGCGATAAGGATCAGTAGGTTCCTCAAAGGCCAGGGTGTTGTGACAGAGTGCATGGATCATATACACCCACGGTAACCTTCTTGGTATTGGTGAAGAATGCGTCCCAGCCAGTCCCCTAGGGGAGCCACCTCAATGTTGTCTTCTGTGTACTTCATCAGGAAGTATGGAACAGCGGTGGCTCCACTTTGGCTGCACAGCACATCATAGGCCTCTAGTAACGCTGTGGCCTGTTTAGCTGAGAAGACTTGCTCTAGCAGAGATGGCTGCTGGACGATCCGTATCCCCTCTGAGAAACAGAGTGCAGGGAAGCAGAACCAGTAGTAGAAATGATACTTCTTCAAATCTGCGAAGGTCAGCAGAATGAATTTGGAGAGGATGGAGGTGTCCTTCAGTGCAGCCCCAGACTGCACAGCATCCCATATCTTCTTTGCCTCCTTCTCCAGCAAAGCCTTCTTGTCTGAAGTCTTGAAGGCATCTAGTGTGTTTGTGTTATACAGGGTTCCTACAGCTGGACAGCAACGAACTGGGGTCCGACCATCTGCATCACTGAACTCCGAGTCCAAAGTCAGACGTGTGAGTAGGCTGCGTCACCGTTGTAGTAGTATCCTTTGATACATATGGAGCTCTCGTCCAGCCTGTAATCATTTAGCTTCTTCTGGGTGAGTTGGGGCCAGAAGCCTTCGACCAGAGCACTGCAGAAGGGAGAAAACTGAAGCTTGGGCTCTGCACCGGAGGACGCTGCTTCATTGGAGCCAGACGCCATCGGAACGTCACTGACTGTGTGACTGACCACTAGGAAGAAACCAGAAAGCCAGAAAACCAGAAAGCCTTATAGTGTATTGAGTTGACCTCTCTTGACTTCAAGTGCAGTCAACGTGGTCTGGTGTAGTGTAGTATCCAGTTCACTGAGTTCAGTCTACCAATATTTGATTTTAGACATGCAAGCAAATATTCTTGGCAACAGGTCCCCAGCACACTGAATCTCTGAAATGTGATTGGACAAAAAAAGGGAAACGGCAGATGCTCTGGTTTTTAATTGGACGACCTCGGTACGCCCACTAAAGTTACATAGTGTCCTGTGACGTCACTGACGTCAGGCACGGCATGCGCTTGTAATCTTCCTCATTGTGTGTGTGGGCAATATTTGACAGATCATGGCTCTCCGAGTCCGCACAGCTGTCCGTGGGTTTGTTAACCCCCTCAAGTGTGTTTTAAGGTCTTCTGCGGCCGCTACCTCGAAACGGGGTTACGCCGCTGCTGTTGCCGAGGCGAGAGTGGTTTTGGAGAACGAACTTGACGGGATCCGAGCTGCGGGAACGTGGAAGGGAGAGAGAATTATCACGTCCCAGCAAGGTCCTCATATCAGCGTGGACGGTAGTCGTGGCAGTGAGTATAGCTTCCAATGGTGGAAGCGTTGTTGACTAGTTGTTGTCATTGATCTACCTCAGATGACACTTCTTACTTGGACCATGCTAGCTCTGGTCTATAGCCCTAATGCTAATTCTACCCTGCATTAGGGCTATAGACCAGAGCTAGGAGCCTATAGGACCATGCCACAGCATCAGATAAATATACAACAAACTCCTGTAACTATACAGCAAACTTTGCATTGCATTTATTGTTATGACTAAAATTAGGTACGTACACGGTACACCAGATGCCAGTCTTATTTAATTTATTACATCACAAACCATCCTGCCATATGGACGCTCGTGCTTCATGTTTTGGGATTCAGGACTATTAAATGCCACTTTAAGGTTGGGTTGGTGGTATAGCCATGGTTCACATGACGCTCGTACTTCACGATAATCATCTGTCATGATAATCATCATGACAGTCATGTTTCAGGGCTAGGTTGGTGGATGCTACAGCCGTAGCCTATATCAGACTCAGAGTATTTTTTCTGGAACAGAGCTAATCTAATCATTCAGTGAGTGACTGAGTCAGAGAGTATATAGACAGCATTCTTGCTAACGTGCCATACAGTCATTGTTTACTCATAAACCTTTGAGAAAAACTGACAGTGCTCTTCTGATGAATGGTATGTCATGAAGTTCATGCAGCTGACTTTTTGTTGAATTTGTCTTTTGTGTGTCTCAGAGACACAAAATAGTCAACACAAAGTCAGCTGACACTATACCTACGTCTCCCTTTCATCTTTTATGTCGTGCTGGCTTTATTGTTCCGTCATTGCCATTCAACCTTTGCTGATAAATCTTACTGTTTCCCTGTCCAATAACAGTTATAGCAGGTACCACTATCAGGTCCTTTAGACAGAGGACACCTGATGCTGACAATGGCCTGCTTACCTCAGAGGTTGTTAAGTGAGCGAAGGGCCACACACGCCGGTTCCGGCCTCCAGGCCGTATGTTGCCCATGCGTTTCCTATACTATGTAAATACAAATATTTTTTCTCTCTCTACTATGTAATAAAAAAAAAATGTCTCCGTTTATCTCCAGTACACATAACCTCTAAACAAGCTATAGTGTCATCTCATTCTGCTCTCTCATCTCAAAGGTAGCAAACTTCCACCAACCTCATCTTGGCTACAAGATGTCATGCTATTCCTGAAATTGAAAAAAAAAAATCTAATTTACAATCAGGGGTTCAACTAACACATTTTTCAAGTAGGCCTACTGGCAATTAAGTGGCAACCATTCATCACTTACTTTAACAACTTAGACTCAATCTGACACTGGCCCACTAGAATAACTCACCTGAGTCACCTCATGTATAAATTCCCTCTTATCCTCCTTAAACACCGTTAATGGGGGCATTGGGGGTGGTCGTCCAGCAAGTTGAGGGCGCTCTATATCTATGACAGCTAGATGCCAGGCCATACAGTATATGGTAATTGAACTCCACATCATTTTTGTTTTAGATTTCTCTCTTTTGTTTTCTCTTTTTGTTTTGTTTGTACGATATTAGGTTGCTATTGCTTTCTCATCTCTCTGTATTTTTGGTTTTCAGTTTTTTCTTTCCGTTTTGTTTAACTGTCATCCGTAATATGCGTATGTGTGCAACCTACGTACGTGCATTGGTGTTACATCATGTGGAGAACAAAAAGGATCTCTTAATCTCGCTCTCTCTCTCTCTCTCGCTCTCTCTCTCTCTCTCTCTCTCTCTCTCTCTCTCTCACACACGTACTCTAACTCTTAGGCATACTGAACTTCTGTGCCAACAACTACCTGGGCCTCTCCAGTCATCCAGATGTGATACAGGCAGGCATTGAGGCGCTGCAGACGCACGGCGCTGGACTCAGCTCCGTCAGGTTCATCTGCGGCACACAGGTTTGATGCCCTCAATACTGACCAGTCAGCACATTTTGTTTCATGCGCTGGCGTTTATTGACTGCCTCATTTATAATTCATGTGTGATCTTCAAGGACATACACAAAAACCTGGAGCAGAAGCTGGCACAGTTTCACGAGAGGGAAGATTGCATCTTGTATGCCAGCTGTTTTGATGCCAATGCTGGGCTGTTTGAGGTACATCTTGAAGACTGTTTGCCACTGTGTGGCCAGCATTTTAACAAATAATGTTTAAATGTAAAGTACAGTAACTACATACTTCAGCTAGTGAGTTGGACATACCAGTGGTCCAGTGATCTAGTTAACTTGTAAGAAGTGTTTTGCATCAAGCTTCATCTCATCCATTTGAAATAACCTGCAGTAATGCTTGAGCCTTGTTCACTATACAGGTTCTGATGGGCCCAGATGATGCGATTCTGTCTGATGAGTTGAACCACGCCTCCATTATCGATGGGATCCGACTTTGTCGTGCCAAGAAGTTCCGCTACAAACACATGGACCTCAGTGATCTGGAGACCAAACTAAAAGAGTCCCAGGTAATGAAACAAAACAGGTCCACTGCTACGTTAAAGGAGCATTCAGTGATTTGGAAAAAAAAAGGTCCACCCGGTAACAAGATGTGCACATGCACACGCTCTACAGTGGGGGAAGTGCAACAGACCAACAGCATGCGCACCAAAGCCCGCCCCACTCGATCATGATTGGAGGAAGGCCCCTCTCATCCTGATTGGATGAAGGCTTTGCCACCCAAAGCCCAAACCGAAACTAGGGTTTTTTGACCCCAGGGGCTCACTGGGGACAGGGAGGAACTCCTTATATGGTCAGCACACTCTATAGTAGGGAGGATTATCCAGAAAAAAAGAAAAAATAAGTGATATTTGAATTAAGTCAAATCACTGAATATACCTTTAATGCAGAAACAGTCATGGAAATTAATGTGATCTTTTGTGTGTTTTTTAATTTTGGAAACCACACACAAGGAGGTATAATCTGGATGTGAACAGGAGAGATAGTCTGAGTCAATTATTGTTTTACTTTACGCTGCTATTCTTTTATTTTTGGTGGTGGGCAACACATTTCCTTATGTGATCTGACCTTTTTATGAGTTTGAACATCATTGATTTGTGTTTTGTTCCGCAGTCGTCTCGTATGCGCCTGGTGGTGACAGATGGTGTGTTCTCCATGGACGGAGATGTCGCTCCTTTACCGGCCATCTGTGACCTGGCAGAGCAGTACGGAGCCATGGTCTTCATTGATGAATGCCATGCCACCGGTTTCCTGGGGCCCCGGGGCAGGTAAGTGATTTGAGTTGAGAATTATTTCACAACAATTAGCATCAGTGATGCTACTGGGTCACTGTATTGTATAGTAACTATACAGAAATGTATCTTGGCAATGTTGTTGCAGGGACCTCCTTATGTTGCATAGGAGGAATAACAGGACTATTATAGAAAATGTTGTATAGTACTGTACATAGTACAGTATTGGACATTGAACAAAATGGCTTCTTTGGGAATATGGTAGTACATTTATTGCCCAGAACAGGCAAGGCGCATGGGACATACATTGACTAGTTAAACCACTTAACCGTATTGTAATCAATGGCATATAATATGCCACACACCACAATCTTTACAGAAGCTAATGTAAGGAGATCCACGGTACAGTAACAGTGGTGTTAAATGTTGTTTTCAGAGGAACAGATGAGCTCCTGGGAGTGATGGACAGAGTTCAAATTGTAAACTCCACTCTGGGAAAAGCGCTGGGAGGAGCAGCTGGTATGTGCCTCCTTTTCACTTGAAATAAATAACCATACTTTTCATAACACAACCTGTTCCTTTTTCTGCTCATGAAGCCCAAGGAACATCACTGTAACAATGATTTGACTAAGTGGCAAGGCAAGAGGCAGGTCGATATATTATCAGCTGATATTAGCTTATTGCAAATCGATAGTGGTGAATATGTTGTATGATATTGAAATAAAATGCAATACCGAAATACAGAAAGAAGCACTTCTGTAAAACAGTGTCACCATTATTACTGTTTGTAATATTGGTTGCAATACTCTCTTGACCAGAACTCTTTCCACTATTAAATAAATCGTTTTTGCACCCAAAGAGCCTCTCCATGGATTTTGTCAGTGAGCGATGGGAAGTCAGTAAACAAATCTATCATTTACAAGTTACAACTCTCTTTTCAGTATAATCCCAACAATAACCGTGATATGATATCAATGTCACCCATGCTTCTCACACTCACCTGCTAAAGGTTGTAAGCCACGTACAGTAGCTCTTGAGTTAACCAAACCTAAATTGTGTGCACATATCAGCTGATTTATCAGTGGGAATTGTTGTTGCCACCAAATATCAGTAGTAGTTACCTTTCATGTGAACATAACGGCCTTCTGCATTCTTTCAGGCGGCTACACGGTAGGCCCCAAACCACTGATTGACCTCCTCAGACAGCGCTCTCGGCCATACCTGTTTTCCAACTCCCTCCCCCCTCCCGTGGTGGGTTGTGCCACCAGGGCCGTGGATCTGCTGCTTGCGTCCAATGAGATCGCCCAGAGCATGACGGCCAAAACCATGAGGTAGGTTTTACAGAAACATTATGGTTTAGTGAAAGGAGGAAGACACTAGCTCACAGTTTATCACTGCCATGGGTGGAACTGGAAACCAAACTTTGGTTTTGTTGATCTTCATGTTTTGTATCAAATTACTATGGTGAAAACATGAATGGCTCATGTGCCCATTAGCCATTCTTGTCCTTTTTAAGATGTTTATCTTGAGAAGGACAGATATGGAGTTTCTCCCTTAACGGCATTATTGTGTGATAGTTTACACAGGCCCACTGACAAAAACAGATAAGCCTCACTTGAGTTTGTTTTTGCACAGAATACATATTGACAAGTTGGAATGAAAAGGAAGGTTAAGAGGAGAAACTGTACCGCCTTTGGAGTCCATTTATGTTTTTTTCCCCAACAATATTGTGCTCACTTCCTGTTTAAGGGAAGTTCATAATCCATATGTGACTGTGCTAGGCCAGAGTTCTTGTAAGCATGTGGGAGGAATCGCTCTGTTTCTTATCTGACTCAACCACGTCAAAGTTAAAGAGTCAAGAACACCCACACCCTTCCTCTTGTTATATTGTTTATAATAAATAGTTTTCTCATGCATCTCAACTTTGCTTAACCCTCAATCCAATTTTTCACATTAATTCATACAAGCATACGGTACCTACCACATGATACATGTATTACAAAATGGTCTACATCTCCTGCAGCAATCCCCTGATTTTATTTCTATCTCTCTCTCTCTCTCTCTCTCTCTCTGTGTCTGTCTCTCTCTCCCTGTCACAGGTTTAGGAACCGGATGACTGAGGCTGGGTTCACCATCTCAGGCACAGCTCACCCCATCTCTCCTGTGATGCTCGGGGAGGCGAAGCTGGCTTCTCTCATGGCTGATGACATGCTGAAGCTGGGTGAGACAGTTATGAGTATTTTGAGCTGGGTGTGTTTTTGATCTATAAACTAATCTGTTTGTTTTATTTATTTTTACCCTGACGGTGATGGATGTAACATTAATCTGCTCTACAATGTGATAAACGTGCAATTAGTGTTTAGCAGTGGAAGGTGTTGTGGCTCTGCCAGTTTTCATGGATTCAAGTTACAAATGCACTGATCTGTGTCGACC
Organism: Electrona antarctica; assembly: GCF_951216825.1. Classification (NCBI taxonomy): domain Eukaryota; kingdom Metazoa; phylum Chordata; class Actinopteri; order Myctophiformes; family Myctophidae; genus Electrona; species Electrona antarctica. Next base: position 13,895,540 of record NC_136795.1, on the reverse strand, counting down.
AGTAGAGGGAGACGTGGTTTACAAAATAAACACAGATTAGCAACTCGCTCTTTGTTTGAAACATTACTAATCTCCAACCTTGACCACAGTGACATATTTCAATAATAGCACCACATAGAAATTCATGTATTGGAAATGGGCCGTAAACTATGATATGATATCATGTATTTGATCTTATAATGCCAATAGTAGTTTTATAGCTCGTTTTGTTCTCTTCTCAGGTGTATATGTGGTTGGGTTTTCGTTTCCCGTGGTACCAAAAGGCAAGGCCAGAATCCGTGTTCAGATTTCAGCAGCCCACACTAACGAGGACATTGACCGCTGCGTTGACGCCTTCATACAGACAGGCAGAAAACATGGAGTTGTATCCTAAAGGAGTTGTATCCTAAACAAAGCACTACTGAGGAAGCTGATGCATCCATCGACAGGATTCTAATGAATGATAAATGGATCCTCTTGCGCTTGTAGAACATTTGGTCTGTTACAGAGCTTGGACTGTTACTAACAAGACTTGTAAAGATTTCGTTACATTGGAAGGTCAGTTGGCATTAACGTGATATTTTTGTGTTCGCGTTTCTTAGCTGAATAAAGGACTTTTGCTAACAATGTGAGGTATTTTTTTGCCTTTTTTATCCTCCTGAGCTACATGTCCTTAAAAAGGTATAGTGGAAAGTGAACAGTTTGCTTAAGAGGGATAGATCTCTCTCTCTCTCTCGCTGCTGTCAAAAATAAAGCTGGGCATAGACTGTAACTGTTGTTTAATTCCAACTGTACAAGTACATCTGTGATATAAAACCAAATGTCAGGCCAGTTTGCGCTGACTCGGATATAAAGCGCCTTTCTAGTTACCTAAAGTCAATGCAAAGACGAGAATTGCGCAAACGGGTGCGGCGCGACCTGGCGCAGCACAAACTGGAGGAACTGAAGTGAATATATATTATTCAGGTCTGAACGCAGCACAAGGAAAGGAAGGGACCAACTTAAAAAAATCACACCCGTGTGAACTGAGTGGTGTAAGGTCTTATATAGCCTGATCAGCTGTGGTCTGACGTAATGTCTGACGTAATGAAATCACACCCGTGTGAACTGAGTGACCATAGCAACCATGCTCATTTTTTGCGAACAGACAGACAGACAGACAGACACGTAAACTAACAAAGCCAGTCGTAGGAGTGGTTTACACCACTCAAAAATTTAAAAACAAAAGACGTGTTAAAACATCAGGGATCTCCATATATGGGCATAATGTGACATCAGGCTCAAGCACAACAAAGTATAGCATAACAGTGATGTATGACGTTAGGCATGTGTATATTTGAGCACAATCAGCCACCCACCTGCCACAGACGCAATGGTTCAGTCATATGTTCATTGACAGAAAAAATACTTAAAAGCATATTGCTATTGGGCTATAATGAGACTGACGTAAAGCTCCCATAGTGACGTAACTGTTGAACATACAGTAGAATATATAGCCGATTATATCGCCGGCTTTCTCACTCTGTATTGCTGCACATTCCTCTTATAAACGATAGTATACCTAGATTAACTCTTTCAGGATAGTGACAATGATACTGCTATCGATCATCAAAAAGTTAACTCTTATCATCCTGATAATCTGTCTTCTGATTGGTGGAGGTCAGTCTACATCTATATGGAACAGAGGCAGGGGAGAGACGGCTGAGTTACAAATGCTCTTTGACCCAGGCCTCGTTAAGGAACATGTTGGCTTGAATGACGATCATGGTATGAAGCCTTTCCCTGTTGTTGTGCCTCCCTGCTTGTTGGAGAACCCGGAGGAGGAATGTATTCCTCCTGAGGATGAGATGTTTGTCACACTGGTGAATAATTACAGGTCAGAATAAAAACACAGATTTGAACTGGACTCATAATCCATACTTAGGCAAGACTGATGTCATCAATAATGATGTCACGGTGTTGACACCTTTGTTGAGATGTTGATGTTTTTGGTCATCAACATATTTTAGGGTGTATTACAGTTCTATACATTGGTTCATATATTTTTTTGAGTGGTGCAAACCACTCCAACAACTGGCTTTGTTAGTACCCGTGTGTGTTTGTGCCTGTACGGGTGAGCATGGTTGCTATGGTTAGTATGTGACGTCACTAACTATAACAATAAATGTGTAGTTGCACCACTCAGTTCACACAGGTGTGATTTTTATATAAATGTCTTTTTTTACCTTTTATGGTCGTGGTCACCCAAGGGAGAGTGATAAAGCTCTCAAAGAGTTTGATCAAACTTCCAGGGAGTTGGATCAAGCTCTCAAGGTGTTGCAAATTTCAAAGGGAATTATCTGAGAGATTCTATGTTAAAATCTCCAGGTGATGTCCAAAGAAGACCACCAAGGGCAGAGCCAAGGAATGATGGAAAGGGATTTTTTTTTCACCCGAGGAAAAATATTCTCTATGAGGAAATTATCTGGGAAAGGGCGCATTGGAGTAACAAAGTATTTTTTTTCCGGTGGAAACAAAATCCCTTTTTGGCCAAAAAGTACCGTTTATACATGTGGTCGGGGGCTCAGAGTGCTCCCACTAAGGAAAGTAGGCTTTCTAATGACACAACTCGCCTTTGTTTTGGTGAGACAGACACACATTCAGACAGACATTGACTTAATTATAGTATGATATATGATAGATATAGCCCACATGACACAGTAGCTACAGAAGTTACAGAACAGTTGCTAAATGGCTGTCTTGAACCTGCTCTGACACGTGATGTCATGTAAACTAGTGGTTCCCAAAGTGGGGTCCGGGGACCCCTGGGGTACTTGAGGGAGTTCCAGGGGGTCCCCAGCTAAATGATAGTTTGGAACCAAATATGGACCCTTATATAGGTCTGTAACTTGGAGAGTGTACAAATGGAACCAAATGAAAATTTAACTCTGAGTGTACAAATGGACCCTAACGGGTCCATTTGTACACTCTGAGTTAAATTAACATTGATTTTACAATATAAATTGGGGGTCCCCAAATTATATTGTAGATTTATAAAGATTTATAAAGATAGAAATGCCATTAAATGGGGGTCCGTAGACTAATACATGTCAAACTGGGGGTGAAAATCAAACGGGGTCCGCGGGCTAATTATAGTGTCAATATAATAATACATTGACAATGGAAAAAGTTTAGGAACCACTGATGTAAACTGATGTCAGTGGTGGTCTGTGTACCCCGTAACCAGGTTATTGTCATTACCTACAGTACTTTACTTAGTTATGCAGTTTCACTTGAATGTACATTGTACTGCCTTTGAAATGCGCTATATGGTGATACCATCTTCAGTTGAAAGTCAGATATTCTGCTCCTTTAATCAACAGTAGCTGTTTTTCTTTTTTTTCCAAATTCATAGCATTCAGAGATTCTGGAATAGTTGTCTGGCTACGCGAGACTATTGTAGACCCAACAGCACTTACCACTTACCAGAGCACTTACCATGCTATTTTTGCCTGTGAACTTTGAGATTATTGAAAGAATGTTGCAAGAATGTTGCTTTGTCCTCTTCTGTTGTTGTGATAGCAGGTGTCATCTGATGTCAAAATGCAACACTGTACTATCAACTACCTATTGTGATAATGTACTGCATTGGACTCTATTATTAATTGGAACAATACAACAACCAGGTGGCTATATGGGCAGCGGTAAGCCGTGCCAAGTAATGCAGTGGTTATCAAACTATTTGGCTTCAGTATTTCCTTAGATTTTTTTGTACCCCCTTCACCTTACTGTCTATATTATGCTTAGGAAATGAGAACGCCAGCACTAACTATGATGCAAGATAATCCACCTTTTTGAATATAACTTCAAAGCAGATTTAACTGGCCATAAGTACAATTAGTACTCAAGGCACAATATATTTCCAATTTTCAACAATGTTACTTCTACTCCACTACATCTCAGAGGCAAATCCACTACTAGGTGGACCCTGCTGGTGATTGGCTCCTGTGACCAGGCTGTGGACTATAAATCTAGCTATCACACTCGCCCTCCTGGCCAGCATCCAACCACACCAGCTCTGTGGCTGTTTGTGTCAGATGTACAATAATGTATTTGTATGATAATTCTACCCTCTGTACGATCAATGTTTTTTTTAAAGTACGATCATTTCACCATATCACAAAAGTGTGTGAATTTACTAAAGTCCCTAGCTGCTGATTTGGGATCCGGCTTGGCTTTTCAAAATAAGTTAGGAAATCTTACCCTAGATCTGTACTTTATGGCATTAAAAACATCAGTTGCATCTTTCAAGTACAGTTTCAGGCTTTTATTTGTGTAAGGTCCAAGAAGTTGCCTGCTACCACATTAGCATGTGATGCATTTTTGTCATGTAGGAGTCAAAAAAGGTTGTTTCTTACACTAAAGTGAATATGCATTTCTCTGGGTGAAATTACATATTTACACGTGATTTGTCTGTACTATAATTGTACGATAATTCTCTTTTAAATATAATTGTAAGCCTCAAGCCAACAACACTGATTTGGGTTAACATGGATTGGTATACATCCTTGGTACTGGGTGGGTGGCCACAGTTGGTTCCTTGTTTTTCCTTTAGGTTATACGATATAATCGGTTATATATGTATGTAGTTTATGTCCAGGGGCCCACCCTGAGGTATTTTGGATTTTAAACTGGTGTTGACTGGCTGTGTTTGGGGACTGGAAAGGAAGGAGTACATAACGTATTACACCAGGGTGACCCCTAGGATGGGTCTTAACCATAACACTGACCCCGAGTGACATTAGATACTGACCATGACTAGATTTTATTTCAAGCAGTTGAAGATGGATGGACTATTTTAGAAAGTACATTTTGACCATATTTTTTCCATAGTCACTTTTTCAAGCCCTCATTACACACACACACACACACGTCTGTCCTCCTAAACGCTTGACAAATACGCTTTACAAAATATACACTGTAGGCAAACAGTTCATTGGTATAAAGTTGGTTAGAGATTTTAATCATAGATGTGAGTGTTAAAACATAAGACCAGACACTTATCGCATGTCCCCATTTATTTGTAGTGCAAAAAGACAAGTCAGAACTACTACAACTTGTTCCAAACCCCTTTTTTGTAGTATGCCATAATCTTAACATGTTATAATATATAACCTAAACATCAAACAAACACCAAACCAAAACCCCATAAAGCCACGCAAATAAGCACAGTGAAAACAAAGACTTAAAAATACAACATAATCATCTACTTTCAAACAAGAGCAGACTGGAACATTAAAAAGTGTACATGCATTGTAGTTTTTCAGTTTTGTACAGATAATGACATACATACTGTATTCACAGGGGGTCAAGTACAAGTCACAAGAGCGCAGCTCTAATACAGCAGAGATCACAGACTACAGTCTAGCACATCTGGAAAAGGGGACAGCTGATTAACATAAAATATGCTACGTGTAGTGTCTATACATAAGGTTATACATAAGGTGCCATCTATCACACAATCAATTAGATATCAAAATGTTTGATTTCAGGTAAAAACATGATTCACTCCCAATCCAACAAGCAAAAACCCTGTTGGCTTAATATCCACTTAGTAGTCGCTTGGTGAATGAAAACAGCCGATCTACAACTCAGAACATGTTGCGATGCGACAGGTTGTGAGCTTGCATATTGCTGTGAAAAAACAAAAAGACTGACATTCTTTTGAAATGTTTGCCTATAAATGAGATGCCCAAAATAGGGACACCAGAGTTCCAAGTCAAGCACCAGGTCTAATCCAGTGTATTGCACAGGAAACATTTTCTCCAGTTTAACTGAGCAGCTTGGGTTCATATTCCCCCAGTGACTTCCACTGGGGGAAGTTTCACTTTTAATGTTGAGCTGAGAATTAATGCATGCCATTATGGACTCTGAGAACAACAAGCTGAAGGCCGTTGTCGATATTTAAATACATTCAAATCAGACAGCATAGAAAGTGGTGAGTGCGATTAGGCGCAACTAAAAAAAAGTTTACAATCTTTGGGAGGAATAAAAAATAAATAAAATTCATAGGGACATTGATATTTCATCATTACTTCACTGAGAGACATTGCTGGCAAAGTCTCTCAGCGTATATGCAAGTACCTGTATGGACACAATTTTTCATATTGGTTTATTTGACTCACCATAGCTCTGAAAAGATAAATTCATGTGGTGAGGTGGATTTAAGCCTAATTAACTGAGTCATTTCCAAACAGAATTGTGTTCTTTATAAGTACCAATTGTTATTTCAGATTTGTTATAACTGAGGGGGATATTCCGAGGTCTTTCTGTGAGGCACTGAAACAGAACCGCTGTTTGTACAGTAAAGTGCTTTGGTGAATGCAGTGTAAATGAAAACTTGTGAAAAATTAAGCAGAGATTCAAGTGAATCAAACAGAATCAAGACTAAAGCCACTTCACATCTCATCTGTATCCCATATTCTTAAGGTCCTTCAATTAGCAAAACATCAACCAGTGAGAAACCAAAAACAACAAAAACAGTAGCTTTAAGGAAAAACTCCAAAAGAAAAATGAGATTGTTACGGACTGAGGCGTCTTTGTTCTGTCTGTATGCGAGAGGTATTGGGTACATCTGTGTAGCTTCACAAGGCTCATTACACGCTAGTTTCTCTGTAATTCGAGCAGAAAGACACAAGCACTATTGGAACAGAGAACCCCAAGCACTGAGTGCACACTATTCTATACCATAAAAGACATAAAACGCTATATACAAAAAAGACAAAAAAGTGACAAGTCCAGACGTTTGAGAGGACATGGAACAGAGACATCACAAGCTCTTCAGTTCCTTCCACAATGTTGTTTCCTCTCGGTTCAAAAGGAAACCTTTTGAGTTTTATAAACGGCAGTAGTACTTCTGGTTCTCTGGGACTCCCAGAGGAAACAAAACTCATATTGTTGAGAGCCAGCAGGGGGCAGAAGTGGGAAACATTTGAGATTTTCCTCTGGTGTTAAAAAGGGCATTAAGGCAATGTGATTGGGAGTTGGACAGAAACTCTCCCTTCCAGCATATTCTTTTTCTTTACACTCTCACCCAGTTCTCCTCTGTTTAAGGAGTCTTATCTGGGCTGAGGGCGTGTCAGACCTCTCCTGGTGTTGGTGGACTGTCTCTGCTGAGCCAGAAAGGACATGGCCTGGTTGGATGAAGTCACACGCTCCCCGGCCACTTTCTGATGCAGGGCCATTCCCTGAAACGAGGAGTGGAGAGAGACAGACGTGTTCAGAATGCTGCAATGCGCAGGCAGGTGTCAAAACAACTGGCAAGATACCACGTCCAGTCCAGTGCATAGCGTGCTTATTATACATGGTCTTGCGAGTGTCACTTTAACATCCATATATAAATATATACACACACACACACACACACACACACACACACACTCACCATGTTGTACCAGGCACTAATGATGAGTTTCTCCTCTTGGTCATGTCTGGCCCTGCTCTTCTCATTGTCATGCTGAATAAACACACACAAACCCACAGGATATCATGCATGAAGGAGCGTGCGCAATATCACCATTAAAACAATCCAATCTGAACTTTTAAAGGAGCACTCTGGCACTTTTCAAGTTTTGCCTTTGTGTATCACTTGGGGTGAAAGCTAGTCATGAATGAATTATGTGGCTGTATTTTCAACGCGTGATTCCAATGCCGGCATTAGTTCCAGAGTACATGTACACAGTCATACATGTATGAGCTTGAGTATTCTTCCTAAGAAAGTGGACAGCAGACGCCGCCACAATAAATAATTGGAGATAAGAATTAAAAAATGGCAGAGTACTCCTTTAAACACACACGCACAGTGTACTGTACCTCTAAGTGGTGGATTCTCCTTTCTCGCTCAGTCAGCTGGTTCTTCAGGGCCTGAATATCAGGACTCAGCTTAGGGGGCTCCTGTTTGGGGTCCAACGTTTTGATCACCTGCACAGAGGGAAGCCACAACATCTTCAATGACATACAACATTAATCCTCAAGTCTAAGGATTTATACTTCCGTCAACTTAAGTCTAGGTATTAGTCAGACCTGCCATGGATGGCTATCCAAATATTGTACATCATGTTGTATAAAACTACTACTACTGGTCAATTTTGAATATGAATGGGATGATCCTTCAGAATAAGACATAACATTTCATTGATTGCATTGCACTAAAAACAGGATTAGTCCGGATCAACCCACCGTCTTGGCCTTCTCCATGTAGCGCTTGTAACGATCCTCCATGTGCTTCATGTCCTCATCTTTCTTCTTCAAGATCTCCTGGAGCTCATCAATCTTCTTTGCCACTGAGATAAGAGGGAGGAGTGACAGACAGACGGAAAGAAAAAACAAAAAAAAGAGACCAACAAATCAGTATCAATTTATTCTACTTGAACATGGCTGTGCAGAAATTTGCCTTGGTGCAGAATTGACACAATGACAGTTGGTAGTCTGTTTCAAACTGACTGATTTTAACAGTGAATGTTTCAACTCGTATGAACTTCTGTTAGGTTTCCCCCTCATTGGAGAACTCCAATATGGGTGTCACTCCTCAGAGGGATACGCACATTGGAGTGATCTAACCGGGTCACATAGGCATGGTTACCTTTGTTCCATTTGCTGGATACCAAATAGCTTCGTTAGTCAGCCTGTAGCTTACTGTAGCTAGCTTGCTAGAAAAAAGAACACTGCGTATACGTCTCTTAACCCCAACCTAGTATTGTTAGGCAATGTTAAAGAACTGGTTGATGATGATAGATAACGTACAGTTGGTAGCTCATGTTAACTACAAGCTCATATTAACCAACCAACAGCTGAACAGATGCAGGTTTTGGCTCATCTCCTTACATACACATATGGGTGTTTGGATGAAATCATAAGCAGGAGGGTGGAGATAGGAAATATGTTAAATATGAACAGAAGCTGCTCAGAGACAGCTCTGGAGATTCCTTAGGCCCCTGTTCCACCAAAATAACTTTGGTTCTAGAACATGTTCCGTTCCAGATTCTTGGAACCTTGGTGCTTTCATGGAACCGATGGGAATTTCTTTTGTTCCAGTTCTGAACCAACTTTTAGGATTCTGAACAAATTCATTCAGTCGAAACAGAACCAAACTGGTTCAACCCCGGTGGAAAAGGGGCCTTACTGTTGCTGTCCACTTTGGGTTCCAGGTCGTCAATAACCTCCCTCTTCTTCTGGAGGTCGGAGTGGGCCTCGTGGAGCTTCTCCCTGGGAGGACCAAAGAAGGAGAACATTGTGCTTCTCATAGATCATGCAGGTTGTTTTTAACCGATGATATAAGCAGACTGTACAGTACTTACAAGTGCTCCTCCAGCTTTTTCTTCAATAAGGACGACTAAAAAAAAAGGAAAGGAATAATTTACCAATACATAGAAATGGGTGTCATATGCTGTACTGGAATGAAATTAAGTGCATGCACAAACAAACTACAAAAACACAAGCCGTCAAGAGTCAAATCATTGGCCATGTGCACAGAGTGGGCCGTACTTACGATGGCCTGATTTTGGCAGTGTCGGCCGATGGGGAGGGGGGCAGGCGGAGGGAGAGACAGACAGACAGACAGGGCCAGGCGTTAACGATGAATCACCACAGCAAACATATGGGTTACATATCCCACACAAGAGCACCCAGAGTAGGAGGAGAGCTGCATTGCAATCCTTGAGGGCCAAGAGCTTTCAGCGAAAAGGCCTGCTGTTCAATGTACAGTATACAGTGGCAACAGGATATACTGTGCCAGCTGAAATATACCGTATATACATTTTCACTAATCATTACTCAGGTTCGTATTAGGTTATAAGCACCATATGAGAGTATGAAGAAGCACCACTGTGATTATAGGTTGATTTTCAAGGATTGCAAAAGCCTCACAGAACATTTCAGACCTAGATGCTGTGTTGTCACCTACAGTACTTACAGAGACCATGCATCCATGCACATCACTGACTTGAACATGAGCGCAAACCAATAATAGGCACAGAGTCCTAAACACGATTTGCGTTTGCATCGTCTAATGGGTGGTGCCAACGTGGGGTCATTGATCAGTTTAGTTTTTTTTCCTAGCATCTCTACCAGCTTGATTTAGAGAACACTGTGGCCAGTGACTAAAGGACTGGGTCTGGGGTGCAGGTCAGCCGGTTCATCCCTCCCCTCCACTCACATCCTCCGTTTTGCTGCCTTGCTCCTGCAGAGCCTTCTGGAGCTCCTCCACCTGGACTCGCAACTCCGACATCTGCTGCTGGTTCAACCTGGATGACGAGACAGGCTTGTGAATGTGTGCGTACGTACGTGAGAGACGTGTTGTAGAGAGGATACAAAACACACACGAACAGAAAGGAGCCAGGGAAAAAACGTGACCAGTAAAGTCAATGTACAAGGTAGATGGGGAGGGGAGGGGAATTATAGAAGAGGGGGAAAGAAAGCTATCCTGTTGGAAACTGAGGCAGAGGTCATATAATCTCGTACATCTGCTGCAGGGCAATGTTCATCTATTTCACAGTCTCTCTATCTCTCCATTCCTCCCATTTCTGCTGCTCGAAATGCCTCCCACACCATGGGCTTGTGTGCAACATGCATTCACGTACACAGTCCACCCACATGTCCACATGGCCACAGGCATGTGCTGTAAACACACACACGCACACACACAAACCAAGGGACAATCTGGCCTTCTGCTGTACGTCCTCCCATTGCAGCCCACACACACACACACACACACACACACACACACACACACACGCACACACACACACACACACACAGTCCAGAGGGTGAGCTGACATTTAAGCTAGAGCACTTCTACCATCAGCCAAATGTGAGAAATCAACAAGCCACAACCAGGTCTTAATATTCGGGGACACGTGCGCTCTCGTGCCCACATGACACGATGTGCTGACCTACAAAAAGAAAAAAAGCAAACATGATAATTAAACAACAGTACCTCATCCTAACAAACAGCAGCAGCAGCTGCACTTGTCTCTACAGTACCTGTTCTGGCTTTCCAGTGTGTTCTCGTTCCGCTGGGCTTCCTCCAGCTGGACCTGCGCCTGGGCCAGCCTCTCTCTGTAAGTCACCTCCTGGACGCACAGCATCTTGTTCTCACTCTGCAGACGCACCACCGTCTCCCTGTGGATGAAGAGGCGCACGAAGCGGATGATGAGGAAGCGAGAGAGAGGAAATATTTGGGGGGAAAAGCAACAACACAAGAAACTGATGCTTAATGTATGCTCCATCGTACAAGCCACAGTGTGTCAAATTGTGGGCATGTGTAGATCTATTTTTGACACGACACCGGCAGGCAAGTATAAAAAGGTGTAACACATGAGAGAAGGGACTAGGAGCAGTGGGAGGTCACGGTTGGATGGCCAAAAGGCAATAGGTCCGTGTTGTGTTGAGCTGAGCCCCCACCCCCCTTCTCTGGGGCCAAAAACATAGCAGTGCCATTTGTCTCTATTTTCGGAGCCAATTGCGCATTCTCGTTCTAAAAATAATCTGCAGCGCCAGTGCCGTCACATCGAAGCAATTTGTCACACTAGACTACAGAATAAATGAATATATAGGGCAGGAGTGGGTGAGTGATTTCAATGAGATCTTGTGTCTATTATAGGCAACGGATGGTGAAATCTCATTGGTCATGCCTAATGCCACCATGCTGTTTGCCATTGTGTACGTAGAGGCACGAATACACACTGAAGAATTACTAGGCAGACGTACTTGAACTCCGTGGGCATTATCTCTGCCGCTAGACTTCCTGCAGTACCGGAGTTATTGCTTCCTGCGAAGAGGAAAAGAGACAAGTTGTCAGAATGACTGCTGTTGGTCCATTCAGACTGAACTGAGAAGCCAAAGTCAGGAGATGAGCAATCTGCAAAATCACTTCAAAGTTGTGACTAATGTGGGTTTTTTCTGTCCATAATTGCTGACCTGCTTCACCAAGACATTGCTGTTGGATCTGTGCACACCTCAGTTCATCATTGGTCTCACGAAGTGTCTCTCTCTCCGAGATCAAACGCTGGGGGAAAGAAAAACAGACTTAGATCAGCTTTGACATTTCTATCTTACCGTGTTAGACATTTAGTAACCAGACCTCATTCCTAGCCTCTCATCTCGTGAGGAGAAGGAAATTATCGGCTAATTTTTTTTCCCAGTTGCATTCATTTCTGCAGGAAGCCGTCTTTTTCAACCAATCACAACACGGTTTTCATGCCAGGGGAATGTAAAACAGATCTATTCTGTTGTACCAGTCAGTAGAGGACATAACATTAGAAAAAAACGTTTTGGGCGGAATTCCACTTTAAGTAACAGTTCCCGCCCAGCGTACTCGCAAGTAACCAGTATTTTAAAATTCATGCAGATGTCCAATACTGATGAAGTATAGCTGTTAAGTGCTTGATATTTTGCAACTCTGCATTCTCCGTCAGTGAGTCACACAGTTGACCAACTCACCTCTTTCTCCTTTACCAAAGCATTGTGCTTGTCGAGAAGATTCTTGTACTCAAACTGCCACTTCTCTGCTTTCATGGCCTCAACAGAGTGCTTGGTATGAAGGTCGTGTACCTGTGAGTGAAGCCAATTACTACAAGAGTCTCACTGCCTTTCTCAGAGGAGTACTCATATACAGTCACATACAGTAAATGCATTAACTTCAATAATTCTCCTTCCTCCCCCCTCACCATTTTTATCCCACGATTTTTGTAACCCATTTTCTGTCTAGTGTAATCCTGGGCGCTACACTCCCTCTGCCAACCTGGGGAGGGCAACTGACCTCATGCCTCTGTCCATGCATGAGGAGTCCAAGCTGCTTTTTCTCATCCGACAGGGGGAATTTCCCCAGGTTGGACGTAGCGTGTGGAAGGAACACGTTATTCCAACCAGTTCCTTTCCCTGGCTGGCCAGGGGGAGGGAGTTTAAATGACAACTTTAGTTTTTTTCAACCAAGGTTCATGTTTTAGGTAGTTATTAGAGAAAGTAAAAGGTGAGTGTTAATTTTCTTTCATTTGCTGCTTTCTTTCGTTTTAGGGATTTTAGCAGTGTTTGACAGAGGGGCGGGGGCATTCGAGCATGGGGCTAAATATGTATTTTTTTACAAAAGTTTATGGCGATTTCTTTTTTTATTATTTACTATAGTCCTACTAGACCCCAATAAATTACATCTGGTCACAAAAGATCACGAGATCTACTGAATGTGACAAACTGAGATATTGAGCCTATGACACACACAGTGTGGCTTCCCCCAGTAGGCTACCTTCACATTCAGTAGATCCTGTGATCTTCTGTGGCCAGATTTAATTTCCTGGGGTTTATTAGGACTATAGTAAATAATAAAAAAATAAATCACCATAAAATGTTGTACAAAAATACATATTTAGCCCCATGCTCGAATGCCCCCGCCCCCCTGTCAAAAAGAGCTAAAATCCCTAAAACGAAAGAAAGCAGCAAATGAAAAAAAATTAACACTCATCTTTTACTTTCTCTAATAACAACCTGAAACATGAACCTTGGTTGAAAAAAACTAAAGTTGTCCTTTAAATGTTTTTTTTTGCGGCTTTCTCCTTTATTTTATTTATAGAGGGACAGACAGTAGGCCGACAGGAAATGGGGGAGAGAGATGGGGGAGTGACATACAGTAAAGGCCGTCGGTATCGGGAGTCGAACCCACGGCACTCTGCCAGGCTCGGGCTACCGGCCAAAATGCCTGGACCGCTGAGCCACGGCCCAGGCCAGGGGGAGGGAGTTTAGAGACCAGGATTACTGCATTGTTTTTGTGAACTCCACATAATTCTCCTTCTTTGGATTCCCTCCGTTCCTCCCTCCAGCCAAGAAAAGAACAGACAGACTACTAGAAGCATTGTGCAGCTGCCAATTGTCAAAATATCATTCACAGAGATGAGTGATTATGTACTTTGGCTTTGACCGTTAACACAAAAGTTAATTATGTCTTGGGACAGCCTATTGATCCTAGCTTTCACAGAAATCCACTCAAATTTAGCTCGATTGTGAGCTTGAACTTTTTAGTGAACATTTCTCCTGGGCAGTCTACTTACTGATCATTCCCACCAAGTTTCATGAAAAATCAACTCCACCGGCAAAGGTAATAATGCCCACACATGGACCTTTGGCTTCACTGAGGTGGCATCAAAAACAGACATACCTACAGTATATTCACTATTCAGTAGGTACCCTAGTCTGTAATAAAGTACAATGACATAATACACATGTCGATGCATAACAAAATGTACAACAATGCCCACCTGTCTCTTGTAGGTGTCCAGCTGGCTGCGCACGGCGTTAGCCCTGCGTAGCTCCTCCTCCAGCTCACACGTGCGCTGCATGAACACCGTATTGCGCTCCTCCAGGAGGCGCACTTGCCTGCGCAGGTCACCCAGGTCCTCCAGCTTACGCTTGTACGTCTCCACCAGCGCCTCCAGCCGGCTCACCCGGTCCGACGAGTGCCTGGAGGGAGAGAGAGAGACCATGGAGAGACATTGACAAGAGGTAGAGCGAGAGAGTGTGGGAGGCGCGTTGCATTTGACGTGGTGGTTAAACAGAAAACGTCTCCTCTGGGATTTGTCCTCTTCTTAAACAATAAATATTAGCTAAGCTGGGTGTAAGTCAATATCCGTAAGCAAAATCCAACGTATTAACATGGATCATTGTGACGTATGGCACAGTTAGAAGTCAGAAATATGTGCCGACAGTATACAGTTAAATCCCCAGCTGTTGCTACAGGCATGCTGGTAGTTTAGCATTCCCTTGTGGGATGTGATCCATTTATACAAGTGTCTTGGAGCAAGAATGCTGATCAGCTATAAGGCGTTTAACCATTCATTCATGGAACATTCATGATGATGAGTAGGGCAGATGTTTCTGATGAGGTTGTGCGCTCAGAAACGTATCATATACATACAGTACTACAAGTATTTTAGCATGACAGGTAAAAAAGGATTTGAGATAACTTTTCTCAATATGAGGGGCTGTGTTCGAATCCCAACCCACCCACCCCAGAGTATGATGTAAAAACAAAATGGCCATTGTTGGAATATGGTTAGTTGGACCAAAGATGGTTAATTTACAAAGATCCGCCATGGCGAAATGGTACACAAATCCTACAAATGGTCTCCTAAGTGGGCGCCGGTGTCTGACGGCAATTTATGCAAATGTTTGCTGGTGCTAGATCCAGAGTGTGTGTTGCAGGGACAGAGAAAGGTCGATTATAAAGTTGATTTTCACCTGATCTTGTCTCTCTGAAAAAAGCCATTTTCGTATGAAAATCTTAGAAAGATTGTGTGGCTTGTGACAATATTTAGTTCAGTGACCATGGGGCTAAAGAAAGCTTTGCTGTGTTCACGTTCACTCTTCGATTGGAACTAATAGACTCCAACCTAAAAAGGCGGCCACCAACTTCACACAGACACGGTAAGTAAACCAGAGATGGCGAGTTGGACTCACCTGAGGATGTCCATTTCGTCTTTGAGGGTCTGGGCTTCCTGCGCGAGGCTGGTGAGCTCTTCGTTACGGTGGCGCAGCTCAGATACCTCCCGCTCCAGAATGTCCCCACGTACCCGTGCATCATCCTTGCTTGTATCCAGTCTGAGGAAACACGCCGTTAATTAGGGATGCGCGATATAAATCGCTAGCATATCGGAATCGGCCATATGGGCCATAAGAATTCCATATCGGTATAGGATCGGTCTCAAAATAATCCAGATTATTTAATGGTTTTCACCAGCAAAACAAATTAAAAAAGTTTTTTTTTTTTAAATCAATGAGTTCAATGTAAATCAAAAGTGTCTAGTACCTCCAGTCTAGAACAAAAGCCAAATCAAAGATGTAAAATAAAACTTTACATGTTTCTACACTTCATTTGTCTACTCGTCCCATAGGCTATTTATTGATTGAATAGATTGCATACATTATTAAAAGGCTTTGAGCCAAGCCTCTAGGGCCTAGGCTTGTTTCCATTGTGGTCCTCTGTATAATATCGGTCAGAATCGTATCGGCAGAAATAATCGGAGATCAGATATCGGTCAAAATCGTGCACCCGGTCCCCTAAAGTCATTGCAACGACTTCTCCATAAGCTTCTAAATTAATTTCCATGAACAGAAGTAACAACTTTTCAGAAAGACATCACTGAAAATATGCATTGTCCTGAACACTAGTTAATGTGTGGCATGATTTGTGACTTTTCATTCTTGAGTCATAGAAAATGTGCATATCCTTGCACTCTTAGCATTTACCCACACTTTATCTACAGGTGTATCATGCCTCATGTATTTCCCAATGTAAAACTGTGACTAGTACTGTACATCTAGGCCAAAAACGTCCATTAATGACCTGTAATTCTCCTCCTGGAGTTGCTCCATCTGGCTCTGAAGCAGCAGGAGCTTCTTGCCCGTGATGGCAGTGGTGCCCTCCTGGGAGTCCGAGCGAGTGAGTCTCTCCTTCAGCGAACGTGTCTCGACCTGCAGGGACGACCTCTCCTCCAGGGCTAGTGACAACTGAGCAGATAAGACAAGAGGAGAAGAAGACAGGGTGAGAGAGGTGTAAACTAAAGCATGTGGTGAGGGGTAGATTTTACAGTTAGTTGACGACAAACGCAGAGTGGCACAAAAACAAAAGAGAGAAAGACGAGGCAAGGTGCAGAAGAAGAACAAACAGATCCTCGAGGTCGGAGAAAATAAAGTGCCATGTGCTGACGAAGAGGCACGCACATTTCTTCAGAAGAACACCGAACGTGGTCAGGCAAAAAGGAGCCTCACACGTCCTACAGAAAATGCTGAACAACAAACTGACTGAGATTACATTCAGAGAAACATACAGCGACAAATTCAGCACTCGGTACAAGACACATTTAGAAAATACATGCATCAGATGTTTTTTTGCGCATGTGAACTGGTTCACATGCGCAAATTATCAAAGGCCGGTTAGTCAGCTGGTATGCTGTGGTCTCAGGCAGATGGAACGTTCTCAATGGTGCAGTTGTTAGCATTCCCCTGAGGTCAGGACGATGCCATTGCAGCATAGATGGGGAGGAACACATACTGTACTGGAGGTCCATTTACAGTAGGACCCCCGGTGACACTGGTTAATGTTACAAATGGTTGTAGAACATTCCGTTATGAATGTACTGTAGGTGGATGGTTGATGTAGACTGAACTGACTGAGGTGGAGAGATTTAGATGGACAGTTACAACACTGATGCTTAGAGGATGCAGAGTGAGCTCTGGGATTGCAGATGGCCTTCAATACATGTTGCAGTCACATGTGGGGTTGCAGTTAGGCAAGCTGACACTGTCATTCATATTATAAAGAGGGTGAGTATACTGTATACTTACCAGCAGGCCATCTCTCCTGTTTGAGTACAGCAATACCCTTCACTGAACTTTAAGGACAGATTGCATGCTTTAGGACCAGTCCAAGTTAATCGCATTACAAAAACCACACAAATTGCATTTTTGCATGTGCTCCAGGTGAAAGAACAAATAGGTGGGTTGAGAGCAATATTGACGTTTACTGGTGACTCATGTGACCCCATGCTCCCAAGAGAAGTGAGTCAGTTCAATGCCATTGAAATCAGTTCAATGTCATCATGATGTTAGAAAACTATAAAAAAGAAATCCCTTATCAGTCAGGGCACAAAAATAAGCAAGGTTTACACAACACACTAACAAAGGTAATAGAGCATGCACACTCTAGCCCAGGTGCTGAACAAATGGCAGTACAAGAGAAAGAAATAGAGTCTGCAACACGTTTCGATCATTCCTGAAGAAGATCCCAGTGAACATTGAATTAATAAACCAGTGGAGCCGAGTTATTCCTTACCAGTGTTGCGGACTCTATTTCTTTCTCTTACACAACACACTGTCATAGCAAACAATAACAACCCAATTTCAGCAAAGCTAAGCAATATGGGCCAGAGCAGTCCTGCAGACACCCACATGAACTGGCATGCAGAGCACTAGAGCATAACTAGGCTAGGCCTCTAAACTATTTGAAGCACTGTGGACTGATGTCAAGTGGCTGATGTCATTATTCCCAAAGCATGTTTGACATTCCCTGTGCTTACCTGATGCTCAAGGTCTCGACAGCGCTGGCTCATGTCCTCCTTCTCGCCAGCCTCCTCACTCAGAAAGTAATATTTCCTGGACTGCAGACGTGCAGAAGTGACATGAGAGACAGCGGAGGTGTCACAGTAGGCATAGCAAGGAGGGAGTGAACAGGAGTGAAAGGAAGAGACGGAGAAGAACAAAAGACAGGCGTAAGTGATATGCCGAACAGTGTACACAGAGGGCTACAAAAGTGTTAGGTGTTGAGAAAAATGACTGGGCGGAAAAGCAGGTTTCACCTGGTAGTCGAAGTCCCCGTAGGTCTCCGGACTTCCCGGTTCGGAGGAAGGCTCTTTGGTTAAGAGCTGTAATGGCCACACACACACGAAAACAGGATCACGCGATCAGTGTTACTGTCAGACAATAGGTGATCTATTGCACGTTTACGAGCATAAGCACTGAAGAATATTGTTTGCCAGACACTGAGAGCGGAGACACTAGTGCTTATCCGGATATGATTTATTTTGAATAAAACCATGTCTAAAAAGCGTGACAGAGAGAGAGAGAGTATAATGGAAAGACAAGAGACTCGCTCACCTCTTGAATTGCCGTCATGACGACGTGCTGGACGGATTCCTCCAGAGTCATTATCT
The DNA here is from genome assembly GCF_951216825.1 of Electrona antarctica. NCBI lineage: Eukaryota > Metazoa > Chordata > Actinopteri > Myctophiformes > Myctophidae > Electrona > Electrona antarctica. The sequence goes on along the minus strand of NC_136795.1, from coordinate 13,876,830 downwards.
GCTGGATTTGCTCTGTGGAATAGAGGACAATAGAGAGATGCTACGACTCAGCCAAACCCACATTTACTAGAAAGAGATACACCAGTGAGGCTTTCTTTTCCACATTAAACTGCTTGTTGAACAACCCCTTTTTACTGTGTTACTCTGAATATAATTGCATGATATTATCAATATAAATTCATATTCGATTGTACAAATCCATGTAATCAATAAACAGGGCTCTACTCTTGACTGGCAGTGTGTATTTTGTTGACCACGATAACTAGGCTGTTTCACATACAGTATGAAACTTTTCCACAAGTCATATGATTTTGAAGGAGGTCGGGAGGTAATCCCTCATCTTTAATCCCACAGATGGCTGCCTCTTGCTGGACAGAGACTTTAAAGGAATTTAAAGTCTGTCCATCTCCCGTGGTATGGTTTATATCCTCAGAAAAATGTAGGTGATGCGTAATTGTTAATATACCATCAAAATCTCTTTAACCATGTTTTGTCTTCACAAATCTTAAGAATTGTGAAAAATGTGGAATAATTTAGAACATTTCTAACAACACAAATCTTCTCTTATGGGGGTCCCTGGCACAAAATCTTATCAAATGCCATTCCTGGGCCAAATACATTATCCATTTGGGGTCCTTGACATGACTTAGTTGAGAACCACTGCATTAAAGAACCGACAGGCCTTGTCCTCTAAGCACCTTGCTTCTTTTCACAGCTGACAGCACAGCCCAGCACCAGCTGGACCAGTTTTCCCAGCTCCGTTACATCTCCCATCTCGCCAATCAGGTTCACGTCTGGTAGGTGCTCATCCGATACCTGGTGACCGAGCACCTATCAGTGACAAGACGAAGAGAGGGAAGACATTTAATAGGACACTGGGTGCCGGGACTAGATGGAAGTCGGTAAAATGGAAAGGAATAGGGGGTGAGGGAAATTTCCAACAGCAGAAATATGATATATTCTTACATCATGGTAATACTCCAGCATGCTCTGAAGAATCTTCTTCAAGTTGCTCACCTGAAATTAGTCATGTCCATTAGTATATACTACAGTACGTAACATTTTCACCAGGCTGCAAAAGTAAAGTAAATCCTAAATCCTATAGACTTCGTCATAGTACAAATAGAAAACAAAATCCATTCTACAAGCTCAGAGATTTGCCATAAAAAAAAAAGTACTTTTTTTAATCTTTTGAAAATTTGACCAAAATAGGGACACCAGGGCTCCATTTCATCTAAAGAAATTCTACCGGAGCATCAAATCACACACAACGCATCTCTGTAACAGTTTCTTTTTGTAGGTAGTCTGCACATGTTATCGTGTACTGTACACGGTGTATATACTGTAGAGTACAAGTGCATTGTGTACACGGCCCATGTATATCTGTAGTGTTTTTGTTGGTTTCGGGATGGTGTGTCCTTTGTGTTAAGGCAGAGAGCCAGAGCAGAAGTATTATTATGAACACAATAAAGTTTAACTTGTATCGTCTAACCTAACAAGGAACAAAACAACTAGTCATTAGCTGTGATGGTCACTCTACCCAGTCATATCCTATCCTACCATTTCACAAATTACCTTGAGGCGCCAGTTGGCCCCACTCTCCTCCTTGATCATGCCCAGCCATGTCTTATTAAACCAGGAGGGGTCTCTGTTAATGAGAGCACAGGAAACAGCATTGATGAAGAGGATGACCATCTCTGGACATCTACAGTGGATAATATACAGCAGTTTGCTTCCATTCCACTGAGCCCAGGGGCATTTCATTATTTAGGACAGGTAATCATTACCATTATGGCACACATGAGATTGGTAGGAACACACTCAAACGTGAAGCGCGCTCTACTCCAAACTAAACTGACGTTCAGATAAATAACCTTCAAAACCAGCTGTGTCAATTCTCATTCAGATAGGTGTACTGAGACGAAAAAAATATAAAACACCACCACAACGTCATGATCATCGGCTAGGACATACAGTAAGTCAGTAAGATATGGATATTTGCATAACATGGTATCCATTTGTACAAATTCACCTATAGGCTTTAAGTACAATTACAATTTAGGCATTTAGCAGACGCTCTTAATCCAGAGCGATTTACATTAGGCAAGAACAAAAAAGCATGGGAATACAGTAGCCATAGGCCAACACATTCAAATGTTAGGATTGTAAATGCAAATCACACAAATCCTTCGTGAATCAATTTTAAATCTTTCCGGATTTTTGTTTTGCATAGATAATACTATTGTGTAATTCATACTTCCAAATCCCATAGATCATAGGTTTTCAACCCTTTTCATATCAAGGCCCATTATTTATTGGGAATTTGAGCCACGGACCACCATTTGATGAGATTTAGCCAAAACTAACGAAAATGTTGATGTCGTTGGACAACACCACAATTCCATTCTGTATTGATGTTGGTACCATTAGGAGAGATAACAGGCAAACGTTGAATTGTGTAGACTTCTTGTAAATTAAGCAATGCAGATGTGTTTTGACTTTGTGATACAATAATGAACTTCTTAACAGACATAGTTCTCTTACATTCTGTGTAGAACATGTGCAACAGCCACTCCACTGGTTAGATCATACTTGCTGGTACAGGAAGGCACCTGGAACGTTTGCAGCTGGAGATGGAATAAGATCAAAGGAATACAAGATTTGAACCTCATAGACCTAGAATACAGTTATAGTACATGACACATTAGTTGTACACTGCAACCATAAGTGCACTGCCAGAAAGTACACTGATGAACCAAGAACAAGTGTTTTACTGTTTATATGAAACAAACAAGTAGTCCTTCAAGGACTGCCGTGAATATAGGAATTAGTTTTACAAAAAGGTTAAAAGCTAAAAACATAGAGCTTTAATCAAAAGGTGATTATACGCATGGAGTAGAGAAAGCACATAATCCTAAGGTTAGAAGGTAACATAAGTCAATTGAAGGGCTTTGGACAAAATCTCTTTAAATCTTCTTAATGACTAAACAACAGTTTCTAAGCAGTCAAAGATATGGATAATTGGATAAATGATTTTATATGATCATATATTAGATGCCAAGTATTTTTCAGGGGCTGCAATAACCGTAATCTGCAAATTGTGCATAATAATACGCATTGAACAGAACGTCCAGTCAGAGAAGTTTACAAATGGTCTGTGTTCTGTTACGTCATCATTTCAGTGATTGCAAACAGGTGGATTGATCGTCTGAACTCGATCGGAGGTATGTCGGACAAACTAATAACTATTGCATATTAAGTAATAATATTGCATTAGAAGTCACTCTACTTGAACGGAACTGTGTTATGTCTGTATGTTGACAAATGTCCTGATATTGCAGCGATTTTTGGCACATAAGAAAAACAAACTGAAGAAAAGAAAACTTAATGCACTTGGCGAACTACAACCCCGGGCTTAATGACAGTCGACTTCACACGCAACTAGTCTAAAGTTACAGGTGTATATTAAATATTTTAAGTTATCTGGTTATTTAATGCATGTTAACACATTATATTATGGTATTTTCCCCCCACCATCTCTGTTGACATCTGCAGTCACTATTAGCCATAGCTTTGCTAGCTTATAGCCACGTCAAACTTACCCAGTTTAGCAGTGAGTCGCATAGCTCTGCTTTGTCCAAACTCATCTTGTTTTGTCCGCTTATAACCAGCGGCTTGCAGACTGGAGAGATGGATTCCAATCTCAAGCCTTTTGGACAATATTTTGTTGAGCCTCCTAGACTTTGTTTCCACGTCAGACTGGACTATGGCCGCCTCCTGTAATTTTTGGTCCTTGACTTATTTGCTTTTGAACTGTCCGTGCGAGTTTCCGTAGAGCGTTGACATGGCAACGGATTATTTGGGATACAAGTCTGTCTGCTGCTTTTCTGGTCATCTGTGTTATTCAGTACAAAGAAGAAAAACATGATAAAAACGTTCCTTTCCTTTTTGAAGGAAAGGACTGAGAAACACTTGTGGAGATGGAAAACAGACTTTCAGCAAGCTAAATCTAATGAAAACTAAGTAAAGAACACAAATTCACACTCAGACTTATTGAACCCATATTGTTCATGTTGTGTACAACTGAAAACTAAGACAAAGACATGAATTACACTTACATTGAGTAAATACAGAAATGAGGATAATAGACATAAAGGAAAGGAATCACTCAGAAAATCCATGTCAACTGGAATTCTTACTTTTTATCTCCCCCTTTTTAATGGCAGGACTGCAGGAGCAGTCAGATTATAGTGATTCACATGTATTTTTGTTTTGGCATGGATATTTCACATTTTAGATCACCACTAGATGGCTCTAGTTGACAAATAGCCATTCAATAGGGAGTATTGGATAGCCTAGCCTCAGATAGCCTAAAGCCCCAGCAGACCTACATGGCATCAGGTCAGGGTGTGGGATGCCCTCATGGAGGTACTCACTCGCGCAGTAAGATAAATGGAATCAATTTAAATGACTTTTGTTGAGTATTTATTGATCATTAGGCTGATTATGCTTTTCAATAAAGACAACCAAATATTTATTTCAAGGGTAGCTTAGTAGGCTATAGAACCGGGTTCTATTACACTCTGTGCAAGACTGCACGTCTCCACTATTATTAACGTGCCTACTCTCACATAGCCGCACAAACACGGCCACATGCACACGCGGCACGCGCGCACACACACACACACACACACAAACACACTCCAGTTCCTTGGTAATCTGCACATGTTATCCTTCCACCCACTTCTTGTTTGATCTGGCCAGTACAACAAGTAAACCTGCCCGGCATGCCCGCCTGCCTGCCTGTGTTCCTCCTTCCACCATGGTTCTGTGTTCCTCCTTCCACCATGGTTCCTGTGCTTTCTGAACACCTTATTGAGCTGTCTTACTGAGCTGTTTTGCTTACTTATAGCACTGCCTTACCTGTGGCGTTCTCCATATTTGTCTGTTAGGTGTTGCCAATGCAACATGCGTGTTTGCCCATGCCTCTCCCTGTGGTTGTTATTGCACATGTTGGAACACATACACTGTCGTTTCACAGTCGATCTTAGTCTGTGATTGTTTATGTTCCTTGTGTGTGGACGTTATAAATTCTTACTGTTGACTGTCAACTGTTATTATTTTGATCTCACACCACCACCTCTCTCTCCCATATAGACTCAACGCAGCACTTGGATTCACCTTGTTGAGTGACGTCCACTGGAGGGCCTTTCATTGTCCATGTAAGCTTTTTCTACTAGGTAAAATGTCCATTGCATGTCCCTTCCATATGAGAACGAGATATCCCTAAAGCCTAATTGTAAGTATTATAAAGCAGGATGATCTAAATAGAGGAAAGACTAGGCAGGGAGTGTGGTGGGGTAAAACAAGTTTACAGTCATTCACAACAGTCTGCACCCAAACACAGCAAAGAGCAGGCATGAGTTGAGGAGACAGACCAGGCAGAACAGAATACAGGAACAGACATATATACAGTAACACTCTACAGAATAGAATACAGGAACAGGCATTAGTACAAGCAGGATAATAACGGAATCTACAGAATAGAATACAGGAACATCCATAGTACAGGCTAGAAAACAACTATTAATCTCCAGACTAGAATTCAACAAGAACAGCTATAATACAGGCAGAAAAACAACTATGGATGAATGAATAGAATACACAGCCTATAGGAACGGGCAATGCTGTACATTGCCCGTTCCTATAGGCTGTGTATTCTATTCATATATACACAGGGATAACAACTATAAATCTACAGAATGAATACACAGCCTAGGAACAGGCATTGTACAGGTGGGATAACAACTATAAATCTACAGAAGAATAGAATCCAAGAACAGGCATAGTACTGGCAGGATAACACCTATGAATCTCAATCTACAGGAGTACACTAACACTAACATAAACAGACAATCGGGCAGCATGGCAAGAGGGCAGGGAAGGGCTTATATACACATGCACAGTAGGCTAACGGGACACATGTGAACACAATGCACAATCGACACAGGTGTAATGCCAATGTATGCTCCGTTGTACGGCGGTGTCATGCACCGGATATAGCTGATCTACAAGCTCACAACATGTGACGCAGATGTGACTACCTCATTGTTCCTTGGTTGGTTGATTTGATTGAATCTTGATATTTGATGTTGATTCTACATTATTTATTATTACTATTTATTCCCAAACTGGTAATAACATAAAATGATATACAAACAATGTATGCATCAACAATTTCCTGCTTTTTGTTCCCTCCAATTTATTATCATTTTTACTTTCTTAATGCATTTTTATTTGTCTCATATGCCAATGCTTTGGCACTATGAAAAAGTCCCTGGCAATAAAGCACAATTAATTTAATTTAATTGAAGAGAGAGACGGTGGCAGAGAGAGCAATGGGGAGGTCTCAGCTTAGGTAGCCCTGCATTCGATTATGAGACCTGAGAGGAAGTGAGGTTCATAACCGGAGAGGGGGGTGTCATTACAGTTGGGGGGGTCAGTGGAGTGGTTAGTCACCCGCTGAGGGAAGGGTTTATGTGACTAACACTGGAGTGGCTGGGAGGTGTGGCCCGGCTTTTGGCCGGGCCCTGCGATGAGGTTGGCTATTTTTGGCCTGCTCCTCTTCCTCCACGCTAATTCCTCTTTTCACCCGTTCTCTCTTTCCTTGTTGACCAGATGTGTTTCCTTCCTCCTGAAAGTCCAAAAAGCAGTAGTTCTCCTCTTTTCCGAGGCCGCACTGACGCACTTGCATCGCTCTGGGGAACTGGAGAGAAGGGTGGAAGGTGGGAGGGCCAACAGCTAAGATTGAGTAATTATTCCTATAACTTGTGGCTTCCTCGCCTGGAAAGAAATTGGGGATAGTTTTGATGTTGAAAACCTCAAATAGTGGCTCATAAAGAACTAATCACCTATGTCATACTACATCGAACATTTAAGGTCACATATACTTCCGTTCTTAAGTTATAACTAATCATATCTAATATTAAATGATTTATATTTACATAGCAAAAATATACCAAAAAATAGGCACCATAGCCCTTTTGATATCGAGGTTTGACATTTCTTATCCTAGAACTTGACACAAAGTCCTCACTTGCTGAATCTCGTGTCAGAACTTATCTGGCAGGACTTCAGTCAAACATTAAATAAGAACAACGTGAAGGCCTTCTAAAGCTGTAAAAGACACTTCACACGCCTACATGGGAATGAGGGCTGTGGTTTAGAGGAACAAAGACACGCTGCACCTTTAAGTAAAAGAATGCCAACAATCTGCTGCTGTGCCCAGGCATTTGGTGTTGGAATCTGATGGAATGTTGGCAGAGGTTTATTCCCTACGGCTTTCCCAGGTGTTACAAAGGCAGGAAAACAACCTAAATCTGGAATACACTGTGGGGCTTGTGAATACAAGAGAGGGGGGCAGTTTATGAAGAATGCACAGAAGGTTAATCACAACGGCCATTTCTAGACATTAGATCATCCACAGGGACTCACGTGGATACAGAGAAAAACACAGAGGGGATAAGACAACAGGGGCATGCCGGTATCTGACCGGATAGTGCGTCAACCACATAATCACAAAGTCCCCGGTTTGATTCTGGCTGGAGACCTGTGTTGCATGTACTTCTCCCTCTGTGCCCTTAGTTTCCTGGCTCTTTATTGTTCTGTATTAAAAAGGAGGAAAAAAGAAAAGGGAAAAACAAACAAAACGACTGAGATTTAAGACTCTTTCAAGCTTATCAGCACACTCCTCCCTCACCACCTAACCACACATTTATGTGTTTGGCATTGGCAGGCACTCGATAACCTTGCCTATGGAACTGGGAAAGGGAGTGTTTATCACAAAGTGCGTGCACATGAACAACTACAGATGGCAGGGCCAAACTGGTTGCTGAGACATAGAAAATGGCTTTTTAAGCTGTTAAGACTCTTACGGATCCATTTGGGTCCATTTTTGAGGGGCGTTGTACAGCGTTTAGTGTGTACACAAACTACCCTACACAAACATTAAATTCCCATTGACACTAAATGGACAATTTTACGTCATAGTGTAAATTTTACGTCACCTAGTGTAGGTGAGGACACAAATTCTGATTGGCCGGAATGAGATGATGTATGATGCTGTACGATGATAAGAGCGCTTAGTGTGTACTGTATACATCAGGGTGGTTCAGTAGTCTCGGAACATCACTGGTGACTCAGTGATTAGCCAGTGTTATGTCTAGGACACTTCAATACAGTGAAGCTTTGCCCAGGTTATGTAATACTAATGCATGAGCTAGCGGTCGAACTTATCGATCTAAGTATCCACACATGACTCATGACAGCAGCACTGTAACACAGGCTGTTCTGTTTTCCAGGCGTGACCACGGGCTTGACCCACAGAAGCACCAAACCACCCCAAATGCCCCCGGGACACGGGCGAGGCAGAAGGAGGAGGGCTACTATGCGATCAGCTGTGCTGAGTGGGCAGTGACAGCGGATCAACCTACCACAGTCGCGGCATCTGTACACGAAGAAAACAGGTGTGCTTCGTCTGGTTTTTACTCTCACTGCGAATGAAAAGGGGATTGGTTTCAGTGTTACATACTGAAGTGATCCTCTCTGACTGTCTTCTCCCAATCTGTCAGTTCAGTTCAATTAATTTGAATTCATCTCAACTTCTTCAACTACTGTATTGCCGCATCACAGGTTTACAGCGTGTGAAATTCTTTGCTCTCATCATTTGTACTAGTTTTTATAAAAGGGAAGAAGAAGAGCGATAGAAAGAATGAACAAAGAAAACAGATCAGAATATTCCTGATATGATTAGAGTAAAAGATATACAGTACATGGCATGCATTCAGTACACACGGTACATGGATAGAAGAAAATGTAATGAGGCAGATAGTAACTGATATCTACACAGTACAGTACAAGCAGGCGCAGCAGTAGAATACCAACAACTATAGAACCTATAGAGCTGTGTGCATATACTGTAGTTTCACATGCAGGTGAGATATCATACTGTATCAGACATGTCAGAGGAAGCTTACTGTAGGTGACAGTCGAGCAGTCTATTCTCTATGCATTATTGGCAGTTTGGCACGATATTGCAGCTGCATCCAGCTACAAAGAGAAACGGCACAACAAAAAACAAGCAGAAAGCTCTCTCTCTCTCTCTCTCTCTCTCTCTCTCTCTCTCTCTCTCTTCCCCCCCCCCCCCCCCCAGAGGCAGCACATGGCTAGCGGGGTGAGTCATTTCAGCCTGGTAGCAAGTGCCTCGTCCTGGGAGAGTCCCCCCATGTGTCCTTGTGATTACGGCCAAAGCCCCAGAGGGCATCAGGTGCACTGCCACTTAAGGCAACGTGAGCCCATGGTATCCATTGTCTCCAGGCTCACAATGAAAAACGAGCACATGCCAAGCACACTTGAAAGATGATACAAACACCTCGAGAGATGAAAAGGCGCTTCTTCTTTTTTCTGGAACTTGAACTGTATCAGAACCAAGAGGCAGCTGTTTCTGGCCTAGTTCCATCGCGTTTTCGTTGCTGTTGCGCTTCCGTTGTCACATGACACACTGCTGGGTTGTGTGGTTTGCAGTGCATCTAATAATAGGGATATTGAATTGATGTTGGTTCTAAAGACTTTAGGACCCTGGGCCGGGCAAAGTGTGTGCATTGTGAATATGGAGCTGGTACTAACTGACATGGTCACCGTCTGATAGATACCATCAGAACCTAACCAGTAGTAGTAGCAACCATGGTGACAAATGTCACTCACACTATATGCTGACAGGATGATGATTATAGCTGAACATTGTACAAATACAACCTACTGTATGGGCACTTTGCCAATATGGATGATATTAGTATATTATTAATTAATGTCAAATCCCCTTGATTAATGGAAACTTCTGGTTTGTTTAATCATTTGACCCCAGGCATCCCAATTTTAGGGGGAAATTTGATGACAACAGCACATCTACAACGTGTTGTGAGCTTGTAGATGGGCTATTTTCGGTGTAAAGGGGGGGAGAGCAGACAGAGTACAGAGCCAAACCCGCTCATCTAAGTACTAGTTTACTACGCATAGAGCATTTAATGTAGAGACAAAAAAACAACAGGTTCTTGTTTGTTTATGTTATTTGTATGAAGGGCGCAGATGATAACCCTGTCATCGGTTACAAATAACACATCTTAACATCTGCCTAAATGGAGCTGGAGTGCACTGTTATTTAGGTATTATAAATGCAATAATTGCAGAGTACGACTAATGACAGGCTAGGCAGTTCTCTACTTAAGCCTGTTCTCCCCAGCACGTGTTCACAAACCAGCAAACACACTTCACATGCACACATTTAACAATAGAACCGCATGCACTCCACCTCGCAGAGATAGGTTTGTCGTAATCTCCCTGCGCTCCACCTTAGCACTCCACAGGTCATTTACCCCAGTTATTGTGGCTTCTTGAAGCGTTACTGTAGGCAAGGTAGTAGCGATGCACTGGGCGTATTGTGTGTGTGTGTGTGTGTGTGTGTGTGTGTGTGTGTGTGTGTGTGTGTGTGTGTGTGTGTGTGTGTGTGTGTGTGTGTGTGTGTGTGTGTGTGTGTGTGTGTGTGTGTGTGTGTGTGTGTGTGTGTGTGTGTGTGTGTGTGTGTGTGTGTGTGTGTGTGTGTGTCGACATGACTGGACGTGCAAGCACAATGAGGTCTGGTGTTGTTCTACCAGTAAAGTAAGACAGTCCGCTCCATCAAAATCAATAATGCAGAGAAAGTGGGAAATGATTAGCTCAGACAGTATGTGTAACCATCTACGACATCTAGCATGGAGTCATCAACTGTGTGCGTGCTTGTGCGCACACGCGCGCGTGTGTGTGTGTGTGTGTGTGTGTGTGCGCGTGTACATCGGTCATTCAATTCTACCAGTCAATGATGGGAGTGAACTCAACGGTCCGTCTTGACTGTTTGTGAGGGCGTGAGATGGGATTTAACGAATCATTACCAACGACGGTCAAAATAATACAAGAAATAGCCACACCTACACCCTTGCACAACTTCCCTATTCTTCTGGTACCCACGCTTTCAGCAAACACACCCAAATGAACCCTTTTCCCTTCATGCTCTCTCTCTTCATCTCTCCCTCTCTCAGTCTGTCTGCCTACTCCTCTCTCTCTCTCTCTCTCTCTCTCTCTCTCTCTCTCTCTCTCTCTCTGTGTCTCTCTCTCTGTCTTTGCAGCCAGCCTAACATAATTGATGCCCTTCCCTAACGACCTTTAATTATACAGTGAGGGCAGGGTGCCTGCAGCTTGTCAACAAGTGTGGCCTGGGTGAAGCCACGGCCCTTCACCAGGAGTGACACTCCACCTGACTCAGCAGCACAGAGGCCCCTGTTTACTGGAGCTGCTGTCCACCACAATCAACACGCCTGCATCTGGCCTGACTGTAATTCCACTGAGGCACAGCAAGCACTCTTAACCCTGTCACTGCCGGTGAAGGCATACTGTATAGGAACAGAGGATAGATGCAAGGATGGTGGGAGAAGAGTAACCATCCCCACCACATGTACAGTATATGCGGCACGCGCATGCGTGCACGGAAGCACACACACACACACACACACACACACACACACACACACACACACACACACACACACACACACACACGCACCTCCCCCCCACCACCACCCCTTATTTTTGACAATAGAAATCTGTCATGCATGATCAACAAATAACAAACAAGACGCATACATTAAAACTTTGACTACAAGCACTTGCTCGCATGCAACATGCACACCCACGCATGTACTGTGTACACATGATAGTGTTTGTACATGGCTAGAGCCATAGTATTATTCATCCTGCCCAGTAAATTCTCCGTCCGACTTGTAACATTTTCTTCGCCTTCATTTGGGTGCCTATATGAATGAAACTTGGTACTTGGTACTATGGAGATTCAATGCTAACATAGCTGCACTAAGTTTACATTTCAGCATTATGTTCCCAAGGTCATTGTTACCATAGTTGATGGATGTGTGACACACCTGTATGCGGTGCTTTCGTTATTGTGTTGTAATATGGGGAAAGATGTACTGTATGACAAAATTCCATTCCCCCAGCCCACAATTCTTCCAGTTTCGCTGCTGTTATTCTTGGTCTTAGCATCCCTCCCGTTCCCAGCTGCTGACAAAATGCAGGGTGGTCTGTAAGAATAACATATCAATAAGATATACTGTATTTTAGTGTCCCTCATGGGGAAATTAGTTCTGGTCTGGACTGCTGTTCCACATAAGATACTGTAAAAGTCATACATCACATCAACAGTTTGTAGTATAGGTATAGCTTTCATTTTGCAGTTTGAACAGTACGATACACACCCTCTGACAATGGTGACATATTGCACAATGCCAATTAATGACCAACATCCTATAGTACATTGCGTGGTATTGAGGTGACATACAGTATTGCACAACACTCATGACCAACATCCTACCTGTTAGTATTGAAATGGTAAATGGTGCATTTATATAGCGCCTTTATCCAAGGCGCTTTACATAGATCGTGCATTACATTCACCCATTCACACACACATTCATACACCGATTGCGGCGGAAGCCATGCAAGGTAGTAGAACCAGCACGTCGGGAGAAATTTGGGGTTCGAGGAGCCGGGATTCGAACCGCCGACCCACGGATCATTGGACGACCTGCTCTACCTCCTGAGCCACAGTCACCCTTTAGTTTCAGTAATTGTTTTTTCCGTAAAAAAATTGTTCCGTAAGTAGACATACAACAAAACATACAATATATACAATATACATGATATAAAATGAAATCCAGTCTACGTGATTTTGTATCAATCCAAACAATACATGGTTAATGTATTTAGAACCTCCCAAAAAGTAAGATTAGTTCAATGACTCAAAGCCTTTTAGAGTCCAAACATGTCCTACGAATCAATCAAATTCAATTTAAAATTAATGTTTATAATTGTTCAGCCTGCTCTTGGGAACCATGCATCTTGTACCAGAAGGTAAGATCTAGAATTCTGGGTGAAGAATGTGAGTTGGGTCAGACACTGTCTTCTGTGCCTGTCTGATAATAGACTGCTCATAGATTGTTTGGACTGGAGGAACGAGTGTTTTTCTTACACCCATAATTTCTTTTCTTTATTATTACTAGACCGGAGCCCGGCTGTAGAGCACAGAGTCTGTAACGATGGAAGTTGGAGATCCATGCCCCACCCGGCTATGCAATACCCTCTTGTACCCGTGTCAGAGTACCCGTACCATCCATCTGTCTGTGTCCCTTTTATATGCCCATATATGGAGATTTCTGGATCTGTCTCTCTGTGTCCCTTTATTCCTATATGGAGTTCTGTGTCAGGCATGCCCAAATATGGAGTCTTGCATGCCAGAACAGGCCAGCTCCATATATGGATCCTGAGCAGAGGCCCTGTCCAGAGCCAGGGCAGAGGCCTTTTGTGGCGGTTCTGGACAACCGACTCGACACCGGGCACTGCACTGTGGAACGCGTGTCGAATTTGAAGTCGGTGGGGCGAACGGTTCTCGAGTTACGTGGATTACAGCCGTACACGCATACATATACAGACAGACCTACAGAGACATGGTGCATTTATAGATAGACTAGTCCGGTGCCCGGCTGTAGAGCACAGAGTCGGTAACGATGTTATGGTAGTGATGGTAATGGTATCTGTTATCATCAAATTTAACCTGATTGAGGCAACTTTTATGTGGATGGGAAATCCCACAATATTGATTGTTTATGGTTTATAAAATAGAAAAAATGGCTATGTTCCACATAAGACTATCGAATAATCGTTAATATCGAATTATAGTAATCGTATCGATTTTCATTTTGGACACTTTTTGGTGGTACATGGCTGCTTTCCCGCACTTGTTGCTCAGCCTTTAGTACTTTATCACTGTCAGCAGTTCTGTCCTGTCCATCAGACAGATATATTCAGACAACCACGTCTATTGACTGCACCAATCCAGACCCAGGTGAGCCACTGGCCCCTCGGCTTCTAAACACCACCGCGACAGCCGGCCTCCACTGATTGACACGCTCTATGTGACGCTGATGACTGACAGGCTGAAAGCTGCTGACCACACATGTTGTCTCATCCACTTAAAACCTTTTGTTGTGGCAGTGTTTTCACTGCTGGGGGTGGTTTCCTCAGTCCTCGATGTAAACTCATGTTCTCCGTTTGTCGACTCTCTGAACTCCATTATTAAACCCCGGCTGGTGATTGATAAGGCGAGTGTAAAACTGCAGAACATGACCCCATAAGATCTGAAAGCCTTTGAAGTGGCACAGAGCGGTAAAGTAAACACCCAGCGAAGGCACGCGGGAGTCACCGTTGGCTTGCACAGAGAGATGTATAGTCAAAGAAAAAGCGATATCACCTGTGGTTAGTGAGATAATTACAGGGACGGTGTGCAGGCTCAGTTCAGTTTGAGAGGTGTTTGAAAAGGGAGTTGTCAGGGGAGGATTAGAGCCCTGTTGAAACGATAACTCCTGTGACCTTTCAACTGTCGTTGCAGGGTCATTCAGAGTCCCCCCCCCCCCATTGCAGTGCCTGAGAGTTCACAGAGCGGAGAGCTCTCCATTACCGCAGCGTGTGATGATCTCACCTTCACTCCCAGCATTTAATCACTCACCGTTATTGTCTGTCGGACTCTCAGGTCTTCACTCATCAGTGGAAAACACAGGTTCTGTGGTGCACAATGGATCTGTGTAGAATGCAAGAAATAAGTAATTTCTATTTCTATACTATGTTGTTAATATACCAATCTCATCAATCAATGAAAGCAAAACATATCACTGAAAATGAGATATCGTTGCCGTTTGGCACTACAGAAACCGTCTGTCTCTGTATTTCACCTTTTTAAGTGGAAAATTAATGCCCTTCTACTTTGTCAGCAATGCTGCGCGTTGTGAGCTTATGTTGATCAGCTATTTTCGCATTTGATTTTTAAATGTTTAAAAATTAATGTGAAAGTGGTGTCTGTGGGTTTTATTAATATTGAACCAACGGAAAGTTTTAACATGAGCTTGTGAGTAAATAAAATACTGTTGGCCCAGAAATGGCTGCTACAGATGGGGCCAAATAAAACAGCATCTGAAAAGTAGCTTTAAAAAGTGTGGCCCATTATAATCTCTTTAGGAAACATAAAACTAAGCGGTTCTTTTCTATTGATCTGTTAATCCCTTTTAGATTAACAGTGAATTAATTTGGCAGCTGGCAAATCCCAACCCTACATGTATAAATCAGTGGAAATAAAAAGACTGTTTGTGATGCAGAACAAAGGCTTATCTGTTTCACAAGCGACTACTCTATCTGTTCATGTCCTCCCCCGCATCGCTAACAAACTTTCAAACGGCTGCCCCACATAATTAGTCCCGTTCGCCCGATTGCCCCCACAGAGAGGGATGAAACGATCCCACAGACAAACATTAACCCAGAGCCTGACCGAGCAGCCTGTCAAAAAGATGAACGGCTCAGACCAGGGGAGAGAGGGAGGGAGGGAAGGAGGGAGAGAAAGAGACCGAGAGAGATAGGGAGGGAGGGAGAGAGAGAGAGAGAGGGAGAAAAACAGCATTCCATTTCCCGTAAAGCATGAGGGAGGAGGGGGATTTTGGGAAGTCCAGTGAGTCATCACTTTTTCTTTTCTACCGGCGCACCCCCCAGGTCACAGAGCGGAGCTTGAATGCCTCCACTCGGGTTTGCCCCGTCATGTTTTCAATGGGCTGTATTGAATTCTGACAAGCACCTCGCATTAAACGTTGCCGCGCTACACTACTGGAGAATGCAGCTGTCTAACACGGCTGTCACCAACATGTAAACTCTCTTTGTTGGAGCAGGCGGCTCTTTTACTTTGAAACCGGAGGAGATAAGAAGTTATGGCTGCCAGCGTGGAAAAAAACGTAACATGTTTTGACTCGACCTCCTGCCGGACCAAACTATTGTTGTTTGTCACTCAAACGTCTTCGTGTGACGTGATGGATCAAGTGTGACTTTCAAGTGATCCGGTCAACTTGGGCGGTCGGTCACATGAGTCTCAACCCCGTAAAAACGTACAATGCGTTAATTTAAACTTGTGTCACAATAGCATTGGTGACGAGAGCCTGTAAAAGCCATGACATTGCTCAGAATATAGAAGCGTTTACAGACGTTTTCGGTGGGGAACCAACCACATAATGGAAAGTGCTTAAATTCTCAAGAAGGAAAAACCACAAATCTTTATTGCCCCCCTTTCTTGTCCTATTTTTGCCGTCGGTGCTTTTGTCCAACCACTCATTCAACCTTAAAGCGTCCCATTTCACTAACTTATTGTATACATCATTTTGTGGTCAGGTACTCTCTCCCCAAGGGGGCCCCTTATATGCACCCTCTCAGCCCTCCCATTAGGGGCCCTTAACCCCGCAGGGGCCAAGCACCTCTCTCCACTGTGCAGCGCTAAGTTACGCATGCAGGGTATTTATCGCTCTTTAATCACAGACTCCGCAGAGGGTGATGTCATCGGCCGCAGCACACTAACATACAACAGAAAGGGCTGCCGTCCCACTCTCCCCTCTGTCCGACCACACTGACCTCACATGATTGATAGGTCTCCGTCTCACTGGGCCCTTTGTGCCCACTGTGGCCGGCGCGGCATGTGGCACATGAGGCCACGCCGCTGCTGCTCGCTGCTGCCGCTGCCGCTGATGAGTAAGGGTGAGTAATGACAACAATCGTAGAAACGGCCCTGTTTCCCAAGGCGGCTTGTGCACATTAAACTGTCTCAGCGCAGTTGATATAAGGCAGTGTGTGCTCTCTGCAGATGCACTGTGGATGAGCGCACGCACATTGACTGCCTCAGATGTGACCGTCGGAGGTGTGGTGGTGTGAATTCGTCTTGCTTTCTGTGTGAATCGTTGCCTGTGTGTGCGTGCGTCCGTGCGTGTGTTGGACAGGCCTACAGACCTCATCTGAATCACGACAGTAGCTGATGTAGCTATAATGATTGATAGATCGATAGATAGATAGATAGATAGATAGATAGATAGATAGATACATATAGATGCAGCCGTAGCTGAGTGGGTAGAGAGGTTGTCTGTGACTCTGAAGGTCATCAGTTCCACTCTCAGCTCATCCAGTACTGTGTTCATGAGCAAGGCACGTTCAGAGCCAACAGCTGGGTGAAGCTGTAAGAGAAATTTTCCCCTCCCCGCGAGCCAGAAAAATACTTTGCTGTAGTAATAAATCATTGCCATGATGACATTGGTGTGTTGGACATCAAGGTTGAAGGTCATGTGTTGGTTTCATTGTGCCAAGTAGGCGCAGTGTCTCCGTGTCGCCTGTCAGCCTCCATTCGTGGGGTTGCCAGTCGCTGTCGTGAGGCGTTTGTCCGTCATAGCGCACAGACACACATTGTATTCCAAACAATAGCTGTCATGATGCCCCTGGTGTACGCCCCCCCCCCCGTCTTACTGACAATACACTGAGCACAGATAAAATCACTTTCCCTGGCAGAGGAAAAAACCTAAACTCACAATAATTCTTCCTTGTGTGTTGCAAACTTGTTGAACTGTGAACTACATTTGTCTTTCTTTAAAAGATGTTGGCAAGCTTTCCTTCACTCCTGTTTTCACATACTGTGTACACAAACCATTAACTGTTAAAAAACAACAACAAACAAGCCTACATGCACACACACAAGGCTGTTACACACATGCACGCATGCGTGCACACACACACACACACACACACACACACACACACACACACACACATACACATCTATAAGTGCGCGTTAAGTTAAAACCACAGAAAAACATCCCACAGTAATTACACACAACTCTTTTTTTCAGTTTCCAGGAAAGGTAAATAATTTTAACAGCATTTCTCTGAATGTGTTCCCTTGTGTAAACACACGCACATATTTCACTAATGCATACTACAAAGACCTTCCATTTGAAAGAAAAAAAAACACACACACTCCCTCCCGACAACCTCTGCTGTGATTTATGAAAAACAAAATCCATTACTTCTCCAAGCCAAAAGCTGGTGCGGTTTTCCTTCAAACGGGTGCCTAGCTAACTGACTCATTGGCTGAAGTACAGCGGATTTCCACTTCCACTTTGGCCCGTTCCTCTGCAACACTGAAGCACAAAAACAGAGCGGCATGGAGGGAGGAAGAGATGAGCGAGATCTGGAAGCCATTAGGGGGCTGGCAGCTGCAGCCCCGGCGTGGCTGATTCAGAGAAAGAGAGAGCAGGGGGTCGACAGCACATGTATTGCCATAATGAATCTAATATCTGTGTGTATGTGTGCGTTGGGGGGGTCATTAATGTGTAGCCTTGTGATTTAGCAGCAAGGACGATGAAGAATTGTGAAAGATGAAGAATTCTAGACTTCGGCGGCAGCCTAGCCTATTTTACAGCTTTATGCTTTGCCCGCATTTCCTCCGGCGGGTAATAAAGCCTTATCTGACGGCTTATCCATCCTCTCCAAGCCCTTATCGGTCTCTTTCATGCTTCCTTCCTCCCTTGCTAAGTGTTCAGCTACTACCGCCCCCCCACCACCCTGTTACAGCGTTACACACTGATAGACACTAACACTGCTACAGTATACTCTCTCTCTCTCTCTCTCTCTCTCTCTCTCTCTCTTTCTCTCTCTCTAAACCACCCACCACCATCATTACCACAATCTACTTATAGAACAATCCTCTTGAGAATGGCAAATTGCTTTGAAAGATTGGAGTAGATCCGAAACGCAGAAGACGACACAGGATGGGGACAAGTTCTCATTAAAACTACCTACAGGCTATAGAAACTCAGCGGGAACTCTAAGACGGAACGCATGCAGTGCACTGCAGAAGAGCACTATATACAGTATAGTATATATAGTACAGTATGTATGGTAGTGAACACTGTAAAATCCTGAGTGCTAATGTAACTCAGAGTCTCAGGCCATAACAAGTGACATAAAGTTGAACCTGGTCAGGATGCTGTGGCGTTGAGTGACTGGGCTTTGGTTTGGCACACCATACCAGGGAGGTGAGATGGCTTTGCTGTCAGTAGACAGATTCCCAAGGAGCGAGTCGTACCTCCTCTGTATATCAAGTCCAAATGTGGCCCCTCACATAAGACGAGGGCTCCGGTTGAAGACAGGTTGCTTTTTCTTTTTACCTTGTGACTCACCCGTGCGAATCACAAGGACATGCGACTCCTCCTTCTGTCAACATATGTATGCTTGTGGAATACTGGTACACATTATAATGCGTGAGCACACACACACACACACACACACACACACACACACACACACACACACACACACACACACACACACACACACACACACACACACACACACACACTGATCCATTCTGTATTATTATATCCTCATGACAACCTTCCATCCAATCCTTATGCCTAACCTTTTACTGTGACCACATGAACCCCAGCTTACCTATTCTGGGCATGTCATAATAGGCCAACATTCAGATCTACAAGCTCACGACGTGTCGCAGAGTGAGATGTGACGCTTGTGGCTTCGCTTGTGGATCTGCTATTTTCTGTGACGAGATTTGCTGTAGAGGGAAAGAACGAGGAGACCAAGTATAGACCCCTGAGGTACGCTCTGTCTATCTGTCTATCTTTCTAGTACTACATTTTGTTGATCCGTCCTTCCATATAAAAGTACAAGAGAGTGTGCACGCATGCACGTGCACGCATGCACGTGCGCACACACACACACACACACACACACACACACACACACACACACACACACACACACACAGCATGTAAATTCTGGTTGGTCTAATGTGAGTGGTGGTGGTCAGCATTTAGAAATCAGGTCAGTGTTGTCCAGTGGTTTGAGAAGCATGTGAGAGCGATGTTCTGATTCTCTGACTCCATAGGGAATTCTCTGTTCCATGCCTGAAGTGTGCACGCATGCACGCACGCACGCACGCACACACACGCGCGCACACACACACACACAGGAGATACACCTTTCCCCTTATCTACTCTACTGTTCTCTCCTCTTGTCACAATGTACAGTATTATGTTCTTGTTCGAGTTGTTGATGACCACAGGTCGCATTTACTATGAAAACGTGCATTTCCCGTCAGTCCGTCCGTCACCCAACGCCTCCATATATGGTCATGCCTCGTGACATCACGTGACATCATCAGGGGTGGATCTCCCTGATGTCATCAATATTAAGCCCATATATGGAGATACCTGATGTCATAATATTGGACAGCAACTCTACATCTGACCTCAAACCCTTAGATCTCCGTATATGGAGCTGATCAGTTCTGACATTTCATATGTTGATCCTTCCCCATCCATCCTTCCTCTTCGATATCTCCCTTTTGTTTGATACCTGTCCATTTAATCTCTAGGTGGGCCTGCCCCAAAGTTATTAGTGCAGCCGCGCCCGGCAACCGGTGAAAACTAGTGTTCTCAAAGGCCCGAAAATTAAGGCCCAGCCCTACCTGGACCCTCATCAAACCCTGTACACTCAGGACAGAATTCATTCCATATGTTGATCTGACCCCCCCATGCCAAAGCGCCAGCGCCCGCCCAGAAGTCTGCTATCACCCAGGCGTATGCGTGCACGCGACCTCGCCCTTTAGGGCGTCTTACTGGTCTTAGTTCTACAGTATGTTCCTCTTCTCTCCTCTCCTCTCCTCTCCTCTTCTCTCTCATGACCTAGCCTCTCCTGTCCTCTACTCTCCTCTCCTCTCCTCTACTCCTCTCCTAGCCTCTACTCTCCTAGCCTCTATACTCTCCTCTAATAGCGTCGCCTCTCATCTCCTCTCCTAGCCTCTTCTCTCTCATGTCCTAGCCTCTCCTGTCCTCTCCTCTCCTCTCCTCTCCTAGCCTCTTCTCTCCTCTCCTCTCCTAGCCTCTTCTCTCTCGTGTCCTAGCCTCTCCTCTCCTCTCCTCTCCTCTCCTCTCCTCTCCTCTCCTCTCCTCTCCTCTCCTCTCCTCTCCTCTCCTCTCTCATGTCCTAGCCTCTCCTCTCCTCTCCTCTCCTCTCCTCTCCTCTCCTCTCCTCTCCTCTCCTCTCCTCTCCTCTCCTCTCCTCTCCTCTCCTCTCCTCTCCTCTCCTCTCCTAGCCTCTTCTCTCTCATGTCCTAGCCTCTCCTGTCCTGTCCTGTCCTGTCCTCTCCTCTCCTCTCCTCTCCTCTCCTCTCCTCTCCTCTCCTCTCCTAGCCTCTTCTCTCTCATGTCCTCTCCTCTCCTCTCCTAGCCTCTTCTCTCTCATGTCCTAGCCTCTCCTAGCCTCTACTCTCCTAGCCTCTACTCTCTCATGTCCTAGCGGCCTAGCCTCTCCTAGCCTCTACTCTCCTGTCCTCTACTCTCCTCTCCTAGCCTCTGTATTTCTCCCCAGAGCAAGCAGATTAGCTCAGTGGTAAAAATGTCGGGACTTGCTCAGGAGACCTCGGATACTTAATATGAACACTAAGGATTTGACTTTGCACCAGTACTGTAAAGTCACTAAAATACTGTACAATCGTGAGGTATTTGTACTTTACTTGAGTATTTCCAATTTCCAATACTTGTTTTACTTCTACTCCACTACATCTCGGTTCCAAATATTATACTTCCACTCTCCTCTCCTAGCCTATCCTAACCGCTGCTCTCCTAGCCTCTACTCTGCTTTCCTGTTTTAGCCTCTACTCTCCTTTCCTTTCCTGTCCTATAGCCTATAATCTCCTAGACTCTTCTCTTCTATCCTCTCCTAGCCTCTCATTTCCTCTCTCCTAGCCTCCTCTCCTCTCCTCTCCTCTCCTCTCCTCTCCTCTCCTCTCCTCTCCTCTCCATTGTCATCTCCTCCCCTACAGTGTTTCTTTCATCCCTGGTGGTCTGACATTAAACCCTGTTAACCGAGGTGGTCTGACATCCCTGTGGTCCTGCAGGTCAGGTGAACACTGACAACAACTGAGTCACAGCGCACACACATGGACACACGCACACACGGACATGAACGCACACACGGGCACACACCCACACCCACACACTCTCACTCGCATGTGGGCACGCACGCACGCACGCACACACACACACACACACACACACGCGCGCACAGGTAACCTTCCGCTGGCTAAGCGGGATAATTTGTATTCTGTAAAGAACCTGCTCTGTTACAGCAGCATTAATTAGCTCATTAGCAGTAATCCAGTGACATTTCCTAATACACAGGATCTGATGCAACTGCAGCCAGTAGTAGAACGTACTAATATGCCTTGGTTTTTATACGAGGGTGAGTGGGAGTAGCATATGTCTGTGTCTAGGTTGGACACGGCATTGACAAGATCCTGTTTCTGGTTTCTCCCCAGAGCAAGCAGATTAGCTCAGTGGTAAAAATGTCTTGCGCAGGAGACCTCAGATACAGAAGTTTAAGGTTAGAACAGCTTATAATTAACACTAAGGATTTGACTTTGCACCCGTACTGTAATGTCACTAAAATACACTAATAAGTACAATCTTGTACACTACATCTCGGTTCCAAATATTATACTTCAACTCAACTACATTTATTTAAAGAGTTTAGTTACTATAGTTACTTTGTAGATTTTGATTAATATTACAAAACATACATTAACCACTTCATTTATTTATTATTTGAAAAATAGCCGATCTACAAACTCATAATAGGTCGCATCTACTTTTGGTTATTTTTTAGGTCATTTTGATACCAATACTTTTGTACTTTTTACTGGAAGGAACACGTTATTCCTACCAGTTCCTTTCCCCTCCATCAGGCGCCCCGGCTGGCCAGGGGGAGGTCGTTTTAGAGACCAGGATTACTGCATGTTATTGTGAGGGTACCTACCCTAGAGGACACGGGAAGAACATGCAAACTCCACACAGAAAGGCCCTTTCGCCAACCCCACCTCGGGTATGGGCACTGATGACACGGAGGAGGGAGCACGCCCACAGCGTCCCCAGCGGGAATCGAACCCAGGACCTTCTAGCTGACAGGCTTTACTTTTTTTTAAGTAAAAAAAATAATTATACATTGAGTAGTTTTTTCCACTGCTCATCAACGTCACCTCCAAGAGGCTCAACTAACGGTCATTTCTGGCCTCCAGAAAAGCGTCCCTGCCCATCCACAGCCACTCTTAACTGTGATGTGACCTGTTGTTATCCACACTACACCTGCACATTTCACTCAGTCATTAGGCTACAGACCTCGAGCAGGCTGTCTCCCATACACACAAATGCGCAAGCGGCTGACCCTGCATGCCTTGAAAATGCCCGCTCAGCATTTCATAAATGGCGTCGTCCTGATGGTTATAATAAACTAAATTGACGGCTGGCTGACCCTGCCGGCTTAAAACAATGTCAGCCTATTGCAGACGTGTGTGCATGTGCGTGTGTGTGTGTGTTTACCTTAAGTAATAGTCCTTATTAGTAGCTCCTTATTGTCCGCAAATGCGATCATTTCTAAAGCCCAATATTGGAGAGAAATATCTAGAAAGATATGATGCTGTTGTTTTTCTTGGTATGCTGTACACACAACACACGACCTTTGCTGAATTAGTGATGGGACAATAATCTTTATCGGGTGGCGGTTGTGGGTTCCAATCCGCCGAGGTGCATTGAGCTTTGTGGAGCGTCTACTACACGAAGACCCGTTTTCTGGGGAGGGAAGCCAAGCGGGGAGGATGATAATTGTCACTGCACGTAATCCTACGGTGCTGGGGCGGCACCTGTCAGCAGGGAGTGTTGGGCGGGAGGAGTTGGACGAGGACGAAGGCTCTGCGACTACGTCCTCCCGGTGGTGGCTCCTGCACTGGTAGGTGAGTCAGTAGGATACAACAGCAGTGACAATACAGAAATGTGTGTCAAAGAGAGAGTCAACCAGGTGCTCGATGGAGGTGCAATAAAAGTAAAAATAAAGTGGACTGGTGCTACAAAGATCCGTGGGACTGGAATACTAGAAAAGAAGGGCGGCGATCCGAGCACTCAAAAAGGTTAAAAATGAGGAGTCATTTTTAACCTTTTTGAGTGCACGGATTGCCGCCCTTTTTTCCTAGTACAGGAATGTCTGTGGGGAGGAATCAATTGCCATATAACGACTACTTTGGGGAGAAAAATGGGGTAAAAAGCAAAAAGAAAAATATTTCCAGAATTTGATCACATAGTGAACCTGGAACGAATGAGTCACTTACAGTAATTTCATCCCACTTTATTTACTGTAACTCTATTTACAATCCTCCATCAGATAGAGCTGGTCCGCCACTGGCACACAATAATAGCAATGGCTAGACGTCTGGTCCTTATCACTGCCATGCTTGCCTGTCTTCACTGATTGCTCCTTAAAAACCATGAAGATAAATAAATGAAATTCTAAATGCTACATTGGCTGAATAAATAAACTTCCACTATAACCAAAAGTTCATGATCTCTTCAGGACAGTCTACTGACCACCACGACAGGAGAGATAGAGAGGAGCGATTACACAATATTCGACAATGCATTTAAGCTATGCTTCAGCATTTGTTAGTGTCTAGTGTCTACTGTCTACACTGGTTGCTTATTGGTTAACTCCTAGACACAGTGACTGAAAGTTCATGGCAAGTCAGAGACTCCCACAAGAGCCACATATCCCACTAAAATATCCTTAAGCAAGACACTCAACTTGTATCTGTCAGTTGCCTACGGAGGGATTTGTTAATATCACATGGGTGTGTGTATGTGGGAGTGTCCATGCCGAAATCTCATAGATGGTGACCTTGGATCCTAAAAACAGAAATGTGTTTATCCACCACTTCCTTTTTGGAGTTATTATTAGTATTCTTACTTCTAGGTCATGGAATTTTGCCAAAAATAAGGCCAAAATAGCAGTGGTAATCAGTCCCACCCGTCGTGATGTTTAAGTCACGTGAAGATATGGACGTATTGAGGTAATGTGTATGTGTTGAAATGATAACAATGTTTATCATCATTCCATGTCATGTCACTGCCCTGTTTCATCACCGTGGGGTTTTTCTTTTACACATTTCTATGGAAACATTCTGACATGCAGTGTCCAAGCCCGTAATCTATGAACGAAACAAATACTTGTATGATTAATACGATTTAAAGTAAAGGGCAGTGTAAATAGCAGTGCAAACACAGAAATGAAATGTTTGCATAATTGTTGGGTTAATTGGCACAACGACAATCTGGTACGATCATCTGGTACTGTATCCTTAACTTAACATATAAATTAAGTGCCTTTTTGATTTGACTGGCCCCCCCAAGCATGCTCATATGACTAAGGACCATGCTTTTCCTTCCTCTTGCACACATTATGTACTGTACACCATGGAAAGTTTTGTGTATGGGTGGAATATTCTTTGCTTTTCAACCTCGTACCATATGTATGTCTCTCGCACTCCTTAATTTGCCCTAAATCGAGTACTGTTGAGGTCACAGCCTCCTTGCTTCCGTTCCTTGTGGTTTGGGAGACTATTGAGCAACATTGTTCATTGACGTACATACTAGTCGAACATGATGACTCGACTTCTGAAAAGTCCTGTGTTCTGTGGTATCGATAGGACCTACGACGTGTCTGGTTGTCCTCCGTGATGCGTCTGTAATTGAGACCCAAAAGAGAGATTAGACGTTTGACCTGGACCCAAACTTGTGAAAATACTGTAGCAATACAAGCTCACAACACAAGTGTTTTATTTTTTATTTATGAAAATGATTAGATTTTATTTATGAAATACTTTTGGAAACTCAAAAGTGATGAATGGTTATGATTCTTTAGTTGAATCTTTAGCTTTTGTTTAAAAAAAAAGCAGGGTATAATAACTTGCAACCCACAAAAATCGG
Organism: Electrona antarctica; assembly: GCF_951216825.1. Lineage (NCBI taxonomy): Eukaryota > Metazoa > Chordata > Actinopteri > Myctophiformes > Myctophidae > Electrona > Electrona antarctica. The sequence continues at coordinate 13,850,995 of NC_136795.1, read as the reverse complement.
TCCCTCTTGAGTCCGACCCACCATTTTGGAATCAGTGTCAGGTTGTCCTCCATAGTGTCTGTAGGAGTGTGTAGAGCAGACTGTCCTCTGTGGTGTCTGTAGACTAGAGTGTGTAGAGCAGACTGTCCTCTGTGGTGTCTGTAGACTAGAGTGTGTAGAGCAGACTGTCCTCTGTGGTGTCTGTAGAGTGTGTAGAGCAGACTGTCCTCTGTGGTGTCTGTAGAGTGTGTAGAGCAGACTGTCCTCTGTGGTGTCTGTAGAGTGTGTAGAGTCTACGTGTCAGACTGTCCTCTGTGGTGTCTGAAGGAGAGACAGGGATCTCGTTCCTCCTGGTCTGTAGGGCCTATTGTGCGTGTCAGGTTGTGAGCATTTCGTGAAGACGGACAGATACTGATTGGTAATCATGCCGATTAGCAACGCTGGGATGTACTGCATTGTATATCACCTCAGCATCACCGCAAACAGACAAGCACACAGAAAACTGCCTGTACATCATTTAACTTTGCACAGCGAAATCCTGCGTATATTGGTCTAACAGAGAGAATAATGTATCCACAGAGTGGACAAATTAAAAAGATTTGACGGTATACTCTCTCAGAGATAAAGCTGCAAAATGTCATGTCTAGATAATACTTTGTGCAGAGATTGACATTTCTACCGCTCCTTCAAGACAGAATGCCCAACAAACCAGGGGAGATATTACACCTGTGAGCTTCAGGCAGTACTACTAGGATTTTAACGATTCCGTAACGATTCCTAACGGTTTAAAATGGACCCTCATAGGACCGAGAGAGTACAAATGGGGAGAACCAAATATTTGGTTCCATTTGTACTCTTTATTAAACAAATTTGATTCAAAGGGTAAGAGCAGGGACATCGTATGCAATCATTTGTACCCTCTCAGAGTGAAATTAAAACGTTTGAGAACCGATTCCAGTTCTTCAATCTCTGAACCGGGTCTGAAAAAGAACCGGTTCCTTGTCCCAACCCTACTTGTCAGTGGGCGTCCTACACCAGGGTCTAAATGTCTCAATGGAACTTATGGAAGAGAAGGGAGACCACCTCCAACCACTGCAGAAGATGTGCTAGTTATTGTATTAGCATACTCCACTATACACGTTGGTTAAAATAGCATTTTATTCTTTAAAATAAGTTCTGGATTGTAGGCTTTAAACTAACACTGAGCCTTTTGAAGGCAGTGCTGCCCGGAGGCACAGTGTGTATTGGACTGGGCACGCTGCCACTCAGGCTGCTGTTTTCAGGGCCTTTTTCTGGTAAATCCATTGTGATGGCTGAGGGGCTCTGACTGGAGCGAGTCCGATAGAGAATGAGAGTATGGTGTGGTGCCATTTGAGATTTACGCAGACAAATTCAATGACAGGAAAAGGCTTTCTGCCAAAAATGGAAGAAAAAAAACCTCCCACAAGCACTGCAGAGTGCAGACCTGAGTCTGTGTATCTCTGCCTGTTTCATTGGAGGCACTGCATTGTTCACCTCCCACAGGCTACAAAAACAAAAAACGCGCCCAACTCAAGTGGAACCAGCATGTCTTGCTCCCTGTGCAAAACAATGGTATTTTCTTACGACGCAGCGATTGAAGGCGGTAAGCGATATGGTTGTGTGAAGCTCAGACCAAGTATTAAGAATTTCACTCTGTGGTTATCTGGTTCCATACAGGTCCATTCTTTGATCTCTGTGTGTGTGCTTGTGTATGTGCTTGTGTGTGTATGCTTGTGCGTGGCTGCTTGTGCGTGGGTGCGTGTTTGTCTGCATGCGAGCTTACACGCAGGAGAGGGATACGCAAACTTCAAAATGTGAAAATGGTTAGATCTTGATAGATAGATGCCTTGTTTGTTTTTGTGGCACAAGATCAAAGTCAAGGTGGCCTTAAACCTGTCTCTGAGCAGTTTCTACTTTAAGTCATGGTTGACTGATGGCCCAGAAGAGCTGTGGAGAGCTTTCATGCCTCTCCAAAAATTCCAGACGACCCAGTTCATAACACCACGTCGTCGTCTGCCCCTAACGTCTTCACACAGACTCCCGTGAATTTCTGTGAAAGTAATTCCCACAGCACATTGTCACAGCAACACTGCACAGTGAATTCTAACATAATGATTCAGGGGGTTGGCCTGACCTGTCAATTTATATATGGTTAATTGATCCGTCTTGGCATTCTGGAGGAAACGAGAGGTCGGCGGAGACGCAGGCTATTCTCAGTGACGGAATCGCATTATGTGACGATCCACACACATGCAGTCATTATTATGCCAAACAGAGGAGATGGCAGAGGGGAGACAGAGCAACGGATGAGAGGAGAGGGGGTGTGTGTGTGAGAGAGGAGAGGGGAGATGGAGAGAAGAGGAGAAATGGAGAGAGTGAGAACATGAGAAACACAAGAGCCATGATGTGTGTGTGTGTGTGTGAGAGAGAGAGAAAGCCAGAATTGCATTGTTGCCAGGACTCCAAAGCTTCAGCTTGTCTGTCATCCTGTGCGTCAGTCGGTCTATTCCCAGACTCAGACGCAGGTACATGCGTACATGCGCACATGGGCCCGGACACGCACGCACGCACGCACGCACGCACGCACGCACGCACGCACGCACGCACGCACGCACGCACGCACGCACGCACGCACGCACGCACGCACGCACGCACGCACGCGTCAGTTAGAGGTATCCCTCCCTAATTAGAGCCAAAGTGATGGGGGCATCACGTTGTCCTTTTCCTGGATCCCCCTCTCTCTCTCTCTCTCTCTCTCTCTCTCTCACTCACACACGCTCGCTCGCATGGACGCATGCACGCAAGCACGCACACGCACACACACACACAGACACACACACACACACACACACACACACACACACACACACACACACACACACACACTCTCTCCATCTCATCCTTTCTTGCTCTTCCATGCTGTAGACCTTCTGGCTGTTTCCCTGGCAACAGCTGCTTCCTGTTTGTCTGTCTGCGTTTCCACGGTGAAGGAGGACGGGGGGTGGCGGCGAGGGGGGGGGGGTTTGGGTTGTGCTAATGACGAGAAGGACAGGCCGTCGTGAACCGGACATCTGGGTATCGTGGGGTTCGTGTTCTAAAACCAGACCAGCGTGATATACCAACACTTCCCACAAAGGTCGGGTTCAGGCCGGTGCATTCAAGAATAGACCCGCGGCCGGGCCACAGAACCTGTAGTCTCGCCGTCTGCTTGGAACACTGTGCTGATGGTAGAAGAGAGAGAGGTTCATTAACACAACCAGCAGGGAATGGAATAGTGTGGAGAGCGGAGAGGCCACTTGCTCACACTATATACTTAATTAGAGCCTGACCGATGCCAGGTTTTTTGGATCCGATTCTGATCTTGATTTTGGAAGGTCCTATACCGCCGATTACTGATGTTTTGACCAATATTTTGTCCAAAAGTGCAAAATAATTTTGAATCTAATTAAAAAAGAGTTCCACCCAGCCCAGGAATCACACCAGGGAAGCCAGGCTATGCCGATTCCAGGCTAAACCAACTTAGATTTGTTTTTGTTTTTGAACAAAATTATGTAGTAGTAGTGTATTTAGAAGAACATATGGCAGAAAAGTCTTGGCCTGGTCATGTGAGAAGAAGGTTGCATTGCTATGTGAGGGCCAACCTGTCTTTCAGTCCTGTCTCTGACCATTGACTATAGCGCCAAGGTTAGTGCAGTGGGGTCCATAGGCCCCCTCCGTTTTGTGAGCTTGTAACCCGAGGTCCTCACTATCTCTATCTGCAAATTAAATGCACTTTCAGAGAGATGTTCATGTATTGGCAAGTGTTGTTAAAAGGGATACAATTACAACATAAATGGCAATATTATCTATAGGTGCTTTCAGTTATATTCTCATTCTCAAATAACAGGAATGGCTCATGTTGTAAGATGTTATGAGGGAGAGATATTATGTTAATTCATATTTTTTCACAATATGATTATGGCGGTAACTGCCCTCGTAGCCCTGGTAAAATACAAAGCAATATGTTTGTGTAAGGAAGTGGGCAAATGAAATATCATGCGTGTAGCCTACATTATATGTAAATGAAGCAGTACAGTTTCCATTGTGGCTAGTGAAGAAAGTACAGCATGTCTCCCTTATGTTATTGGTACACGCAAACCTACTGACTTGCAGATGTACCTAATAATGTAATGAAGTTTTACTTCAGATAGAAGATAGATAGGCTTCAAGATAGAAAATGTTGGTTTTACCATCTGGAGAGAGTATGTACAGATTGTTACTATTTCCAATGTGGGAACATCCAACATAGAGCTGCATGACTGATGCTGGGGAAAGAAACTGGAATAACGTGTTCCTTCCAATTCCATGCGCTACTGTACGTCCAACCGGGGAAACTCCCCCCTGTAAGGTGAAAAGAAGCGGCTTGGACGCTCATGCATTGAGGGAAGCATGAGGTCAGTCTGTTGCTCTCCCCAGGTTGGCGGAGGGAGTGTAGAGCCCAGGATTACATTAGATAATTGACACTGGGTGAAAAAATGGGTTACAAAATTGTGGGATAAATAAATAAATAAATAAATTATATATATATATATATATATATATATATATATATATATATATATATATATATATATATAAAAGTAACTAGTATGCAGTGTAAACTGAAACAGCAGAGATATGATAATTGGACAATATGGAATGATGGTAGGAGAATAGGGATGCTTATTAACCCATTAATACCTGAGCCTTTCTAAATCAGTAGATTCACTTTCAAGATTTTTCAAAAAATTTAAAAACAAGTTAGCAGATGTCCAAGCTCACAGCAACTGTGTCCCAATTTTAATTTGTTAATGCATTATACATTTAGTCTGTCATCATGACACATGCATGCCGTTTTAGGGGGGCATGCATCATCCAAATTGGCCGCTCCCAACAGTGGGAACCTCTGACTCTGTTTTTCTTTTGGAGAAGAAGAGGGAAGAAATCAAATTCCAAGCTTTAGCCTCACTAAGAAATAAGTTATATGACATCCTACAAATAAATGAATTAAAATAAAAAACCTGAATCTCCATTCCCATAATGCAATCCAGCAGATGGAAACACACATATCTAACTCCACACATACCTAACTCCACACAGCTCAAGTCAGCATCCAACCCCACAAATCAGAAACCATGCAGTCTCTCATTGCCCAATCCAAAATTGTTTCACCTGAATGCATTTGTCTTTCAGCAAACAGGTGGGTAAAAAAAACGGAATAAATTCCCTTTAAACATGACAAAACCGGAGAAGGTTTTAAGTTCAGTTTGACGTTTGAAAAAGGCCATTCCCCAGTTTCAAACTGCAAATCAAACTCCTCAGTCGGAGGAATCATCCACCCAACCTTAACTTCTGACATTAGGAAAAAAATGAAATCTGCTCGTCTTCTGCAAAGCTGAACATGTTGTCAAAATGATAAATGAACGAGAGGCTCTTTACAGAAGCAGAGAATACCAGTTGACTGACGAGGAGTGTTACATTCGCTACGACACACTTGAACTCATTGAGAGCCAGGGTATAGCTTCCGTTAGGAGGATTCTTCAGTGATGTGAGGAACTACTTTACCACGACAGCACGTTACTTGGTTCTCTAAGTTCCCCTATACGGATGAACTATTGCACCATGCCACAGACATGAATAGATGACAAACTGTCACATTCTCTTCTCTGAAGTATTTCAATGGGCACGTGCTGCTATTTGTTTGCCTATTTATTTATTTGTGTGATTTATTAATTAATTAAACCTTTTACTACCAGATGTTAAACTAAGCCGGGGTTCTCAATTGCAAAAAAAAGGTACACATTTAGCCAGAGATTACTGCTACTGTAAATGGACAAATGGTTCATTTTTATTGTCATAAATGAGCCAGCTAATGCAAATATACTGTGTTTTGTCTGTTTTGAGCTGAACTTTTTGTTCAGACATTCTTCAAGATTGGCAGGTCTGCACACTGTAAATTCTAGCAGTAATGAGGGATACAAACACAGTTCCCCAGTCTAGTCCTTACAGATAGCCAGTGTAATGAATCTTCTTTATGGCCCAGACGCTGATGAGAGTCCCACTGACCTGTGAGATGATCCAACTCATTATAGAACAAATATGGTTGATGCGCGGATAGCCGGATACAAGCTGAAGCAAATTAGACCTTAGCACCCCAATAAGACAACAAGCATTTCTATAATTAATTATTACTACTGCTGTCTGTTCGAATATAGGTTCAATGTATAAACATTGTACACTAATTGTAGATAATGGATTTTTATTACTGTGTAATATATTTGTGCTCTGAGTCAGAGAATAAGTTAAAACAATAGTTGTAGGCCCGGGACCGCTGGCCTAGCGGTCCCGGCACCTACAGTTGGAGGCCATCGATATTGTCCTTTTCTTTTTGCTGAGGTTTGCGTGATCTGCGCAAAAGGACAGTTAACCCATTTTGGGCGGGAACCCCTTTTGGTGTTTTAAACATGTTATAATTTAGCTATTGAAAAATAGCAGATCTACAAGCTCATAGCGCGCCACTCGTGGCGCGCTACGAGCTTGTAGATCTGCTATTTTTGAAAAATCGTGAAAATATTTATTTCAGAAAACTGGAGGATTTAGAAGGATTTTTTAAAATGTTGAGGTTAGGCCTAAATGGTCAAATAATAAGGGACAATATCGGTGGCACCCAACTGTATAGGCTCCAATCTAGCTTGACAGCACGTCACGGTTTGAGTCCCGATCCTGACGGCCTTTTCTGTGTGTCACTCCTCATCCCTCTCTCTCCCCGTTTCCTGTCTACCTACCTACCTAATAAAGGCATAAAAAAGAAAAGAAGAAAAAGAATAGTTAGCAAATTTGCTATCATGTAACTGAATGACTTGTCTTGAGCTTCCATTGTCATATAGTTGGTTGGGCTTAAGCACAGCAGCCTACATTCAAAGGAAACCACAAGCAAGCATACAGTATCTCCGCATCCTTATCATGTAGTGTACACTGTGTTGTTGACCTATAGTATCAAAGCATTTGTACGTTTTGAAAACGTCATCTAGAAGAAATTGTGTCATGTATCATTCCCATGTGTGTCTGTGGAGAGAGAGACATATTTTCAGCGTTATGCTGTCAGCTGCCGATGGACAATGACTTTCATACATGTGAAGCTGTCAAGTCAAATTGAAGTGTCTTATAAGATACAGATGAAAGCTTTGAAGTAATTGCTCTTGTGGAGCAAAGAAAAAGCCATAATGACACCCGACATATTTGACTAAGCATACCAGGCATAGCTCAGTACTTGATAAATGCTTGGAATGACATCAAAACATTGCTCCCCAAGGCTTTTGTGTTGAAGAATCCCTCTACAAGAGAAACCACAGCTTTGGCAAGTGGTTGGGGGGGGGGGGGGGGGGGGGGGGGGGCTGTAGCCTACCCATATCTTAATACAACACTAGTTTCTCACTTGGACAGAGAAAAAGACAATTCCCCTGTTCACAAGGTGAATAGTACTGTATGTGGGACAAGTATATCCTGTTCCATCTCCGGCTTGTTTTTGCTCCCAACACGCAAACTGCCACGAGATAAAAGACAGCAGGAAAATAGCAGAGAGAAGAGAGGGGAAACACAGAGAGACTTCAAAGCTTTCAGAAGAATTTCTTTAAACGTGGTTCTCAAAAGACCACATCAAACAAAGGGGACGGAGGGAGGGGAGGCGTGCGTGCGTGCGTTCGTGCGTGCGTGCGTGCGTGCGTGCGCGCGTTCGTGCATGCGTGCGTGGTGAGAGAGAGATATATAGAGACATAGAAATGGAGGGAAAGAGAGAGATCATAACATTGCACAAAGTTGCAGAGATGCATCGAGGCTATGCCAGTCCCAGCCGAGCAAGCAGGCAGACGAAACAGAGCTTGTCGAGTGTGATAAAATGTTTGGAGTGTGTGTTTCTCCTGGTTCTGGGAGGCTCTCCATTGCCCAGAGAGCACTTAAAGCGCATCGGCTGCCAAGGAGACGATCGCAGGGTGGCCCTGCGGGTGCTGCTGCCACACACACGCTCACGCACACTCACCCCCAACAGCATCATCAACAAGCATACACAGACAGTACACAAGCATGCACTTCAAACCACACACTCCATGCGCTTTCATGGTGTGTGTGTACGCCAGAGTGGATATTGATTATTTTAAACAGAGGCACTTACAACGCAAGTGCTATTCCTAGGGCTCTGAGCGCACCCACACACAATGTCTTTCGCTTATGATGCATGAATGTGCGCACGCACACATGCAACCACGCATGTGGCTACGTATATGTAGAAACACATACAGTTCAGACTGTAGTGTAATGTACACACAATCACACATGCAAGCCTAAACACACAAAAACAGCATTGTTGGCATGCCATAAATCTCTCTGTTAACGAACACCATAGTCACTTCTGACTCAACGCCGGGCCATTGTCAGGGCGCGTGACCTTTCCCCTGAGACAACCCACAGGCCAATGAGCTCTGGGTATTAGGCCACAGTCCATGGTCTAAAATGGCCATGACAACAAAAAACACACGCTGTGAATTTCTATTCCAGGCTATATTTGGTTTTTGTTTCTGCCCGTCTGACCCAGTGTCTACCCCCCCCACCCCACTGGCAGACCACCTATTGTGTCCTTGTATCCTCCTGCAGCTCTTCGCCCCCCCCCCCCCCCCGCCCCCCTGATCCTCCTGACAGTCACCTCAGTAATATCCCAGTGTCACATTATTTTAACCACTTTCATCCTGATGTCCCTCCTATGTGGGGAATGGCAATATAGGCGAAAAGAAATGTTCCAGAATTGTCAATAATAAATTAAAATGGCGGTCAAGGTCGATTTACTGGCTCGTTTGGCTATTTTCGCTATTCGTTGTACAACAAAGTACATGTAGGGCTTAAGTGGTTAACACTCCGGATTCGGCTATTTAGGTCCCTCTGTGATTCTCTGTCTGCTTGTTTCCCAGTTTAACTGCCCGCCCGCCCGTCTGTCTGCTTCTTTCCTGTTTACCTGCCCGTCCGTCTGTCTGTCTGCTTCTTTCCCTGTTTACCTGCCGTCCGTCTGTCTGCCCACCTTCTCCTGTTTGGCTGACTGCCTGTCCAGACTGACTGTCTGCCTGTCTGTCCAGCTGTCCTGCTTCGGGCATTGTTTTTTCTCCTAATCGGGCAAGGCTGTTATCCTCTGCTGAGCCATGATGAGACTTGTGGAGTTGGAAACACTGACCGTTCGGGAAATGAAGCGATTAATAA
>NC_136795.1:13807748-13841537 GCF_951216825.1 Electrona antarctica | reverse complement strand
GAGGGGAGGGGGGGGGACAGAGAGACAGCAGGGCAGAGAGAGAGAGAGAGAGAGAGGGGAGGGGGGGGACAGAGGGAGTGGAAGTGGATGATAGTGGCTTTGAGTAAAAGGATGAACAAAACACTTTGACCTCTGGCACAAACAGCATCGACCCACACCTACAGTACATGACCAACCTCTCTCTCTCTCTCTCTCTCTCTCTCCCCTCTCTCCCTCTCTCCCTCTCTCTCTCTGCCCTTATACTCTCTGTCGTGACACAGCCCGGTGGCCGCGAGGCCACCCTCTGAAGCTGCCAGAGCCATGCAGGCATGCATCTACCTGACTCACAGCTCCCGCGGGCTCCTTCAGGTTCACTGAGCATGGGCGGCAGGCACAGGACCTTGCCAAGGAGATCTGCTCGGTCCCATTAGCCGCGCGCGTGGCCACGTGTCTGCCCGAGAGGCCTTTTTACCCCCTTCCCGTTTTTGTTTTTTGTTTTTTGTCCAGAAATAACGCAGGACTGGTGGTCTCCGGGGCGGTGTTGTTGGGGCAGGGGTTATAGCAGACAGTTTGGCCCCATATTTCCCTACTGACTTTGCCTTCACAGAGCATTAATAGTGAGGAAGAGATGATGTGTGTGAGAGCAAAGGACTTGTGGTAACATACAGTACAACACAGTTGTTCACAGTGTTCATGTGGACGTACATGGATTGATGTGCACTCCACCTGCACGTATTAAATCACTTATATACAGTACTTAGCCTTACATGCCTTGTCGTGCAACGAATAGTGAAAATAGATTACCGGTATCTAAAACGGTTGATCAGAGATCTCCACTTCTAATACAGTATGTCTGGTGGCATCTACATTCAAATGAATGGCCTAAAACTGTGTGGAATCGATTTAGACTTGCAGAACCATTGCAAATACTTTTGTACGGTCCTTGATATTGGGACGGTATCAAGATTGGTTTACAAAGCAGTGGCCGTAGGTTATTAGTGCTTGTTTTCTCCGCTGTTCTAGCCCATACATCGGAATTAGAAATCTCACACTGATGACAATGTTCAAGCGTTTTGGCCTTCATACGTATGTGGTTCTTTTAAAATGCTAAAATGGCATGCCCTTTCTAACTAAGGATACTCTTTGTCACGCGATTGTGGCCATAGTCCTGCCTGTAGTCCAGCAGTAGACTATATATCATTAAGCTAATTATCCTGCTTCTGTCTTCAGTGTGATTTCAGTCTTCACAGTGTTTCCATTGGCCTATTGTTAAATTTAGTATTATGAAACCCTTTTGAAATAAAGCTTACAATTACAGTATCATATAGTATTGCATATAGTTAATCCAGTGAGGCATATAAATTACACTCATAATACAAATATATTTGTAAATATTAATATTTCACAGTCTCCAACTGAGAAACAAACAGTGATCTCTCCGTCTTGAAGTCTTAGAACTAAATTAATTTGAAAAATCTACACTGAATCCTGAGGCCACAAACCTCCACCTTATACAGACAGGTCGCTGCTGTTGTATTGACCATCATTCGGATTTCAACCCGGGTTTCCCACACAAAAGAACTTAACATCTACTGCTCATCCAAAGGGGTATCCGACCCTGGCCAACACATAAAGCATCTGGGCTACAGACAGGGCTATTCTGCTACAATTGTATGACAAACAGATCATTGAAGCATCCCTAGTTAGAAGGGTCATGCACTTTGAGCATTTTTTAAATAACCACATAAGAAGGCCGAAATCTTGAACATCTCTCCGGGTCATCAACAGACGATGCGGTAACCATCAACACCGGGGTCATATCGTGTCAATGGCTGGGACTGGGAGAGGGAAAAAAACACCGGCCTGTTATCATGTGATGTTGACGAGGACGAAGATGACGACGGCGAGGTAAACGATGATGGATAGCTCTATTAATAAACCGGACAATAAAGAGCCTGCAGACGCACAGACGACAACAGCGGTGCCGTCGGATGAGAGGCCCCATTATGTCCCCGATGAGGGAGTCAGCCGCTCTGCCAAAAGGACACTTCACAAACAAACCCACGTCTAACTTGGCCTGCCTCCTTCTCTCTCAGCAACCCCCCCAACCTCCCCACCATCCCCTTCTGTGAGTCCGAGACTTTTTGTGTTCTCGCTGACTCTGTGGTTCTGAAGAGTTGTGAAGGTCAGTCAGTGGACAGACGCTGAAGTGAGAAGGCCTGTGCTCCTCGGCCTAGGGACTGACCTCGCGTTGACCTCGCACTGAGTCACAGAGGGTGGGAGAGAGAGAGAGAGGGGGGGAGCTGTCCAGCCAGCCAGAGGCAGTCTTAGTGGTGGACAGTGGACAGTGGGTCGTCCTGTTGTGTCCCAGATGCACGTCTCTGACAAAAGGAGTGTTGTGTGGAGGTGGAGAAGGACAATGGCACGCAGACTCGAGGAGTGAGAGGTGGCGAGGAGGCTTTCTATCCCCAGCATAAGCACCTTATTGTCAAAGCCTGCTTTGTTGGGGAAGGGATTCTCCTCCAGAAAGAAATGGCCCATTTTCCAGGCTGGATTTTAGGAATTATATTTCATGCACTGACAAGGGCTGGACGTTGTGGGTAAAGTGTGTATTAAGACGCGTAATATTTTGAGAAGGTGCATTTTGTTTATTTTTGTGTGAAAATGCAAAAATGCAGACTCTCGTATGCTGCTCTCGTACGCATGCATGCACGCACACGCACACACACACGCCCGTGCGTGCACGCGTCACACGCACACACACACACACACACACACACACACACACACACACACACAGACCAACAGAACACAACATGTCTCCTAGTTGTGCTGGCAATTAAGCCACTAGTTATTTATTACCAGGGTCAAGGAAAAGTCAACCCGTCCATAACGTCAACACAATAAAAGCTTCAGCGGTTGAGATGTAGAAGACAACGGATTACAACTTACACAGAAACATTTTCACTTTATCTTTGTTATGATTATGACACCCCCCTCACATGTCCAGTGTTTAAACTCACCCAAATAGAGGTGCATGCTTGTTGTAACACACAAATAAATCCACATACACGAATATGCTCACACATCTCCACAGACGTGACCGCAAACACACACTGTGCTTTATCTTACGGTAAATAGCTCCCCCCCCCCAGGGCCTTGCCTTTCCCAAGCTCACCCATGAGCCAGAGCAGGTAACACTCATTCAGGTCTGGCCTACATCCATGTGAATCCAACTGTGAGAAACCACGTCTGTTGCCAAGTGGCTTGTTCAGCTCCGGACCTCGCTGAGAGTTTACACCAAAAACAAAATGTATATGCATAGAAACAGCAACACAACAGGCGAGCAGACAGTGACGATGGGGTTTTGTGCATACACAAAAAGGGAATTAAAGAACATAACTGTATTATACACTGCATGGAGCCTAAGCAATCCCAGACAGAGATATGGCTATTCATCACAATGTGACTAAGACAAGTGGCTTTTCAGAAAAGGTGCAGTGAAAACAACTCAAGTGTGCACACTATTATCTCATTTCATAGATTACAGTCCCAAATCATCCAAAGAATTCACACCAATGGGAAGATAGATTGCTATTACATAATACTGTACATACATACAGTAGATGGAGAATGAAGTGATTCAAACACTTAACTACTTAAACCCTATATACTTCATTGACCGCCAGGTCCCCCAGGGGTCCTTTGTTGTCCCCCCCCCCCCCCCCCCCCCCTTTTCCCTCTACAAAAAATCTCTTTGCTAAAAATAGCCATCTACTGTACAAGATCAGAATGCATTACAACATGTTCTGAGATTGTAGAGCTGCTATTTTCGGCAAACGTTCGCCTATTTTCACAGAATGTTGGCCTATTATGACATTCCCAGAATGGAGATGCTAGGGTTCATAGGGTTTATCTCTCCAGAATGGAGATGCTAGGGTTCATGGGGTTTATCTCTTTAGTATCTCACATAAATGAAAAATCACACCCGTGTGAACTGAGTGGTGTAAGGTCTTATATAGACTGATCAGCTGTGGTCTGTAATGAAATCACACCTGTGTGAACTGGGTGACCATAGCAACCGTGCTCATTTTTTGAGCACAGACAGACAGACAGACAGACGACAGACAGACAGACAGACACGTAAACTAACAAAGCCAGTCGTAGGAGTGGTTTACACCACTCAAAAATCACACAAGTGTGAAGTGAGGGGCGCTCTTATCATCATACTGTACATCATCACATTCCGGCCAATCACTTTTAGCGTTCTGACTTTTCTGTTTTATTTTCACTTTTTCAAATCATCGCTATGGGGGTACACACACACACACACACACACACACACACACACACCTTTCAAAAGGCTGAAGTGGGAGCACCGTTAACTGATATTCATGAGATAATAATATTAATTCAGATTTCAGAAAGGTATTTTTTTACGCACGCACGCACGCACGCACGCACGCACGCACGCACACACACACACACACACACACACACACACACAGCACATGGTTCAGATGGCTACTGACTCAATTAATATTTTGCTTTCATACTAGGAATCGTTATGTAAGCTTTTTCATCAAATGATGGATAATACATTTGAGAATCAGACTCATCTGCTTCTCGTTCCCATTGGTGGTGTATGCATGTCTTTCTTTCTTTCTTTTTTTTGGGCTAACATTTGGCAGCGTGGCAGCTTGCCATCGCACGAGTGTTCCCGTAAACACTCACCACTCTAGACCTCTGCTGCTGCGCTTTGCCAAAATGTCACTGGGACTGTGGTCAACCTCTACCACAACGCTGAATAAAACCTAGACCCAGCCAGCACAGAGCACAGCAGAGCACTGCAGAGAGGCAACACCGCATGCTGCACAGAGAATAGAATTTATAAGGGAGGTGGCAATGTGGAAGCAGCACGTACGCTGCCAGGAACTGTTGTTTTCCTTTGTTGATGGAATATTTCCATGGCTACTGACAAAAAGGCATACAATCAAAATAGTCATCCTGAATGCCAGAGAATTTGTGAGAAATGGCTATAATCTGAGTATTATCAAGGGATGCAGGCCTTCAAATGTCAGCTGGTGGACTTGGGTTTCAGGTCGCAACTTGAGCTCGCATGAAACTGGGCCAGGCTCCAGTCACTATACATTGTGGTCGTAAACACTTGTTTTCTGTTTTCTGTGACAGTTTTATGAAGATGCTGGGTTGCCTCTGTTCTAACAGAGTGTTACCTTAAGGCCTGGCTGTGATAACAGGCTTTGCCAAGGCAAATATCTCTCTATGTACCATTTACAACAAATACGTGTTGACACAGGGCTGTTGTCTCTGTTTTAACCCGAGGGGCACATTTGCTTTTTCAGAAAAAGACATCCTGTTCCAGCATAGCATGTATTTTCACTCACACATGGTGTGGGTGAAGGAGAGAGCCAAAGGCTGGATAACTAAAGGTGGGGTAGTAACTAAAAACGCTCAAACACAACTGTTTGACTCATAAAGTCAGTCTTTGAGAAAGCATATACTAACAAAGAAAGGAGGCTCAGCAGCACTTATGAGAGGATCACTGAATCCATCACTGGATGCTATAGCATCCCTATTCTAGTGCCAACATTCAACGAAAATGGCAGATCTACAAGCTCAGAACGTTTCACTTTGCATCGCAACGCATCGCGTTGTGGGCTTGTAGATCAGCTATTTTCGCCAAAGGGACTTGGTGTTGGATTTGGAAAAGGAATGAAGTAGAGCCCTGGGGGACCCAAGACAACTAAGTACTGTATATAGGATTTAAGTGGTTAGATAGGGATTAGTTGGTAGATGTAGATGTATTCATATTGAAATGAGTACTGTCAGGATGCTACACTGGACCTTTCATAGTTAGTGATCATATGTAACACCCAGGATTTGAACCCGGATCTCCCGTGTAGGGCAGAGGCTCTCTGAGTCATGCTACACATATACGGTACGTATATAGCCTATAACCATTATTTTGTATTTTTACTTGAGTAGTTTTCAACTCAAGTAATCTAACTTCTAGGTCGCAACTTGAGCTCGCATGAAACTGCGATTTTTAAATTAAATATGACTCAATATGACTCAAGTTCTAATTGAGTCATATTTAAGTCAAGTTACACTATATTTGTACAGGAAATGGTAGTACCCTTTCCATCCCTCCTATACAGTAGATAGTGATTTACCACGTATGCCCTATGTTTTACTTTTCTTTTCCCTTTTTATATTTATACTATAATAACTCAATATAGGGTTGTCTTAGGGACAGTGGTTAACCAAATGAACCTTTTTATATTTATACTATAATAACTCAATATAGGGTTGTCTTAGGGACAGTGGTTAACCAAATGAACCTTCGCATCCCTATATTCTAGGCATGTCATAATAGGAAAACATTGGTTAAGAGCTTATAGATCTGTTGATCTGGTGTTAAGGGAAAGGTATAGACATGGGGTCAACAAAGTATCAAAGTGATTCCTGTGTTTGGAACCACACATGTCCTGTAGCTAGTTTATGGACTGAATCCTTCCGGTCTCCCTCTCTATCTCCCTCTCACCTTTCCTGCTGGCGGTCCCAATAAAGATGAAACAGATCCAAAACATCTAAAAATACTATTAGAGGAGGACCTTTTAAAGAATAGAATCAATATTGAGCTAGGATATTCATCCCTCAGGTGTGGTTCTGGCAGAAGACCACCCTACCGTGTTGTTCGAGCCGCCGTGGGACATGCAATACCATCTGGAAGGTTCTTTTTCCTTTTTTTTTAAACTTCTTTTTTTTTGTGGTGTTTGCGTGGGTGTCGGGAGACTTACAATCAAGAGACAAAGGTTCTCTTCTCAGCAGTCCAAACAGGTGTACCGTACAGAGGAATCACGTTTCCTTGTCTCACGAACTGTACACATGCTGCAGAATTAACCGCAGGCAGTCGGCCCACCATAAGCACAGCCTAATCAAATGTAATTTATGTGGCGCGGGCCTTGTGTTCATTCTACATCAAAGGGGTAATTTATTGAATATGGGGCTTCCTGCTTGAGATAATAACCTGTGTTTTTAACTCCCATTGTGCAAAGTTCTTTGGCTATGATTAAAGACAGTCCACTGGAGGCAACGGGCATTAACTACACTGCAAAACCATGAGTGTTAATTGAACCAGTTAAACCCTATTAGTTGTACGACAGTGTCGCACGCCAAAGATAGACGATCAGCTGATGGCTGCTCAGTCCTCAGATAGTTACGATGAGCGCTCAGAGGGAAGCAGATAGGGGTTAAGTGACTTGCGAACACTTTGACACATAGCCAGCAGGACTCGGGTAGCTAACCGCTGACCTTCTGATTACCAGACGGACTCTCCCCTTTAAGCTATACATGGGCAACTGGCGGCCCGGCGGCCGACATGCGGCACCCACCTTCACTTAAATGTGGCCCGCAGGTTAAATTCGGAATACTGATATATATCGGTATATCGGAATACAGCTTTCAGCTGTTACAATTCCAAACATAACCTGCTTCTATATTAGTAGCTAATTTGTATTAAATTCGTATTGTCTCTTTTGTCCAATGTATTTACTTGCGCAAGCAGAGCGTGCAAGTAATGTTATCAGTCAGGTGCTACGATGTGTATGTCCCTTAGCAGCATATGATATGACGTCATATGCTGGCACGAAGCAGACCGTGCAGGTATGTTTTCCGTCATGCTACGAAGCGTATGTCCCATGACGTGATGAAAATATTTACCAATGTCCCTTAGCAGCAAATTATATGACGTCATATGCTGGCACGGGACATACGGATTGCAGACCGTGCAGGTATGTTTTCTGTCATGCTACGAAGCGTATGTCCCATGACGTGATGAAGATATGTACCAATGCCAGGGTATAATTGGTTTACGATGGTGACGTAACGATGACATGTTTCAGTGTCGGGTGGGCTAAAGGTAATGCCCCTATGTATACATGTATGTAATCTGACACCACTGCCATAACAGGCATAAGTAATCATTACCATACTTCAAAATACTACTTTTTTTCCCTCCAAAAGCAAGGTACGTAGCAAGTAAGACGCGTAAACGCGGGAAGCGAACAAAGCTGTTGTGGCAGTCTGACACACACACAGGCACGCACGCACACACACACGCACGTCGCACGCACGGACGGACGGACGGACGGACGGACGGACGGACGGACGGACGGACGGAAATAGGGAGATAAGAGGTTTCTGCATGACAATGCAACAGTGGCCCTCTGGAGTGAGTGTGGAAATATAGCCTAGTGGCTAGTAGTGGCCCTCTGGAAATATAGCCTAGTGGCTAGTAGTGGCCCTCTGGAAATATAGCCTAGTGGCTAGTAGTGGCCCTCTCCATCATCCATCTATAGCCTAGTGGCTAGTAGTGGCCCTCTGGAAATATAGCCTAGTGGCTAGTAGTGGCCCTCTCCATCATATAGCCTAGTGGCTAGTAGTGGCCCTCTCCATCATCCATCTATAGCCTAGTGGCTAGTAGTGCCCCTCTCCATCATCCATCTCCAGTTACTAGTGGCTAGTAGTGGCCCTCTCCATCATCCATCTCCAGTTACTAGTGGCTAGTAGTGGCCCTCTCCATCATCCATCTCCAGTTACTAGTGGCTAGTAGTGGCCCTCTCCATCATCCATCTCCAGTTGCCCATGCCCATGCAGCTATATGGCTGCTGCAGTCAGGGTCCCTCCATCTAAGGCAGTGGTTTTCAACCAGTGGTCCGGGGACCACCAGTAGTCCTTGAGGGGGTTCCAGGACAGTGCTCTCCAGCTAAATGATGGAGAGTTGTTGTAAACAAATGGACCCTTATAGATCTTTAACTCTTGAGAGGTTAAAATGTAACCAAATGGACGTCACCTCTGCATTACTTACAAGAAGTACACAATTAGAGAATGTAGAAGAATTGTTATTTTGATCAACGTTTGCCTGTTCTCTCTCCTAATGGTATCAACTTCAATACAGCATGGAATTGTGCATGTGAATTGTATCCAACGACAACATATTTAAGTTTTGGGTCTGAGAGACAAAATCTCATCAAAAGGTTGTCTGTGGCTTAAATACCAAATAGTGCAATGGCCATGGCTTCCCTGCCAGGTGCCCAAAATGGAGATGCAGGTTGAAAGTGGTTAACTCTGAGAGTGTAAAAGTGGACCCATAAGGGATAGATTAACACTCAAAACATCTGCAGTGTACCTCGAGGACCAGACATCTCCATGAGGCATTGTTGGAAGCACATGTCTATAAATCTATCACAGTCTGTGTTGTGTGGTGCCTGACTTGTTATGTTAGTGGATTATGAACTGAGGCACAGTTAGCCCATTAGTTAACTCCAATGTTGGCGTGTCAGTGACGATTCATAAATAATGGCACAAGGGGTGTTTGGAAGGATTTATGAAAAATCACTTTGAGCAGTGGCCATCAATTTCCTTTGCTCAGGGGCCTGTTTATGAATTCTGGAAATGATTTAGTCAGGAAACTGAATTATTATTATTATTTTTCTCTAACAATATGTATAATAGTTCTTCCCCATTTGACCGGTTTTGGGAAATACTGGTGAACCTGTGCAAAACTGTATCTAACATAATCTAAGGATGAACAGACTTCCCTAAATTATCAGTGTTATAAGTAAATATATTTAATTATTTTATGAGTAAAAAAAACATGGTGAAAAAACTATTTGGTGTACCACATCAACATTATTCATAATAGTAGCCTATTAACCAAATATCTCAGATAATGCATAAATAATTTTTTCAAACTCAAAGATAGATTTTTAACTGAGAAATGCAGCTCTGTCTGTCTGTCTGTCTGTCTGTCTGTCTGTCTATGTATTCTTGACACAGCATCTCAGTATACAGGGACCATTATGGAAGGTATAAATGTGTAAAACAGTTCTCCAAAATAATTATAAATAATACATTATTAATAATAAATACATATTTAATTTAAAAATATATAATATATAATTTAAATTATATAATTTAATACTGATTTAAATTAAAATGTCCCTTTGGCCATGTGAAGGTTCAGTCACAGCCCTTTCAGAAATCATCAGTATGCTTAACGATCCGTTCACACAGGTGGTGGGCCGGTGGCCAGTGGGTTTAGATATCTAACCCTATGCCCCTCCTCGGCCCTGAACCAGAAAAGTCCCTTCAACGTAACACATGGATGGCTTTTACACAGCAGGAATGCTGCTGGAATGAGGCCTGGGTGGGCTTGGCTTCCCGGTTCTCCCACGGAGGAACTCATACGTCATCATGCCCATATAAGGACTACCGACTTCCTCCACGGAAGGCAGGGACCACAATAATATTGTGTAACTGAATGTTTAATTCATAGATAATGAATTAATTATCAGGCTGCAGATTGAATAACCCTTATCTAATGACTGTGCAATCTATTATTTGTTACACAGAGGCAGTTTCGTTAGTCTTGTGACAGAAGTGGGCGTATTATAGGGTATAATACTTTAATAAAGAACTAACACGTGTCAAGAAATTGCTATTCTGTCATGACAGAATAATAATATCGAAATTATCATAAAACAAAAGCATCAACATCAACGAGGTCTGAGTCGTTATGCGGCGATCTGAATAGCAGCAATTTTATAACCTTTCCGAATATTGAATCACGCAATAAAATCCTCAATGTTAATTTATTTATAACACCGAGAGTAGCTATAGCCTATACATTTAACCAAAGGATCAATTTGGTTACAGCTTGTAGCCTACATGAATCATTTTACTATACAGTGTACCTATCATTAATTAAATAAAAAAGAATAGGCTATTATCCCATTGCAGCGACAAACAGCTCCAGTCCAAATGAATCTCATTCTCACCTCAACCTTTAGCCAACAATATTATCCCGTTGCCACTAAACAAATCAGCCTAAACGGGCTGAAAAACATCACATTTAGACGGGAACCTCTATTGATTGACTGCATGTCTGAGTGTCTGTCTGTCCCCCTTGATCAGGTGCGGCAGTGCGCTAGTCTGTCCTGTTGCTGTCTTGCCTACAGGCTTGTTTACACTCCCAGTTCCCGGCAATAGCGTCACTCACTCGACGTGCTTATGGTGGGCGGGGAGAACGGGGCCAACTTGTCCAATCACAAGGCTCTACTTTCCCTGACAGCAGCTTGGGTTGGATACATATAAAGAGGCACGTTAGTGACCGCCAGCATACATTTGAACACAGATCTCACCGGCACACAGCCCTAGAAAATAACACACACTCTCACACAGGGTGACAAGTGTTCCCACTACGAGATCGTGAAGATATTGGAACAGATATTGGACAGCACTTATTAAAACGGACCGCTGCTTTATTCAACGCCTTGGAGTTTCACTCTCACTTTGTAGCGGGGGTGAATTGAATTCAATCCCGTTTCTGAAACTATATTGGGGACACACTGCCGAGAGAGAAGACAGGTGCATTGATGCACTCAACTCTCTGCTGACACTGACATTTGTTGATTTACCCCTGAGACTGTGTTTCTAATAAGCGACCGCCGGTAAGCTTATACTTTTTCCTACGACTTTAATGTCTACAAAGATGGAGCAACCTTTTTATCATGACGACTCTTTTCTGTCGGCTTACGGCCACTCAGATGCAGCCATGCACGACTACAAACTGCTAAAGCAGAATATGAATTTGAACTTGACAGAGCCCTATCGCAACCTGAAAGCCCAGCTGAGAGCCGAGGCTGACCTCTACCATCACGGGGCGCATCAGGACGTGGGGTCGCTGAAGCTCGCCTCGCCGGAGCTCGAGAGGCTCATCATCCAGAACGGCAACGGCGTCATAACCACGCCGACGCCGGGCCAGTACTTCTACAACCAGGGCATCACCAATGAGCAGGAGGGCTTCGCCGAGGGCTTCGTGAAGGCGCTGGACGAGCTGCACAAGATGAACCATGTACCCCCTCCGAACGTGTCCATCGGAGCCGGACTCACGACGTGTTCGGCGGCAGCAGCGGCGGCCTCTAGTGTCTTCGGCTCCTCCCTGCAGCCTGAACCGCCCATTTACACCACGCTGAACGCCTACTGCCCCAACACGAACCTCTCTTCCGCATCCAGCTACCCCACGGCCACGATCAGCTACCTGCCGCCCCACCAGCAGAGCCACCACCAGCAGACCTCGACCCACCCGTTCCAGCACGCCGGCCTTCATCCGCAGAGGCTCGTCGCTCTGAAAGAGGAGCCCCAGACCGTCCCCGACATGCTCAGCAGCGACACCTCGCCTCCGATGTCTCCGATCAACATGGAGAACCAGGAGAAGATCAAGGCCGAGCGGAAGAAGCTGCGGAACCGGCTCGCGGCGACCAAGTGCCGGCGGCGCAAGCTGGAGCGCATCGCCCGGCTCGAGGACAAGGTCAAGTTGCTGAAGAACGACAACGCGGGGCTTTCCAGCACCGCGTCGGTCCTCCGCGACCAGGTCGCCCAGCTCAAACAGAAAGTCCTGACGCATGTCAGCAGCGGCTGTCAGCTGATGTTGACCAGCAAGCTGGAGGCATTTTAGAGGACAGTGACTGACTAACTTTTTAGAAGTGATAACACTGGAGTAATGTTCTACATGAGCAGCACTGGAGTATCGGCTGGTTTGTTGCTATAGAGATGGTAGCAGTACAGTACATGGCCGTCGGCTATGTGTAGACTACTCTTATAGGCTGATGTATAGGGTTCAAAAAGAAAGACTTGGTAATGGTACTTCCGGATGCTGGACACCGGTCACGGGACCATTCAACCCTAATAGAACCGGGCAGCAGCATCCCATGGTGGGCTGAACACACAGACACTGACCAGGCACAATCATCCATGGGCCCATGTGTTACAAATGGTATAAAACGGGAGTAATTATTATTGTATGTCTTTGTACTTTTACAACTGATGATAATGTCATGCAATGCTGCATCTATTCAATGTGTATAAGTTATTTTGTTTGTCAGGTTGATCCAGACAAGCTGTTATGATGTCGTATGTTTACAATGCCTTTTTTTATTTGTGATGATCATGAGGTGTATTTAAGTAAAGTGTCTTTAAAAACGAAGCAATTATCGTTATGTTTTTTCTTTGAATGTTTTTGCTATTAATCTGGGGACAATCATACGATGCATTCATTCAACAACGTCAACACAGTAACAGTAAAACACACAATACCTAAAGGAATGGGCTCATATATAATATCATTGGCTTTCCCTTCTTTTTTATCTCTGTTGTCAGAGAGAAACTATTGCATAAGAAAGCACATTGAAGTTTCAGCGTTCAGCAGACACGCTCAGCGTAGGCACGCACGCACGCCTTTCCTTTACGCACCAGCAGCGCGAGTCCATATTTGGGCATGTTGGTCATAGCAAGGGAGGATTTCTGGGAACCCCCGCCCATGTTGCAAAGTAGGCTAGTTTCATTACAGTCGATTACAATCGACACTCTGTACAGTAGACATATGGCCAATTTGATATGAGATTGGAATTTCCTTCAATTATATTGGCCTCATTTTAGCATTAGGTACATAAAACTGCATACTATTAAACAGCTATAACTAGTCAGTAAGAAACAAACACAGATTACCCTATATAATAGCCAATGATATATGCCACATTTGTTTTACATTTAGCCTAATCACAGAGACTATGTAGGTCACTGATGTCTATGCCAATTAGCGAATTGGCTTAAAAAAAACCTTTGTTATAGGCAGTAGCCCAAATGCTTTAACTGAAACGGTGATAAAACTAAAACAATTCATTTACGCACAAATTCGTTTGCACACACCTGTCATATAAAGGCTAATTTATATCCATGCAAACTGTCATGATCAATAATTCGGCGCGGTAGCAGAGCACGCGAACTTCGTGAAGGGATGTGACAGTGATTTTAGGAATGTCGGGGGCGTCTCAAGATGCCACGCTGCTTGGCACAGCTAGTAGGCGCGAGTGGGCGTGTGGAGCATCTGTGTTAATAGATTGGCGGAGACGCTGCCAAGGACATGAACGTTTTGGGACGCATCAACGTTCAAGTATGTGCGGCCTCGTTCATAATATAGAGGGATATGGGGAAAAGTCCCCGTTAAGCAGCCTTAAATGAGGATTAGTCATCAAACGCAAACGGTTCTATCCAAACAGTCTGGCTAATCCAAGCAATGAAAATATTTGGCAGGCGGTTGAGACCTCCTGTTGCGGGCTTTGGTCGAAGGGAGAAGTATTGAGTGTGCACAAGCTGCACAGTCTCAGGAAACAGGACAGGGGAAATTCTGTCCTGTCCTGTTAAGCAGTTAATGACGTAAAAAGCCAAACTGTCCACAGACTCTCACTCACACAAACTTAAAAGGAACCACTTCAAAAGAAACATATAATTCTGTGGTTTGAATCTACTCTCACATCAGCTGTTTTCGAGAGGACATGGCTTAGCCTACTTTCATCTCATATTAGACTAATTTCCATCTATAACAGCTCTCCTATGTTTTTGCATTTAGTGTGGAAATAGAATCAGATAGTAGCCTATACACCACCCACACAAGTCCTATTTTTGTGAAACAATATACGTTTCTGATAAAAGGGGATGTATAGGCCTTACACACATTTGAATAAACCTAAATTAATCCATTGGCAATATCACAGTTTTTGTACAGTTATTGACTATAGTCAATACTTCCATTTATCAGGCCACCATTGTAAATAATAATTGGGGCCTGTTTGAATAAATAATTGCATAGCCTAATAGTTAAAAAAATAAATGATAATTTCTTGTACACGCGTGTCATTCCAGGAAAAGATTCATGGAGTCATCAGCGATACAGAGCACACTATTATTTTGTTACGGCCATGCAGATGGAATCTGTTATTTTGGTAACCATCTGGTGGTACTGTGTGTGTGTGTGTGTGTGTGTGTGTGTGTGTGTGTGTGTGTGTGTGTGTGTGTGTGTGTGTGTGTGTGTGTGTGTGTGTGTGTGTGTGTGTGTGTGTGTGTGCGTGTGTATGTGCGTGTATGTGTGTGTGTTGGAGTAGTGTATAGGGGTGAATATGTTATATGAAACATAAACAACTGTGTTGATCTCCTCGCTTACGTCTAGGGCCTACACATTATACACATACAGCATTGTGATGATATCACATCAACACATGCAAAGATTAACAGGCCAGTTCAAGCTGTGCTGCCTAGTATTGACATGTCTCACTCTCAGCCCACAACCCACACTGTATGCACTGTGGGAACTGTGACGTAGAATGGCCTCCTCGGTGGGTTTGATATCCTTCCTCTCCCCTAGCCCCCTTTTACTCCCACAAACACAGACAGCTTCTTCTCTCTCTCTCTCTCTCTCTCTCTCTCTCTCTCTCTCTCTCTCTCTCTCTCTCTCTCTCTCTCTCCTCTTCTAGAGAATCATTCTACTCCTCCCTCCCGGCCATCTGAGGCTCTAACTTCTTACCGTAATCGGATCAAGAGTTTCATCACCAGTTTTTAGGAAAGGTTTTAGAAGTGCCTATAGGGCTTGTTATTACAGTTTCATATTCATTTTTGACAGTAGCTACATTTTCACAGTTCCAAATAGTCTTGACACCTTTTGCGTTAATACCAAAGGCCTTTAAGACTGTTTGATCATTTTATACGTTGCAAAATTGTGATGTGTAGTAGGTGTATGTTCAATAAGCTTTTCAGTACATTTATTTCTATAATGTGCACACATTACCATGCATACATGGTACGATAGCGTACATGAAAATTTGAATTTCTTGCCATCAACATAATACTGTTTGCATCAAGGCAAGACTAACAGTTAATGTACTGTAGGATGTTTGTCATGGGCATTGTGCGATATGTCGTCATTCTCAGAAGGTGTGTTGTACGTATGTGCAAACTGTTACATGAGAGCAATGTATGTCTTTTATCTTTTGTGGAACTGCTGGACTGAGTCGAGAACATATTTCCATATATGAAGATGTGACCGAGGCCGACGCATCCAATCGACAGCGTTAAGTATTTATATATATAATAAGAATAATAAGAATAAGTCACTGAACGGATATATAATACAGGGTATTAATGCAAAAACAAATAAGAAAAAACAAAAAGAGAAACCTGATTTTGACACCGGTCACAAAGACATGAATCATCATTTATCTTATCTTATCTTATCTTAATTGTCTCATTTCATGGATTTACATGACTAAGAGACATCTGTTGTTGCTTGTGTCAGCGTAATTTGTTTCAAGTCAGTTGTTTCTTTCATTGTATCTCATGTGAATATTGCTGGTAAGGTCATTAGATAGAATGCTGTGGGCTAAAGGCAAGGCTGAGTGACAATGTCAGGGAAATGTATGTGGGGTGTACTATAAACGTGGACAGCTGTGGAGGAGGATGCCAGATTTGAACGCTGAGCCTGCTGGAGGTGTCGTGTGCATCTAATTCAGCAAGACATTACTCATAGGAGATGCCCACTTCATAACCCCAATAACATCTGTAATATCTGCTTTCACCAAACCCTTTTTAATTCAGTCAGGTTAGGTGTGTTTGTACATCAGCACCTAACCCTATGAACCCTATAGTGACCCTGTTCTGGGTACATCATATATATTTGCCCAAATTAAGTGAACATTCGCAAAGTCTAGAAGTTGTGAGCTTGCAGATTTTGTGTAAAGACAAAAAAGAAGGGTACAAGTATAGATCCCTGGGGGACCCCGGGTCATAAAGCAGGCTGTATAGGTATTAAGTGACCTAGTCACCTATAGGGCAATGTACACCTGAAACACGACCCTGTTCAGTCCTGTACCAGGAATAGAGCAGACTAGAGCAGAACTTGTGTTCTGTCCGCGATGTATATTGATCATTAAACAAAGACTCTTACTCGACTGGATGTGCGGATTTTATTCATTTTCTATCTGTCCGCGATGTAAACACCAATTGTTAATTAATTTCTATACACTGCAGCCTTCATTTATTACAGCAATATACAAGCACTGGTCCATAAAGACAAGCATAGATTCTCAGTGTAATACAGTGTTATTGGTGTGCATGGTCTCATGAGTTAGTGAGTACATACTACCATCTAGTGGACGTATGTTGTTCCTGTTTATGTACTCAGCTGGGAAAGGTTTTTTGTCAAATACTGTAGTTGAGAACAAAAAGATTTCATGATTAATTAAATTAAAATCTGCCCAATAATATTAATGTGTGGACTGGACACCGGAGGGTGATTACCGTTGGACATAATGAGAAAGCGCTGAATTGGGGTTGGCAAAAAAGAAAAGAAAGTAATGTTGTTATACTTTGTATCCATGGAGAGTATAGGCAATTCATACTCTGTTGTACAATGCTGTCACACAGAGGAAATTAGCAGATCTACAAGTTCACAACATGTAGTGATGCGACAAGCTGTGGGGCTTGTAGATCGGCTATTTTTGGCACAGGACTCCATCGTACAAACAAATTTAAATCAGGCATAATTATATAGCCTTTGATACATTTACTGTATCAAATGGGGAACGCACACAGCTTCAGGTGCTCCCCAAGGCTGTGTGAGGTCTTTAATCATATTTCCATACAGAAATGTATGTACAAGCAAGCTCACAGCAACATTGTTCACCTGGCTATATCGGCATCTTTACGCTCCAAGTTAAATTGAGGATCAGTATTCTGCTGTGCATTCACATTTATAACTGCTATATTGCCTTGTTTGCGGATGACACTACTATCCCATAGGTCATAGGATCACTCAAATGTTTAGGGTTCATCCTGCAGGCAGAGTGAATGTGCTTTTACAACATACGAAGGATCAGAGTCAGACCCTTCCCCACCAAGGAGTCTGGCCCAGCTCCTTATCCAAGCCTAATGCTGCGTTCACCCTGATGCCCAGGGCCTCATTCACACGTACCAAACGTTTTTTTTTTGTTTTTTTGGGCCACCACAATGCTTTTCCAATGGGAGTCACATGGTTTGATCAAACATTTGTGTTTGATCACTAATTGCTGATTGCTCCATGATTGTGGCAGCGGTGGCCGAACGGATTGCGGAGCGGTCTTGATACCGGAAGGTCGCCAGTTCGAATCAGCGGTCCGACACGTTAAAATTACCGTCGGACCGCTTGTTCAAAGTGCCCTTGAACAAGGCATTGAACCACTATGATGAAATGTTCTATGAGCAGGGCCTGGCTGGAAACAAGTTCTTGAGCTTAGCCCAGATACCCTGGGTAAATATAGTAATCATTTCATTTCATTTAATTTCATTTCCCCCCTCATCAAACAAAAATGTTTGGTCAAACCATGTCACTCCCATTGAAAATGAATTGGAGCAGCAATCAAAAAGCAATCAGGCATCACACACGGACGAACATTTGTTGTGTAGGTGTGTACGAAGCCCAACACTTCTCTGCATGGTGAGTGTGTGACACACCCCTACAAATCAAAGGTGTTGTGTTGGCCTCAACTTTTCTCTCACTCCAACAATGTTTTTGTTTCACCATTTCTACTCCCCTTCTCTCTCCCCACTTTATAAATGGGAGAAGAACTAATTACTGCCATTAGTCATTCCCTTTTCATTGATGTAGTGTGGCTTGAGCAACACTTCAGTGGCAACTTGGCAGCATTTTGTATATTGCTATAGTCAGAACACAGGCCTAGTCATCTTGACACTTGCAACTTGGTCGGTGGTCTGCCATCATTTCTGCACTCCCTCCACTGGCTAGTGGTTCCAGTACGCCTCCAATTCAAAACACTAATGATGGCCAGGCCTTACAAGGTGACCAAGGACATTGTCAATAGTTGAAGGATCTGATTCAGCCCTATAACCCTTATGACACCCTGACAATGCTCCTTGGCTTTTAAGCTGTGTCCCTCAGTCAGGACTACATATCACTCCCCAATATTCATAGTCTGACAACTCACCTCTTCAGACTCCAACATCTTATTTCTGTGTACTGTATACTTTGTATACTGTATATTTAAGATCTTGTCCAGATGTATGTTGGCTGGTTACATATCATTTAGAGATGTATTCTGTTTGCTTGTAGCACTTAATTGTTTTCTTGGCTATCTATATCTATTTAATCTGTTGTTTGTTTTCAATCCAATCTTGAAATAGCAGACCTACAAGCTCGTAGCGCGCCACTCGGTGGCGCGCTACGAGCACCTTTTAAGCTTCACTGGATAAGAGTGTACAAATTACAAAAAATTATATTAATTGTATTGCAATATGCCCATTACATTTTGAGATATCTTGTGTGCAAGTGGACATGTTGGCCTAATGGTGGCACTATAGGAAAAGCCATGGTCAGTCCCAGGAGAAGGTGAAATCTTAATTGGATGGCAGTCCAGTCAGTGATTTCTGAGACATGTTGTTTGCAAAACCAAAGTGGCGGGTGCATGGACAGATGGACGGACAGGCGATTGGACTTATCGACATCACCATCCTACATGTAAATATACATAGAATCTAAAATGCACAATAATATGAAAAACATATGAATTACAAAACCAATCAATTACAATAAAACCTCCACTTTCCCTAACCCGCAGCAACACGTGCACAAACGCACACACTGCAATAAACAACACTAAATACAGAGGTAGTGCAAATGTCTGGTCACACAAAATCCACTTTTTATCTTTGTGGGAAAAGGTTTTAAAGTCTGTACACCGCAGCATATCAGAACACTGGGCAGCTTATTCCATTCTTTCACAGCTTTAAATAAGAAAGCAGATTGTGTAGTACATAGTTTAGGAATGATACACTGTCCCCTTGTGTTTGACCTTGTAATCCTGCTTAATCTTAGAACAATGTCTTCAGTGGTGGAGGAGTAGCATTATGAACTAGAAAGGTTTGGTCCGTACAGCACATATCTCTTAGGCCTATTTGTTTCACACTTACATGTATGTTTAGTCACCCTGATGAATTAGCTGTGTGCCACAACACATAGTTGCATTTTATTTTCACTTTGGGCTATGCATTAGCTATGACAATAAAGGCTTTTACATTTACTGGTTGCTTTCTTTTTTATGCACCAAGTTTAGTTTACCCCTCGTATACCAAAGAGCACCTGTTTTGATTTTGGGATCTGCCAAAAAAGACGTGCTTCTCTCTCTGTGTTTTGTGTATGATACCTCTGCATCACATGACTCGAAAGATAAACTAGTGTGCAGTGATTTTTGTGAGTTTTGGACAAAATCTATAGGAACAAAAAGTGTTTTGTAAAACGAAAAAAAAAGAAAAGAAAAAAATGTAGTTGGGCCATACGGCATTTGAATTGTACGACCTATGGTTAAAATGTAAAGCGGTGTGTTATAGTGGTGTCCATGACTATTGGCCATGAGAAATGTGCCAATGATCGGTCCAGTGGTTTGCGACAATGTCTCCGGACGGACGGACGGACGGACGGACGGACGACAGACAGACAGACAGACAGACAGACAGACAGACAGACAGACAGACAGACAGACAGACAGACAGACAAGAGGTAAAAACATAATCTCCATCCCATGACCTTCGGCCTGGCAGAAAGGTTAAAGATTTAAACACACATCATCACATCCACATACTTACTTCTAAAACACTCAACATAATGAAAGTTGTCACGGACGGACGGACGGACGGACAGACAGAGGTAAAAACATAATCTCCATCCCATGACCTTCGGCCTGGCAGAAATAACGATTTTAAACACACATCATCACATCCACATACTTACTTCGAAAACACTCAAAATAATGAAAGTTGTCACAGATTTATTCTGTGTGTGCGACCGACTCATGTGCCCCAAAATAGTCTAACTATGCGCTGCATTTCAATATTTTGAGCTTGTATAGATTGTCTATTTTCAGTGCCCGATTCCATCGTACGATTGAGTAGCATAGCCCATATATTACCAAGCATTACAGTACGTCCTCCCTTCTTCCAGGGAGACAGGTGTCACATGGCCCTGGTCTCATGGCAAGATATAGAACAGAACAAAGAGTTGCCATAAGAACCTCAGTCAATCAGCCCAATTCATGCTGCATGGCCCTCTGTGGGCCTGCACTGACCTGGTTTTGATGCCAACGACCACCCCACCTGGTTAAACCCACCATGCTTCATTCCCAACCAAGAGACCTGATGAGGATAATTGGGCCAGGAAGCTTATGGGTGTCGGGAAACATTATTCCCTTCAGACCATGTTGGAACAGAAAAAAATAACCTCTCTGTGGTTTAGAGTCCCCCACAGGTAGTGGTTACATCATCAGTAGGCGTGGATTAATAGATGCAAGAATTGATTTATTCCCCGTCCATCCAACTAAAGTCGTCAACTAAGGTATTTCTAGTGGGTATGGTGACTGATTGCCACTGTGTTATACAACATCACATTTATAGCATTTTAATCTTGTATTGTTTATATATTTATATAATTCTGCTTATACTGCAGTCAGTGCTCTGTCTAATATAAATAGATTGTGCTTTTTGGGACAAGCAAATTTAGAGTCTTGAAAAATCTTGCTTGAATCTGCGTCTAGCAAACTGCATGTGTGTGTGTGTGTGTGTGTGTGCGTGTGCGTGCGCGTGTGTGCGTGTGCACCTCCTCCATGTCTGTTCTGTCATTTCCTGTTTGATGTCATTCAGAAAGGACATACTTCAGACTTTAGACTTTCAGCCATGACACCTCACTCTAAGTGCTTTTACCAGGAAAATCATTTCTGGCACATTTTGGTCTAAATGCTCTTACGGACTTACGCACTGCTTTTCTTCAGCATATTTTCAGCTACAGGACACTTCATTGTTCTGTCCCCAGAGAGCGAAGCACATTTTAAAGATGAGCGTCACATGGTTTCAAGTCCCTACTCACCTTAATTTCACAAAGGCCTTTCTAAATGGTCTCAGTCCTAATGAAAATGTGTGTTTTTTGTGTTCCTTTTCAAAGAATCATTACATCTTAATTCCTATTTGTGAAAAGGCGGTTGAAGTGCAAATCATCACAAGCAGTACTAGCATAATGAGATTTAAATGTTATGCATGTCTTAAAGGGAAATTGAGGAATACATTCCCGTAAGCAGAGCAGTGACAATACAACCCGCCACACAGTGCCAGCACTCATAATTGAATTTCTGAAAAGCTTTTGAGAGGAGAAACTCCAGAGGGCCTGTTGTTCCCAATGCTGCAAACCTGCCTGATGTAGAAGGATTTGCAGTGATTTAGGGACAGGCCCACTTGTATTGTATTAACTGGAGCTAATCTTCAAAAGACCATTATTACAAATGAGGCTGCTTAGAACACATTTTATATGCTTGATTTCATACATGCACGTATGAACGAGAACATTTGAATTCCCTCTTTAAACTATGGAAGGGAGAGTAAACACAAATGTCATGTTGTGTCAGTGAACCATTGGCCTGTCAGTGATAAGGCTGTCTTGATATGGCAACAAAAAAGAGTTCTATATTGATGTTGTGCTTATGTACGATTATGTACGATTATGTACGATTATGTATGACTATGTATGATTATGTACGATTATGTATGATTATGTATGATTTTTATGAAAAAGACTAGAGCAAACCAATCTGCGGTTTCCCTTATGCGAGGTAATGTTTTGCAAGAATAGACTTACCAATAAGCCTGCTTTGTACTCCGTGCTATCCACCGAAGGCCCCAGTCAGAGAAGGGGGGCTTGAGCTCTCCATTACTCCCATGACCTTGTTTATGTATTTCCGAGGTAACTCGGGTCAACCAAATTCTCATGCTCACCTTAGTGTGAATTAGACAAACAGTTATGCTATTTAAGTTTAGTCCCTGACTGGCTCTGGTCATTCTGTCTTGCACCTTCCTGTGTACTAGAGTACATAAAGTATCATAATACTAAATTAATAATTTCTGGTCTTTACAAACATTTTTGGTAACACACTCAAGTATGTTTCATAATCTGCCTGTAACACTGGTTTAATTATAGTTATAAGAACTCATACAGGACACTTCATTGTTCTGTCCCCAGAGAGCGAAGCACATTTTAGTATAACACATTTTATGACTTATAATGTAGTGGGAATGCATTATTATCTGCTTATAACACAATATTGTAGTTATTAATAAACATATACTGTATACTGTAGGTACCCTTAATGTAATCATATATAAAGCCTGACTTATAAGGTTATGAGTATCATTATGCTACTGTAGTCACTCACACAGACTTCTTCTTTTGGCCAGGATATAGTGTATTATAATTATCATCATAATTGTAAAACATTATAATAAGAACACTGTTCTAATGCATTGCAGTGTTTATTATACGTTACTATGATTTAGCATTGTTGTGTGTTTTAAGTAAATCTATTATTCAAGAACAAAAAAATGTGTTACAGACATTTGATTTTGGTGTTAAGAGACATGTAGGTGTAAAACGTGTATTACATGCACGGCTGCGGCGAGGGAGAGATGGATGTGTTAATTACCAACGTGGCCCTGAATTGTGTACAGCGTGAAGAGCAGCAGAGACCGGCAGACGGGGAGGAAAGGAGTGATAGATGCTGTCATTATGTGCTACTGTGTGAAGTAAGCAGTGCAGACCTTTCCAGACGCTGATGCTGTACTGCTGATATGCTCATAATGAGAAGGCTTTCATAAGGTAAAGAAATAAATATCTCCAAGGTAAAGTGCTGAGGGAAGGAAGGAGACAACAGGGCTAGGGTGACATTTAGAAATCGTGTCTTTATTGAGAAAAGGAAAAGCAGAAGAAAGAAGTTGGCCATGAACCAGACAATCATAATCCCTTTATTTTATGTTCGCCCGACAAAACATTTACATCTAACCACATTTGGCTCTAGCCTTGCTTTACATCATTATGAAAAATAAAATAAAAGGAAACAGCCACTCCACAGTACATCGGTGATGCATTCTCAAACCTTAACGTTGCCGCTATACAGTATACCACTGTGGTTCGACTTGAAATCTTGAAATCCAAAATATCCTTCCATTAAGAAGTACGCCTCTGCGAGGCTGTTATCACACAGAATCAGCGAAACCGGGGAAGGATTACGCTCTACATAACAGTATGCCCTTCTCCGCCATCAAATACCATGACATGTACAGCACAGTAGACACTATCACAACACTGAGATCTACAACCGATTAACATGCAGTTTTAAATTGCCTTAAAAGATGGTCAAAAAGACAAGAAAGACTTCAATTGTTCAATGTATAATGTGTAGTTAGTTACTGTCATAGACCTTACATTTGTAATGATGTGTAAGGTTCTGGGGACTAAATCCTGGCTTAAAGAACATTCATATGTGATTGACAACTACAACATGAAATCATCTAAGTCAGTGAAGCCCAACCACTAGGCCTACAGTATAGTACACTAACACTGTGTGAACATCTGACAGTGTGAACTTATAGTTAGCTGTACGTGTCTAGCATCATCTACCTTTAAACTTTAGAATATAAAGTCTGTCATGGCTTTATGTGCATCTCCTAACAAATGTTAGACCATTGGGTTTATATCCTGGGTGATATTCATACTTCACCAAATAACTGCCTATGTTCAAAAGTTCAGTCTGAAGATAATCTTCTCACCGTGCTCTAAAGCTATTGAATCTTATTATAAAACAAGGAGATTTGCTTGAGATTGAGAAAAGTAGAATATTTTTGCTTTAACATACAGCAGTGCACATTATTCCCTTGTGGCGATTCTGCCCTACAGATGAAATTGAAAGCCCGTCCTCCGTAACAGCCTGTTCCTTAATGCCAGGTTAGTTTACCTGTTGAAGTGTAGATGGTGTTGCAGGACTGACTTGTAATAGATTTAGTTACACTTGGAAAATGGAGCTTGTATTTGAAAGCGGCGGTGAATAATTACGTTATGATTAAGTGTATGAGGTAATAATCCTATAGTCCCAGTGTTACATATTATCAGTGGTGGCGGTGGGGGTGGTGGGTGGTGGTCTTCAATTCTCAATCAACAACCAGACACCGTCACTCATGAACCTTCCCATGGTGTTCCTCTCTCTTCCGAGGCTCTCTACAAGCCGCTGCCGCTGCCCTCCACGTCGTCCACCACGATGGAGCGCTTGCGCAGCACAGAGTTGCCGTGTCGTCCGCCGCTCCTCCTGGCCTGCGGGGGCAGTGTGGTGGCGGCCCGGGGCAGCTTGGTCAGCAGGCAGGGGGCACGGTACTGCGGCAGGCCGCTCTTGGTGGTGTCCAGTTCCTCGGGGTCCTCCTCCTGGGCCCGGAGGGCGGCCATCACGTCCTTGTCCGACGGGCTGAGGGTCAGGCAGCCGCAGGGTCGGCCGCCGTCCGGCCCTTCTTCGCCGGACCGCTCCTCGGCCTCGTCCTCCACGGCCGTGAACGCGTCCCCCCACAGGCTCTCGCACAGGTCCCTGCCGTGCTGGTATATCTACACACGCACGTGCACATGCATAGGCACACACACACACACACACACACACACACACACACACACACACACACACACACACACACACACACACACACACACAGGTAAAATATACCCACATGACTGACCACGCACGCTCCTGCATAGTCCTCTTGGATCACACTTATTTGTGGCGTTTTTAAAACCAAGGCTGCCCGCCCTGGCCCGAAGCCACTTAGTGAAATTGGAACTATTGATTTTCACAAAAACGTAACAGGCCAGAACCGGCCTTGAAAACAAACACCCTCTGCTGCCAGGTGTTACGAGTCAGATGGGGTGGAGGTGGGGGCAGGGTAAGCACCTGGCAGCATGCCGCTGCCACCCTCCTTTGTTTCCCGCTCTGCTTTACCATGCCGCATCTCCCACAGAAGCAGAACTATTAGAGGCCCTCGGCGGACATGACCTTGACAAGCTGGTATCTGGGAGATAACATCTGTAGTATCCGTGCTGGTGTAAGAGTCTGTGCCGATGATGCCTATCTGCATTAATGTGTGTCTGATTCCCTCCCAGATTCTCGGGACAGACGGGCTGATATACGTTCTTTAAACAGGTTCCCTCAAGAGCCTTTTTCATTATAAACACAATGGCGACTATGTACGGTCCACAGACTCCATCACTAAGACTGATGGTAGAATTAAAGAGATCAAAAGGGCAATGGGCTCTATGCGCACAGAATCACTCTTCCTACTTCCAGGCCACTTCCCTACTTCCTTGGTGTTACCGATGATACTAATTAAGGCTCTGTTCCATTTAGTGTACAGTGGTTTTCAATTTTGTTTTTAATTGCAAGGACCCCCATAACGCTGACAGCTGAGTGTTCCATTTGTACACCCTCAGAGTTACAGACCTGTATGGGGCCATTTGGAACCCACTCAAGGACACTTTGAGAACCACTACTGGTGTAGCAGAGTGTTTCCAGTGAGCAAACATGCACAATAGCAGCATCTTGACTCTGTTTGACCAGAATGGAACAGCCTTCATTAGTATGATCGGTAACACCTGTGACGGAAGTATGGAAGAGGCCTAAGTTCTTTCCAAAATGGGTGTATGCATAGAGCCCATTAGGGGCTCATAGAGGCCATTGGGTCAACTAAATCAGTATTGGCCATTATCTGGGCAGCACAAATTCCATGGCTATCCAGTAGTAGTTGAGATATGTTGTTTGGGAGTAAAATGACGGCATGTGGAAATTTCTGGCCAAATGACAGCTCTAGAGGAAAAGTCACCAAAATCAGTAGGGGCCATACTCATGAAAGTGCTCAAATAATCCAACCAGTAATTCTAAAGTTATGTCGATTGGAAATAAAATGTGGATGGACTTACAAATGGATGGGCAACGAACCGACCGACATAGCCCCACCGCTAGTAAAAAAATAAAAAAAGCCTTATTTCTTGCTGACATACTAGAGCTATAAGCTTTCTGGTTCCTGGAGCATGGCAAATTACAATTTTCTCTAATCGGAAATGTTCGCGGATTAAGGGGAGATATTGCCTAGCGCAAGCGAAACATCCCCATTCACCACGGCTTTAGGCTAAGCAAGGCCTTGCAGTAGAATCCGTGCATACATTCTTAGAAATGGTTGAGAAAGCTCATTAGTAAAGTGGCAGTGATACAGGCTATATGATTCCCAGTGCTTAAAATGAGCTCCCATCCTCTCCCCCGGAAAGTGACTCATAAGCACTCATTAAGAAAGTGTCACCAATTATTCACCTACCTTTCTGTCCTATTCCATGCTGACACCCTTGCAGGCTTCTTCATCCAACTTACCCACTTCTGTCCCCTCTACGCCCCTCACTTTCTCTTCTCTGTTGCTCCATTTTCTCGCTTCATATCTTACTTATGCTCCTCATTTCCCTTTATACCCTGTCCCCTTCCCCCCATGTTTCATCCTGTCTCTTTGAAGGATTAAGACTGTGTCACTTGGGGGCCTTAAAAACAGCAGCATTATAGGTCATGTTAAAAGGACGAGGAAGATAAAGAGTGATGCACTCTGCCAGATAGACACCATCCGACTGACACTCAGGTTTCACGCACGCACGCACGCACGCACGCACGCACGCACGCACGCACGCACGCACGCACGCATGACAAAGACAGATGCACAAACACACTATTCCCCTGGCAGGCATGGTTAGCTGCCAAAGCTAATTCACTACAAGCTCAAGTAGCTTAGGCAGCGAGGGTGTGATCAAATAAGTGAGAGGGTGAAATTTCCCAGGGCTATACCCTATCCTTTCCTATCCAATTTAATGCTATGTTATCTTATCCCATTCTATTCTATTCTATTTTGTCCTGCACTATCTCCAATCAATGGCATTGTCCCAAATGTCAAGCTCCATGACATCCAATTTAAAACATGCGATAAGCTGTGATAAAAAAGCATAGATTCCCTACAGACCAAAGGTGTGTGTGTGTGTGTGTGTGTGTGTGTGTGTGTGTGTGTGTGTGTGTGTGTGTGTGTGTGTGTGTGTGTGTGTGTGTGTGTGTGTGTGTGCGTGCGTGCGTGCGTGCGTGCGTGCGTGCGTGCGTGCGTGCGTGCGTGCGTGCGTGCGTGCGTGCGTGCGTGCGTGCGTGCGTGCGTGCGTGAAGTTATGTTTATGTATATGTCTTTACAAATAATTTGACTTTTAATTTCCGTGTGTGTCTAATGTCTTAACCACCACCTGCTCCAGGTAGAAAGGGAAATTAGGTGTTTTCATTTCACTGGCTAAGGTTTTGTGCTATGGGGGTCAATTTACAATTTGGGCATTTAGCCCAAATAAACGGGTATGGAGTGTATGCGCGTGACATCATCATCATACCTGGAAGTTATGTGGGAACGCCTACTGAGTGGCAAAAAAATTGCTTTTGTCCGTGGCAGCCCATACACCCAAACAGAAAAGTCCTATCTGATTGCATTAAACAACGTTAAACAACATTAAGCTCACTTTGCCACTCACTTTATGCATGCGCATACCCTCTATTAGAGCACTAAGAAAACGAGTGATGTAGGCCATGGTATAAAGGTATACCGTCAATTAGTAAAGCCTTTGTCCTCACATTTATTTTTGTAGCAGCATGTTTATGTTTTGGCAATAAGAATGAAGAATAGTAGCATGCAAATCCAAAACGTTGTGGTGTTTCATATGAAGTCAGGAAATTATTCCATTTCATAGCTGGAAGGCAGTTATTGTATTTAAGGTGCTACATTCTGTAGTGTACACTGATACCTCCGATAACAATCTGATAGCAATAAGGGAAAAAAGGTGTGATTCAGCAGCATATACGAGATAATATTCAACAACAGCCATAGACCTTGTCAGTGGAATTGCGTTGCTAGGGAACAGCTTGGGTCCAAGTGGGTCCAACGAACAACTGACTACTAGGGGGGTGCCATACTGTGTGTCGTAGGCTCAATATGTTTGTCACCTCACCCTTCACATTCAATAGATCCCGTGATCTTTTGTGGCCAGATGTAATTTCCTGGGTGTATTAGGACTATTGTAAATAATAATAACGAAATCGCTGTAAAAGTTTGTCAAAAAGACGATAAGAAGATATTTAGCCCCATGTTCGAATGCCCCGCCCCCCTGTCAAAAATAGCCAAAGTCGTTATAACAAAAGAATGGAGCAAATGAGAAAAGTTTAACACTCATCTTTCACCTTCTCTAATAACAACCTAAAACATGAACCTTGGTTGAATAAAACTAAAGTTGTTAAGTTACATCATATCTTAATATATGACAAAAAAACACAGTATAATTAGAATAGTCTACCTAACAGAGACCACGCTCCGAGATTCTACTTCAATTAACCAGACAATTAATGAATGATTGTCTGGGTAGGCCTACTGTTAGTAATGTAAGAACTATCTTGCAGCCTACTGTTAGTGGCCTTGTGGCTGCAAACATATTAGCGTCTCCCTTACCTCGGAAATATGTTGATATTTCTGTTTATGTTAATGGTGGAGTGATGTTTTCTATAATGGCAGTTTGAATCTGGTTCACAGAGGCATAACAACACAGTGGTGTGTGTGAGACGTTTATTGCAGAATCACGTCAGTTCTTATAGATGTTAGAGGTTACTGACTAATGTGAACACCTGTCAGCACTCAGCATGCTGGTGTGTATGTGTGTGTGTGTGTGTGTGTGTGTGTGTGTGTGTGTGTGTGTGTGTGTGCGTGCGTGCGTGCGTGCGTGCGTGCGTGCGTGCGTGCGTGCGTGCGTGCGTGCGTGCGTGCGTGCGTGCGTGCGTGCGTGCGTGCGTGCGTGCGTGCGTGACTGCGTGACTGCGTGCGTGCGTGCGTGACTGCGTGTGCATGTGCGCTTGCGTATCTACAGTATATTTGTGTCCACACTGGTGTGAATGCATTCGTTTTATACCGAATTTCTATGCAAAATGTCTACAGTCATGGCCATGTAATCAACCAGTCAGCAATCTACTAGGGAGAACATTTTCTTATATGTTGTTACACACATAAATGGACACCTGCACAGAGAGGCGTGCTTTTGCGTGAATAATTTTTGTGCATGCCTGCGATTTAAGCTTCCCTGTGCATTACACCCACACACACACCCACAACACACACACCCAGGCCACAACACACACACATGCAGTCACACACACAAATTGCTGTCAGCTCAATTTACCGTTGCAGATGCTGCGAATGCACCCGAGTTCCTAATTTTCTGCCGTCTCAGAGGAAGACACCAAGTCAAGCATTACCACTCTGAAATCCAAAACTGTCTCTAGGGGAAGGAGCCATTGGTACATGACAAACTCTGAGTGTTAATTTTACTCATAGTGTAAAGATGTCCATTCTTACACTCTTGAAATTAACTGGAATTTGGAACACTGCAGATATGGTTTATTGGGCTGCATCTAAGCAGTGGTGGAAAGTGCATTTACTCAAGTGCTGTACTTAAGTACAATTTTGAGGTA
This sequence comes from Electrona antarctica, assembly GCF_951216825.1. NCBI lineage: Eukaryota > Metazoa > Chordata > Actinopteri > Myctophiformes > Myctophidae > Electrona > Electrona antarctica. The sequence goes on along the minus strand of NC_136795.1, from coordinate 13,811,232 downwards.
TTTGTACTTTACTGGAGTATTTCCTATTTCCAATACTTTTCCTTCTACTCCACTACATCTCGGATCCAAATATTGTAATTTTATTCCACTACAATTATTTGAAAACTAGTTATTGTTACTTTGTAGTTTTTTATTATTATTACAAAACATACATTAACCACGATTCATTGTGAGCTTGTAGATCTGCTATTTTCAAAAGATTTGTATACATTTGGAAACTTGAAATTGGACATTCTGTACTTTCTACATTTTCTATTTTAAGTACATTTTGATGCCAATACTTTTGTACTTTACTCAAGTACATTTTGAACTCCAGACTTTAACTTGTACTTTCTACATTCTAATCTACATTGATACTTTTACCTCAGTAAAACAAATGTGGGTACTTTTTCCACCACTGCATGTAAGTGGACTGGCTGTTAGGGACTCATCATGCCCCTTTTTCGTTCTCAGCCTTTCTTGAAGTCTTGATCAGGCAAGGCCCCTATTCGCGGTTTCAGCTGAGAGATATTTTTTATTTAATGGCCCCTATGCCCTATTCCCTATTAGGATTGCACTGAATCAATGCAGAACGTTTTCAAATAGATCTTTTATGATCGACTAAATCGATTAGTCTGATTAACCCAAGCGCTATGTAATACTTTATAAAATGTTGTCAAGTGAAAAAGGCCAAAATAGCTGATCTACCAGCTCACAATGTGTTGCCTCACGTTGCTTGTAGATGAGCTATTTCCGGTATTTCTTTTATCTATCTTTTCATTTTTTTATCGATTAGTTAGATGAATTATTGCACCACAGTAATTGGGGAGTTACATGGAGCTTGGCCCTGCTGAAAGAGACATGAGCCCAACAGAAAGCCTCACCTGGTAAATTTAGTGGGGAAATTAGGGGCAGCTCTTAAATATCGTAATTGTTGGTGCCACTGGTTTGAGTCTGTGGGCATGCACTGCACATGTAATGTGATGCGACAGTAGGTCTGGTCTGTTTACATAAAAACATACTGAAGACCATAGCCTGTCCACTGTGTATTAGTCTCGTGTCGCCAGACTGTTGCCTCTAGCAATTTTTAGTCTAGCAAATTTCATCATACAGTCTGGAGAATGAAAGCTCTGATCATGAGCAAGCGATAAAGCAGAAGTGAAGCCTCCTATATTATCCTAATATAAATCGAAATCTGTTCTGATCTACATTTACACACATATTAATGTATAATTTGAGCGAGGACAGGTCTAAATACTTCACCAAGGTGTGTGTACACACACATTGAGAAATTACCTGTTATCTCAGTTGCCTCTCTGAATCTATACTCTCCTATTTTCTAATTTAGTTTCTAATCATCATCTGGAATCAACCAGTGAACCCATATGAATGTGTAGGTATATCTGGTGCGTACAATGCCGTGCGTGCTTGCTTGCACATGCGGTGCTGCTTTATGTCTGTGCGTGTACGTGTGTGCACGTTTGTGCGTGTGTGCACCAGTCCTGTCTCTCTCCATATCAGCCAGCCAGCCTCTGGCCACTGAAGCATGACCTAGTCGTTTTATGACAGCCAAACCCCCTCACCAGCTACACCCTGCACACAACTGCACCCACTACACCAACTACCCCCACTCCACTACCCACTGCAGCTCAGCGTCTGGCCCACAGTCTGGGTCTGGGTATGAATAACCTTGAGTTTTGAGGTCAGTCAACAGCATGCCAACCTCTGTCTGTCCACAGGACAAGTGATGCATTGTTGATCGAGCCAAAACCAAAGTATTTTTTTGGCTGAAGTGGATATGCTTTGGCTAAATCTTAGACTGGGAAATTTGCATGCGTAACAAGTATTTAGGTCAGTAGACGTCGGTTCACATGTTTTGTTTCAGGCTACAGTTCTAAAATAACACATTTTCAATTAAGGCAGAAGAGGTACAAGAGAACAATTATATAATTGCATTCTTGTGCTTTATTGTGATTCATATAGTACATTTTAACAGGGGGGACCTGATTCCTAAACGGTAAAATCCTCATTGTCACTTCATCCATTTGAGACTCAGAGAGTGTACACATGTAACCAAGCTGACTGTAGAAAAGAATATGCATGTGTCATTGTCACCACTTACCTGCTGATACTGAATGCACATCCCAGTGCAGTTCTGGCCCCTGGGGTCTGTGGCCCATTTACGTGCACATGTCAAGTCCACCCTGCAGGCCTCAAACCTGGAAAAAAGGGTCAAAACAAAGTGAGTAATCCAGTGCTATCTTTTAAACGATTATGCCTTTTGTAATGTTGCAATGCTCAACTGTATTTCTCCTCCAAAGATATACTCCTGTATACTGGAGTACTAAGTTGCTAATGTGTAATTTGAGGTATATGTGATACATAGGAATTACATACTGTAGGTCTGAATACAATGCATACTGCACAGTATAACATTGCCTATGCACAATGTTAGGGATAAAGCCTAGAGTACCCCTAACATTAGGTTTGGGCGACTCTAAACTTTAAACAATAAACAATAAAACACAGAGATAGCCTATGTACCAGACTATTTTCACTCCATACGCCCCCCCCCCCCTCCCCAGATCAATTAAAAACATATAATCATTGCCTCCGGTGTTTCCAAAAGCAAGATGAAAAATTGTATCACTCTGTGATGTTAATTGAGGACACAATTAACACATTCTTTGACGCCTTCAGTCTACACATGAATCTAAACATAGAATTCCTCAATACAGCATGAAAGGTGGTTACATTTTTAGTCACAAACATTTCACTTGCAGTGTTCCATCTTGAGAGTTTCAGGAAGATTACATGTCATTATTTGCCACCTGCAGTTTATTAAAATTTCATCCACTGCTATAATGGCACCACAAGCAACCTGGTTACCATCAGGTTAGGTGTACCCTAGCATCATGTTAGGGTTACGTTACACTAACTACAGGTTGAGGTGTCCACTGGGATATAAAAAAGAGATGGGGACAGATACAAACAACCGGGGAATGTGCTGATCATGACCCGGAGGTCCCTGATCGCAATCTGTTGGCTCACCAGTCACGGCAGAAGCTGTGACAAAGAGGCACCGCCTGGACGTAGGATCGCCGCTGAGGGTGTGGCCAGCGGGCCGCGTCAGGGGAACAGCGGTAGAAACAGGACACACGCGTCAGGAAGCCCTCGCAGCTATGGACAGAGTGGAGGTAACAAGAGAGAGAGAGAGAGAGAGAGAGAGAGAGAGAAATATGGTGGGTTAGTTGAGAGGACAGAGAGAGTGATGCACGCTTAACCACTTTTAACCTGGTGTCCCTGTTTTGTGCATGTCATTAAAGGCAAACATTAAAAAACAAAAAAATGAACATAGCAGATTTACAACCTCCCAACACATTTCAGTTGTTTTGGAGTGCAACGCCATTGTACAATGAGGTATAAAATAGGGCTTCAGTGGTTAAAAGATACAAACATGAGCCTTTTTAAAACATTCTATCCAGGGTAGGCTATAGGCCCTGCT